>NC_063446.1:50277175-50580624 GCF_020379485.1 Brassica napus | reverse complement strand
TACCACTAGGTTCAGTCAAACTCCAAAACTAAACGAACGAATGACCTCACCGTCACTTTCGCTCAAAGCTAAACAAACGACAACACGTCACCTTCGCCTAGCTTCAGGCGGATGACGCCGTGTCACTTCTGCCCAAACACCGAATGAGCACGTTCCTGTCACTTTTGCTTTAATAACGGCAAATGACTGAAACCGCTGTTCGGTCAAACCGAACTACGATTGGCTTGATCCCCTTAACGGGGTACGTAGGCAGCCTACCACTAGGTTCAGTCATACTCCAAAAAAAAAAAATATATAGATGTCGACATATTTTTCGTACGAAATGAGATATCCGCAAAGGCATCACGAGAATGCACGTATGCCACTTTCGCCCAACAGAATGGCTATGCATCGCATAATCTAAGTGCGAACGAGTATTTCGTTCGTCTTCCGAGACCGATATTCGGAACAGACGACCGATCGGCGGAGACTCGCTATCAAACGAGCTAGCATTGATCGATCGATCGACAGCGAGATCCCCCCCTGTCATTCGGTCACCAAGAGGATTCACAGCTCAGTTGCAAGCTAGCGAAGCACGCCTCCCTTGCTCCGCTTGAAATGCGACACCCTGCTAAGGAAACACAAACGACTCACTTCGGCGATAGGATTACTTGCGCACATTTCAGTCGATCACCCTTGCGCGCATTTCAGTCGATCACCCGATCACCCGCTGAAAGTGAGAAAAGGACTAGGAACGCTCAATTCATGTATATCGACCAAGCAACCATAAATGCTTTGAGACAATGACGAAGCCAATCTCAAGTTTGCGAGTTCGAAACAAAAATAAAAACATCCAAAAAGCAAAGAGCTAAGAGTACAACAACATTTTGAAAGAAGAGTATCAAGGCAATCGAAAGACAAAGCTTAGAAGCTGCGACAAAAGGATAGAAGATAGATAAAGAAACAACAACAAACAACTCAGTTGGCTCAGGAGATCAATCTTCGGCGATTGAAACCAGAACGGCAGCACCGATCGTCCCCGCTGTCCGAATCTCCTGAATCAAAACTTCGCAAGCTGCAGCCGGATCAACAACCTCTATGTTCGAGCCGACGTTCGAGCCGAACTGGTTCGAACCCTGAAGTCGCTCAAGACGAGGAAGAGAGGAGACAGCGAGATCGTGGTCCGTGATATCTTCAACGACAACTCCCTCCAGCTCTTCCTTGAACTTTACCTCGTTGGCAGACAAGATATCCTTCAACTTCTTTGGGACGGGCATCCCCCACTCTTCCAGCATGCCCAGCCCATCCAAAGTTCCGAAAGCCTGACTGTGGAGAACAAGCTTCTCCTCACGCTTATCTCGATCGACCATGTATCTCCTAAACTTGTCGAAACGATCCGCCACCGCTGCTCCGATACAACTCATCTCGGACGTAAGCTCGCGGCGGTGCACCTGTCTCACATGATCCATAGTCCTCTTCGTCTTCTCAGCCTCCTCGGCCTTCTCTGCCTCCAATCGATCGATCCTACTTCGAGCAGCCTCCAATTCGCCTTCAATCCTGCTTGTGCTCACGATGATAACGGCTTCGCTCGGCGATCATCTCCTTGGCTTTGTCCAGAGCAACCCTTTTAAACTTCTCGATTTCCGCATCCTTGCTCTCGATTGCCGCTTTGGCCTTAGCGAAATCTGAAGCCATCATACGCAGTGACAGCTCGTAATCCAAAATGAGTTGGTTTTTACGGACAGCAGCCTATAAAAGTAAACACAAAAGGAAAAAGGAAAAGACAACGATTAGTCGAGCAAACAACAGCTAACTCACGATATACGTTGTTTAGTTGGGAACTTACTTCCACGTCGGCCTGAGCAGATGCGATAAACCCATCCAGAAACGCGAGCTCGGAAGTCTCCGGCATCAAGTGTGAGCCACCACGGATCCGACGAACAAGGTCAGCACACGCATCAGGATCGCTGAAGAACGGCGAGTCCTTGTCATGACAAAAGGTCCAATGCTCAGATGAGGCTAGTGAAAACCTATCGGACGGAGGACTCAACCCTCCCTAAGGCAGCAAGCGAGAGGCCGGTAAAGCAATCTCCTTAAGAGAAAGAGGAGAAGGACCTCGCGACCTCTTCTGAATCTTTCCGCCAGGTCCAAGAAAATTCCCGTCGGTCGGCTCTTTCCTCTTCGCACCAATCGATCCGACAAGGCCCATCTCGGTCGGATCGTTAGAGCCATCCGCCTCGCTAGTCGAATGATCGCCTTCCACCTGATTTTTCTCCCCTAAGTCTTTCCCATCCCCGGAGCAGACCGCTACCTTTTAGAAGTCTTGTTTCTGTTTTTTTTCTTCTTCTTCAACAAACTAACACTGGGGGCATCGGCCGTTGAAACGTCTGTCCCTTCGACCACTAAATCCGAAGCCGCGACGTCTCCCCCTCTGATCACTGTCTCCTTGGCCGGAGATCTCTGAGGCTCGGCATCTTCGCCCTCAGACGCAGCCATGGAGCTGAAGCTCTCACCTCTTAGCTGAGTGCGTAGGAGCTCGCTGTAGCTTGGATATGCTTTCGGAATGTGCCCCATAAGTGGAAGTTTCATTCTTTTCCCGGTCGTCGTCACGCACGGAACGTCTGGCGACCAATCGACTAGGAGAAAAAAAAGGGGAGAAACGATCAGTGTGAGGGAAGAAATGATGATTATCTAGTCAATTGAACAAATCAACAAGAAAGAACCTTTCGCGATGCGCTTCTGTTGGCAACTGATCCTTTGACGGTCGAAACTCGCCCACGTCTGCTGATTAAGCACCACCACCTTCGGAACGTCTTTCCAAAAGGTGTCCTGAGGGCCGATGGTGTTCGGATGAGCAACTGCAAAACAAAAAAAAAACGACATAAGGTTAAAACCAGATTTGGTACGTCGATCGCTCGGCATAAGCTAACTACCGATATCAGAACTCCATAGAACTCGGAAGCTTTCATCTGGCGGATCTTCAAAGGCAGCACTATTAGCCTTAACGAAAAAGTATGAGCGCTGCCACAGCTTCGTCCCTGAGGGATGACCAGTCAAGATGTGAAGCCCCAAACGCATTTGCACCGCGAATAAACCATTCGGTTTTGGCTGGGTCTGTGTCAACTCCTCGAAAATCCGAACAGACATTGACACATCAATCTCTGCTGCCATCACCATCAACGCAACGGCGATCCTCGCGGCCACGATCATCAACTGAGTCATAGCTATGTCTCGGCGCACGCAATAAGAAGTAACCAGACGAGGGATCGGGAACCACAACCTGGAATCTTTCTGAAAGAATGATTCATAGACGCACTGAAAGCCGATCGGTGGAGTCCAAGGCCGCTGATTGGGCCACGGAATAATGAACTCGACGCCATACGCTCCGCACTCCTTCAACAGCGAAGACACTTCTGAAAGTTGACTCAGTCGGCAGAACATCGCCCCAACTCTGTCCCTGCACTACGGACGGCCGAGCAAGCTTCGACGGGAGATCCAAGAGTTGCCCAATGGCACCATCATGGCGGTAGCAGAAGGGAGTCAGTCGGCGAATTTTTCCCATCGGGCCGATCGACCGATCGTCGACGCCTCCGTCGGGGGTCCCGTCAACCGTGGTGGCTCGATCCCACCTAATCTCATTCGCCGCACAATCGCCTTCACTTCTTCTCTCTATCGCGAGATCGCCTTTTTCCCTGGCCGGAACGATCTCTTCCGTGCCCTCGACAACACAATCACCGTCTACATCCTCCTGAGGAAACTCACTAGGATCTGAGTCACGCGGAAGGCCTTGGCGAGACACAATCGCCGACGCTAGCAGTCGGGTACCGCTTACCGCTCCTTTCCCTTTCCCGAACTTCGAATCCGCTCTCAGAGGCAGGGGAGCAACCCGATCAATCGATCGGTCAGGCGATGGCGAAAACTCGTCTCGAGCATCCATCGGAACAGTGAAGAATCGCAGCGGCAAACCGGAAAACGGAGAGTTCCGGCAAAGAACAAAAGAAAAGGAAGAGAGAAAGAAAATACCTTATAGATCTGAGAAGAAGTGAAGGAATGAAGGATGAAGCATCTATTTATAGCAAAGGAAAATAATGTATTTATTGGGCCTATTAAACCTATGTCAGAGTTTCGGTCTCCGCGCCACTAGGGTCGTCACCTCCGAGTCAAATCAAACTATTCGGGCGACAAAAGCCAACATTCACGACCTCGCGCCAAACGCCCAGACAAACGGAGACACCGGAATCTCATCAAGTCGATCGACGATGGGTATTTCTCGGGAAGTCGAGTACATTCGACAATCGATGTTGTTTCGGTCGATCGGGCGACACAAGATGTACAAGGAAGAACGAGGTGATCAATTGACCAATCATCGGACAAAGAACGAAAACCTTTCTGCAATGAATTTACACCAGCCCAACGATACTGCTCCAAGTTTAGTGTCGCAGTGATCTGGAGACCTTTTGCGTGAAGGCAAAAGGAACACAACATTACGACTGATCGATCGATTTAATAACAAGTCGCAGACAAACCGACCGATTGAACGTGAATGGCCAGTCGAAGCAACCCCACCCATTGTTCTCAAGACCAGTTCATGCAATCCTAATACGAAGAAACATGATCCTTCGTAAGAGGACTGGGGGGGGGGCTTACTGTTGGAGAGGAATTTAACACTCCCCGCAAGGACCATCAAATAATGGTATTTGGCCTGTCTACATCGACAATCCGGTCAAGACCCATTGACTTGACGGATCGATCGGACCGAACATTCGATCGATCGGTCAGACCTGTTAACCGATTGAGTCGTTTAATCGACGTCAGCCCGACGAACCTTCACTTCACTCGAAAGCCCACTTCGCTTAGACTTGGGCCAGGCTTCTAGGGCAAACTAACTTTAGGGCGAATGAAGGGAAGACCAACCGAGTCTACAAAAGGACAAGATAAAGAATAGAGAAGGGGATCCGCAAACAGACACTAAGACGCTGACGGCAAGATCTAGGGTTTACGACCGATCGCTCTGCTTAGTGTTTCCGTCGGAGTCTTTCAACAAAGCTCCGACCTTTTCCTTCTTTCCTTAATCTCTTTGTAATCTCGTTCGTTTATCTCATATTGTGATAAAACGTCTTTGTAAGACCCACAAAACCGAGTTCATTTCATTATCGTTCAATTTACCAAACTCGTATTCAACAGGTGTTTTAATATATATTTACAACTATATATAGTCTATTTAGAGTATTTACAGGTTCAGGGACGATTTGGAGGAATGTGGTGATTTTTGGTGTCTTTTGGAGCCTTTTGAGTGTAGAGCTGCACAGACGCGTCAGATGTTTAGCTATGGATGGACACCTTCCCACCGTTAGATTGAGCCCATCTCTTGACAAAAGATAGAGCTTTGCGTTAGATTTCTAATGCCGCTGGTTTTAGGTCAATCAGCATCCTGTTACAGAAGTTATGCCTATTTTATAGAAGAGTGGTCAGCCTGCCTCGCGAGAGGAAGCTGTCGAGGAAATGAAGGACTATCGATCGATGAAACAGCATTGGTGTCGGTCGACAGTGATGCCAGAATATGGGCTGAGCATATTTTATGACCGACTGAAGCCCAGAAGCTACCACAAATTACCAGAATACCCTTGGACGACCTAAAACCCTATTTAAGTGTTTTCTAAGCCATTGTTGACGGCTAAGCTTTCTTTTATTCTTGTTCTAGGTTAGGAGAGAAAGGAGGAAGTCCTTCAGAGTCCTCCTGGAACTCCTTCAGAGTCCTCCTGGAACTCCTTCAGAGTCCTCCTGGAACTCCTTTGGTTTTTATTATCTATTCTATTGCAGTTTTATATCTATTCATCTATGATTTTCTGTGACAACTTCATGTCTGAATAGATCCACCTGTTAGGTTTAGGGTTCAGATAGGTTATGTGGGATTAGCCCCAAATATAGAATTGCTAACCTGTGATATTCATCATTGAGTCTGTTCTTATTGCTTGTTCTTGAGTAATTAACCTGAACTTGATCATAGATTTATTAAGCACAAGCGAATGCTTGGGTTTTTATCTGATTTGTCTTCTCTGAGCTAGGATTGATAGAAACAAATGAGAGTTGATCTAGAAACCCTAGTGAACATTTAATCAACCCGCGCTAAACGCTTACTAGAAGCGTGTCGATCGATTCTCCTAATGAGATATCGATGGACACGATGAAACGCGTATCGGTCGATGCTCCTATAGAGACATCGATCGACGCTTTCTAAGATTCGACATCGAGAGTTGAAGGTCTTGGGTCTAGGAATAGATAATCTAGAAATCGAGAGATGATTGGTTATTCTAATCGTTGAGTTCTATTATATCATGCTCCAGTCTCTATATCATTATAATCCTTATTTCCTGAATATAAACCCTAGATCTAGCAAACCATCCTTCCATCAAACAACTCTATGCCAAACTGTATAATTGTCTTGTTCAACTTGTTTACTGCTATATTTACTGCTTGCTATCTTTATTTACTGCTTTAAACCTATTAGCCTAGCTTAATCATATAAATATTAGATCTTTTGTGTGCCTTAGCTTTTTGTGGATTCGATCCCTAAGTACTACAACTCGGCCTCTTATTTGAGAAAGTATAAATCACTCCTTAGGGTAATTTGAGTGATATCACAATGGGAGCTCCAGCAACATCACCTTCCAAACCGCTTACCACGATCTAGGGTTTGAAAAAAAAACTCGTTGACACGAAAGGTCACCCCACTAATAGGATTCAGCGGAAAGGCAAACAAACCTCCAGGGAATTTAATCTCCCAGTGTACGCCGGGGGAATAAACGTGTCTACCAATTTCATCGTCGTCGACTCCAAGTCCTCATACAACATTATACTTGGACGAACATGGATTCACGACATGGGAGCCGTGCCCTCGACGCTCCATGAAATGGTCAAGTTTCCTACTCCCTAGGGGATTAAAGCGATTAAAGGAGATCAGAAAAACTCCTGATCTTGCTACCAGACCACCCTAAAAGGAGAGACCCAGGTCTTATAGCAATTACAGAGCATGCCTTCGGCTTCACACGCTGAAGAGCCGGAGGTCGAAGAAATGGATGATGTTCCATTAACCGAAGGGGATCCTGCATGGAACTTGAAGATAGGTTCCAAGCTCGCTGAAGGTCTAAGACGAAGGCTGATAGACTTCCTCTGATCTAACTCAGATTGCTTTGCCTGGTCCCATGAGGATATGCCAGGAATCGACCCTGAAGTGATTGTGCACAAGCTCCAGGGTGATCCTCTACATCAGTTCGTCAGGCAGAAAATGTGGAAGTTCTCCCCAGAAAGAGATGAAATCATCAAAAAGGAGGTCAAGAACCTGTTGAACGTCGGGTTCATCAGGGAGGTCCAGTATCCAGAATGGCTAGCAAACATAGTAGTAGTCAAGAAGAAGAACATGAAGTGGAGAGTCTGCATAGACTTCACCGATCTGAACAAGTCCTGTCCAAAGCACCTGTTCCCATTGTTGCATATCGACAAACTCGTGGATGCTACAGCTGGGCACCAGATGATGAGCTTCATGAACGCATTCTCTGGCTACAATCAGATACTCATGCACCCTGGACACCAAGAGAAAACATTCTTCATGACGTCTAGGGGTAGTTACTGTTATAACGTCATGCCATTCGGCCTAAAGAACGCAGGATCTACCTATCAAAGGCTGGTGAATATGATGTTCGCAGATCAGATCGGCCAGACCATGGAAGTCTATGTTAGGGGACTTTTGTGTAGGATCTTTGTGAGTATTACGGAACGATGGAAAAGGCTTAGATTTCGTATAGATTTATAAATAAGAAGGTAGAAAGAGACGTTTTATTAGATCAAAGAGCTGGAACTACAACAGTTTTGAGTAAGAACCCTATTGTTCTAGCCGCCTAGCTCTAATCTCTAAGTCTCGAAGTGTCGATCCCTTGCTCTAGGGTTTAGGTTCCCTTTATATAGTCTTTTTAAGGCGGGCCTTAGTCGGTTGGAGAAGGTTAAACTCTTCCATATTCGGAAATATGGAAGGTTCTCAATATCTGAAGTTTTCCTTTTCCCGGAGGGAGGGGGCGGTCCCGGGGACCGGACCCGGAGTACTTCGTAGCGGGGACCCGGGGTGCTTCCTAGTGGGGACCCAGAGGCCGGTGTCCTGCCTGGGGTTTGGAGGAATCCTATACCTGAGTATTTTTCCCCAACAGTTTCCCCCTTATCGAACTCAGGGAATAACCTGTGCACTCAAGTCAACCGGAGTTGCTCATTCTCAGCAGGATTTCCCTAGGCAGGACATTGCTCCAGTAATCCTGTTGTCACGGGTTCCACTCAGGCCGGAGCCACACTCTGAACCCGGGGGAGGACCGGTTCCCTGATAACAGACCGGGGTCTGGCGCTATTTTTCTTGAACCGCTGATGTCTTGTCGAAGATGGAGAAGCTCGGGGCTTTTGATGGTGTCCTGGAGACGGCGGAGCCTGGAGCTCTGAAGAGACCAGAATACTTTGAGCATGATGCATAGAGGTGGATCTGGATGCTTCGAAGGGTACTCGGGTTTCTTCTTTTGGAGGTAAGTATCTTTTTGCGAAACTTCCCTTTTTAGGTAGGATTTTCCCTTTATTTTGCAAGGACCGAGTTTCCTTTTTCGATCTCGTCGTCTATGCCAGGAATTCTCTGAGATATTCAGAAACATCCCTATTTCCTTTTCTGGCGTTGCACGGATGGGCGATCTGGATGTATATAAGGGTTCGCGATATCCTCTGATCAACCTCAACCTAATTTCAGCGCTGACTTCCGGCTGATAAAGATGAATCCCGAACTACTCGCGTTTCCATCCTCACTCGTGGGTGGTCGTCCAAGGCCACGTGGTCTTTTCACTGATCCTTTCTCATCTCCCGTCCCTTCTTGGGGGAATGTTCCAGAGGCTGACAGTGAGGCGGTCCTGATGGCACCCCTTAGACAGCGCCGTTCCTGTTTCTTTGATGATGGTCCCCGTTCCGGGATCCAAGAAGGAGACCTTGCTAATATGCGGAGGAAAAATGTGATTCATCCTTCAGTGGGGATGAGGAGCCCGACTGAATTCGAGCGTGCTCCAGACGGAGGAGCAAGTGAGATAGCTATTTATGAAGCATATCTGGAAGCTGGGTTCCGGGGCATTATCCCTTCCCTTATAGGCGAAATATCCTCTTTCTTCGGTCTATGTCCTTCTCTTCTTACTCCCCTTACTTGGAGAACTTTAATGGCTATCCAAGTACTCGGAGAACTTCATGGATTTTCCGTCGGGGTACATGAGATTCTATACTCGTACTACTTTGCCCCTCTGGTGAATAAAGCAGGGTTCTATCATCTTCGATCCCGCGATGGCACTCCTTTAATCGAGGAGCCTTCAAGGGGTATTGGGTGCAACTACCCCTTCGGGGATGACTGGAGGAATCGGTATGTTTTCGTGAAGATCCAGGAACCTGTTGGTTTCCCCACGTCTTGGCGTACCGTCGGTAAGTCCTTTTGTTTGTTCGATCCTTGAGTTTACTGTTCTTTTTGGTTTTCGTTGATTGACGCTTGGTTCCCGCTTATCAGACATGTCTCGTCCGGTTTCCTTCGCTGGAGAAGCAGTAGTGAAGCTTATAATGGGAGTTCCTCGGCAATTTCGATGGGTAACTTTCCTGGTGAGCAAGTAAGCCTTGCGTAATAGCCGCGTTTGGGGTAAGCCTTTCCTTCTCTGTTTTCTCCTGATAGGATTCCGTTTTCTTATTTCCTACGTTGCCTTTTCTAGGGAACATGGTTAAGCTCCCGGTATCGGCCATCTACGATGAGCACAAGAAGGCTAAAACTCGGAAGAGGCGTCCTCTTTATACCCTTCCCCCAAGACTGGAAAGGGCTGTTTCATTAGTTAATGGGTCATCTTCCAACTCATCAACGGGTGCTGAAGCCCTATCTAATCACGACCCACTGGTTGATGCTCATCGGAGGTTGATTGGCGACGTGTTCTTCCTTCGTAATTAGGTGCAGAACATGATGTCTCGCCGGGATTTGTTGATCCAGCAAGTGAAAGCGTCGGCCAGATGGAAGCTCATGAAGGAATGGCTGGAGAAGCGAGTGGAACACTGGGATCCTGAAGAAATGTATCATCGACATCTGTTCCTGTCCGAGGGAGCCGACCAGCAGGCGGGGATTTCCTCCCTGGTTGCCACCCCGAAATCTGTTGTGGGGTCGCGATTCTCGGAGGATCCTTCTTTCTGAATGATTTTTGTTTCTGAAACTCTAGCTTTTGTTGAATTTCCTTGTTTTGAATAATGGCTCTTTGTAGCCCCTTTGGTTTTTTGAATAATTGGCTCTGTACGACTCTCTTTTTATGCACTCTTTCCTATTGCTTTGCATGCTCTGATGGTAGTACTTTGAATTTTTAAGAGGACCTTCCCGCCTGTTTCTTGGTTGGGGCGAGGCTCGTAGCATATGATCGCTCCTTATCCTCTTCGTAGGCTAGATAACTAGAACATGGGAGTGAACTACTCTTCCTGGGATACGTCGCAAAATTTCGGAGGTCATCTACGGATGTTGGGGTTGCCCTGGACATGGAGATTACGCAGAGACCAGAAGGTAGCCTAGGAACCCGAAAGTTATAGCTAGGACCTGAGAAATGGCCTCCTTCCCCGGAGGTTTCAAGTTTTATAGAATAAGGACTCCTAGAGTTTGGAGATTGATTTCGTAACCCGGAGGTCGCATAAGAACCCAGAGGTTGTCTGGGAACCCGAAGGTTTTCCTTTAGACCGAGGGGTCGTAGGGGAACCCGAAGGTTCTCTTTCAAATCCTGAGATTACGTCTGGGACCCGGAGGTCGTGGGGGAGCCTGGAGGTTCTCCCTTAGATCCTGAGATCGGATTTGGGCCCCGAAGGTTCTCCTTGACCATGAAGTCTTATTTGGGACCCGGAGGTCGTGGTGGAACCCGGAGGTTCTCTTTTAGATCCGGGGATCATGACCGAGGCCTGGTGGGCGATATGAGAACCGGAAGATTCTAGATAGATTTGGAGATCGTAGTTGGAACCCAGAGGCTCTTGAGATCGTGATTGGACCTTGAGGTCGTGTGAGGATACATGGTTTTGCCTTAGATCCAGAGATCGTATCGGGACCCTGGTGTTTGTATTTGGACCCTGAGGTCTCGTGAGAACCCGAAGGTTCTTAGGGATGTAATGACCCTGATGCGCCTTAGGCTGCACATGTGTTCTATCCTCTTTCTAAGATTATTTTTAGGACTCTGAGGCCGTATAGGAACCCGGGGAGCAGACCTCTCTTGAAGGAAGAGATGGCAGTGGGGATGCTGCAGTCGGGAATTGCCACCTTCTCTTGATTGAAGCGGGCTATGTAGCCTCGCAGGGGTTCCGCCCGGTGTTGGAGGATTTCGTAGAGGCCATCAAATGTTTTCTCCAGGCCCTTGCTGCTGGCGAATTTTTCCACGAACTTATCGCTGAGAATCACAAAGGAGGCTATGGACCTGGAGGGTAGGGTGATGTACCATTGCATAGCGGGTCCGGTTAAGGTTGAGCCGAACCCTTTGCACATGGTAGCTTCACGCGCCTCCTTTGGGAGTGCTACGGCGAGCATCCTTTGTCGGTATTGGGCGATGTGATCGTCCGGAGAGATAGTGTCGTCATACGCCTTTATGCTAGGGAAGGAGAACTTCCTGGACATCTCGATCAAGGTGATCTCATCCGTGAAAGGAGTGTCGGCATAAGAGTCGGGGTTGCTTTTCCGGATGGGGGGAGCTACCCCTGGGAGCCTCTCTACCATGGACTGCATGGTATCGAGCCTCTTGGACAACATCTGCTCCAGGTAAGCGACCATAGGAGACTCAGCTTTTGTTGCTCCCTCGGGTGCTTCCTTATCGGGTTGCGGCTTGGATTCGCTGTCTTCTACGTCGTAGGTCTGAGCATCCTTAGCCTTTTCACGCGTTGATGCGTCTCGTTGCGGCGCCGTAGGTGGGAGGTTTACACCCATTTCAGAGTTAGGTGTTTCTGGAGTCGGCATGGGCCGGATCTGAGCCCAGAACCGACACTTCATGTTACTTGCCGTGTTGAGGACTTGGTTCTTGTCTTGGAGGTTTAAATTCTCCGATTCGAGCTGGCTGAGCTTCTCGGCGCTCTGCTCCAATTACTTGGAATGTTCGTTGAGCTTCTCCTTCAAGCTCTGGACTTCGAAGGAGAGCTCGGGATTAGTATCTTCCCGAGTTTTATGCAGGTCGGTTACTTGGCTTTGCAGACAATCGAGTTGCCTCTGGAGTTCGGCTTCTCTTTGGGTAGCTTCGGGCAGCTCGTTCTGCTCATCCACCGCCATTATCATGTAGTTTAGATTAGTCCCCTCCTTCTAGCGCCAAACTGTTAGGGAATTTTTGTGTAGGATGTTTGTGAGTACAACGAAACGATGGATAAGGCTTAAATTTCGTATAGATTTATAAATAAGAAGGTAGAAAGAGACGTTTTATTAGATCAAAGAGCTGGAACTACAACAGTTTTGAGTAAGAACCCTAGTTCTAGCCGCCTATCTCTAATCTCTAAGTCTCGAAGTGTCTATCCCTTGCTCTAGGGTTTAGGTTCCCTTTAGATAGTCTTCTTAAGGCGGGCCTTAGTCGGTTGGAGTAGGTTAAACTCTTCCATATTCAGAAATATGGAAGGTTCTCCTTATTAGAAGTTTTCCTTTTCCGGGGGGAAGGGGCGGTCCCTCGGACCAGAACCGGAGTACTTCATAGCGGGGACCCGGGGTGCTTCCTAGCGGGGACCCAGAGGCCGGTGTCCTGCCTGGGGTCTGGAGGAATCCTATACGTGAGTATTTTTCCCAAACAGTCTGCATAGACGACATGCTGGCCAAATCCTTAGATGCCGAAGACCACATATCTCACCTGCAGCAAGCCTTCTCCACCCTCCGAAAGTACAACATGAAGCTCAATCCCACGAAATGTTCCTTTGGAGTCAGTTCCAGGAAATTCATGGGTATATAGTGACACACCGAGGCCTCGAAGCCAACCCAGAGCTGATAAAGGCAATCCACATGATCCCTTCTACTAGAAACGTTAAGGAGGTCCAAAGGTTAACATGAAGAATAGCAGCCCTGAGCAGATTCATCTCCAAGCTCTACGACAAGTCACACGCCTTTTTCAAAGCCCTCAATAATCTGAAGGATTTCCGGTGGATAGATAAATGTGAGTCTTCCCTCGTCGAGCTCAATGCTTACCTAACTACGCCACCTCTCTTATTGAATTCGTTGGACGGAGAGACCCTGCTCTTGTACCTAGTGGTATCAGAGCACGCCGTGAGTGCCGTCCTGGTACGAGAAGAAGGAAGCAAGAAGCTTCCGGTTTATTACGTCAGCTTGTCCCTTGTTGACGCAGAGACCCGCTATAGTCACCTGGAGAAACTGGCTATAGCCTTAGTAGTAGCAGCCCGAAAACTACGACCCTACTTCCAGGTTCACCAGATCGTTGTGGTGACATCGTTTCCTATAAAGACGGTTCTACATAAGCCTGAAGTATCTGGACTGTAGCACCCCCTGACCGACCTAGGCCGAACTAGCCCAAGACGACCAGGGCGCGCCACAATAATAGCTCGCCGGATCAGGTCGACCATGAATCTAGAACAAGTCAGGACTCTTGACCATCCTGTTCCGGTTCGCTATTGTTGGGGTCAAAATCGGTCACGATGGAATCAAAGTCTGAAAGTCCATAAAAATCGGCATGAACGGTTTTACGAAAAATAAATCTTAGAAAAAGATTTATTTTTACGAAGAATCTTGCGGAGAAAGACTCGAACAAGGTTGCCGCGTAGCAACCAGCGCAAAAGCTGGTCGCTACGTAGCAACCGAGCTCTCCCCGAAGCTCGGTCGCTACGTAGTGACCAAGCACGTACATGGCTCGGTCACTACATAGCGACCGAGCTCTTACCAAAGCTCGGTCGCTACGTAGCGAACGAGGAAATACACAGCTCGGTCGCTACGTAGCGACCGAGCTCGAACCAAATTTTGGTCGTTACGTAGCAACCAAGCTCTTCCAAAACATCGATACGACATTAGTCCATGCGTTCTTGTCTACCCTTCGATACTATCTCCCGAAGACCGTAGCGAACCCATTTCACGATTCCCCGCCATTCTAAGTTATCGATCAAACTTTACCGTAAAAACCGCGGAAAGTTCGTTCTTTATCGAAAGAAGCCGTAACAAACGCTTTGAGTCAGAAGACGGCCCAAAGGGACCTAAGACATGACTCGAAGCCCAACTTACGATTTCTTAACCAACATCCCGTAAGCCGCATGACGGTTTACGCTTGGTTCGCAAAGAAAGATAAATGTCAAGTTTCCGCGGATAAATACGAAATTTTGAAGATAATTACGAAGATCGGAAAAAATAGAATATCTCCATTATTATGCTATGACGGCTTAAGGGCAGAAGGGGAAAAGCGTAAACCGACCTTGGAGCCAGTATATAAGGAGTCCTAGGCGAGAGGCATGGAGGAGGAACTTTTTCAGAACTTTTTCCGTTTTTGTTATTCGAGCTGTGACTCAACTAGGTTATTGCCATCTTAGGGTTTTAGAACTAGGAATCTCGCCGACAGCTCTCGTAGCCCAGGCTCTTACCTTGTTGTAACGCTCAAACGCGAATTCAGAATAAGATCTACTTTGCTCTCTTTTTGATTTCTTATACTTTATCGTTGTCATTATTGTGTTCTGATTGCTTGGCGTGTGGTATTAGCAGATATCTGGGACCTCTGGGAAATTAGGGTTTTCCTAAGTTTCCTTATTTAAACGGAAATCGACAGTGCGAATTTCGGTTCCCACAGTTTGGCGCTAGAAGGAGGGGGATACAGATCAATCTAACTCTCAGCCACTTGATCAAAACAATGTCTGGAAACACGAAAGACAAAATCGCAGTTCGCAACAACGCTGGTAAGACAACCCCAGCCGCCACTGCGCCTATGGCCAACGATTACGCAAACGCCATAGTGCCTAAAAAAAAAAATCAAAAAAAAAAACCTAGCCGCGACTTTTCGCTAACAGGAAGTGCCACGAAACGAGCTTGCGATTTCTCTGTCTAAACATAAAGGAAAATGATAAATTTTATCAAATCCCGTAAGTTTAGCTCATTTCCGAGCTAAAGAAGTTTCAATGCGTAAGGGTTTTACCAAAACACGTTTTCCGAAAACTTTTTGGAAGGGTAAAAAACTTGTTCTCCCAAAAACCGTAGAAAACCCCTAGGTTAATCGCGGAAAAAGGAAGCGCAGCAAATCGATTACACAGCTCGGTCGCAACGTAGCGATGGAGCTCTAGCCAAGCTCGGTCGCTACGTAGCGACCGAGCACGCACAAGGCTCGGTCGCTACGTAGCGACCGAAAATGCACACAGCTCGGTCGCTACGTAGCGACCAAGCACGCACACAGCTCAGTTGCTACGTAGCGATCGAGCACGCATACAGCTCGGTCGCTACGTAGCGACCGAGCCCGCACACAGCTCGGTCGCTACGTAGCGACCGAGCCTTCACACAGCTCGGTCGCTACATAGCGACCTGTCAGGCCTCAGAAAGGTCCTCCTTTGGGTTCTCTTTTGAATCCTCATTAAAACGCTTTTCGTTTCGTCTCAATCGGAGTTTCCGTTGAGGTTTTACGACGAAAATAAGTAGGACTCTACTTGGCTTTCTTCCACTTGCTACGTAGCGACCTGTCAGACCTTCACTCGCTATATAGCGACCTGTCAGGCTTCAGAAAGGTCCTCCTTTAGATTCTCTTTTGAATCCTCATCGAAACGCTTTTCGTTTCGTCTCAATCGGAGTTTCCGTTGAGATTTTACGACAAAAACAAGTATGACTCGTCTAAACTCCTTTGCTTGCTCCTACTCGCCCTTAACTCCATCTTTGCGTTCTCCTTCAAATCTCGATCGAAACGTCTCTTGTTTCGTCCTGATTGGAGTTACCATTGAAACTTTACGATAAAAAAAAACCGCAAAGACTTGTTTTCTCGCTTGGATTCAGATTAATCGTATAAAACGGCAACGGTTAACTTAACACCTTAGCCTCCTCAACTATACGATTACGTTGAACCTTTTTATAAAAATTGATGTCGTATCTAAGGAGAAGATAACAGCCAAGTTCGGAAGATAAATGTCAAGTTTAAAGGATAAAGATCAATATCGAAAATGGCGAACATACACGAGAAGAGGAAGGGGAAATAAGCAAGCAAAACTGAGAAGAGACAAAACTGCGTCTTCGAGAGAACTAAGGTATTTCCGACTTGAAATTTTTGAAATCAGACTTGGAATTTTCGTAGGAAATTACTAAGAAATAAAAACGCCTTTGAGACTGCCATAAAACTTCAGGGAACGTAAAACCTAGGTGGATAGTCTAGCGAACTAAGTCTTAGGCGATTTTTCTTGTCTCGACATATCGTTCCATAACTGTTCAGCCAGATCTTGCAAACCGATCTAAACGATCGCCACGCATATCAAGCTCGCTTCCTAAAGAGAGAAAAAACGAGAGACATGAACGTTGTCTTAAAACTGATTCGTTTCTAGCAATTTTCTCGGAACCGGCATATTCCAAGTCGTCAAAGTGGAAACAAACCAAATCACAGTAAAAGCGTCGTCTTTAATTCGTCCAGGATTATTGATCATTTCAAACCTTAGAAGAAGAAACATACACAACCCTTCAAAGTATCGGTTCAACTGTTTTCTTTCGTAAAAAAAAAAGGGGAGTAGGTACGTATACTATACTCGTATACTCCCAAACTTCAAAAACTTTTGCAAATCGTCAAGAAAACGATTTTGTCAAAGCAAATCGTCTCAAATAGGCAAACGACAATCTAAAATTCGTCTAAACGCTAGCAACATATCGAGACGATCATGAAGATAATCTCAAAGACTATACATCATTTCTTGTCGCAATCATGCGTACAGAAAACATATACCAATATCAAACTGAAACTCGACGATTAGCCAAAGTATTGAAGCCCTTTCCAGTTTTAGAAAGCCAGTTTCGTTTAAAAATTTCTACGAGAAATCTTCAATCACCAAAGCATTTCTTTCAGTTTCCGTTGTACCAAGTGAGTCACAGAAAAGCATCGAAAACATTTGTGACGAAGAAAACTCGAGAATAGATGTATCATCGTGCACAAAAAGATTCTTTCCTCCCGATGGTGGCTAGATCCACCTCTGGTCGACCAATTCGTTCCAGAAACGAATGTGTCATGAGAATCCTTTCATAAAACCTATGAAAAACGTTCTACGACTAGATCGTAATGAAATAAACTTCTGTAACACTCCACGAGTAACTCCAAGCAACTTTCACCTAGGATCGAAATCACAGCAGAAACGTTTCTCGTGAAACCCACAGAAACAACGCTACTTTAACATATGTTTACATATCACCGATCTACAACCTTCGTAAAACCGGTCCCCGTTGTTTACGCGAAAAATCCTTCGTACAATCAGACCAAGTCTTACGAAGAAACTTTCTAAAGTTAACATAACAGACTTTATGAAGAACCATGCGGCTCGCTGGCTTCTTCTTTTCTTTTCCCTCGGTCACATCCGAGAAGGCAGTCATCCCGCCACTGACTCGACACTGGTTATGTAGCAAACTTCTTGGGCTTCGTCTTCCTCAAGCAAAAAAGATTCGATTTTCATAAGACTATAGGTCACATTGTACGAAATATTCGTCGTATAACTGAAACCTAGAGCGGAGAATCGTTTTCTACGACTATCGGCCATATTAGCATGGATAACCCCGGCAAACTTGGCCTATCAATCTCAACAAGCTCTCTTTGGCTCTCGGTCAATTACGCCTTCCACTAAAGGTCCAAACCAATATTTACCATCCCCTTTGAGGACGATCGTAAACTAACATGACCTTAAATGTTAAAGTACCATGGTCTAATCCTTGACCTACAACATCCTTGGCTATCTGAGTGAATATATCCCTCACGCCAAGCCAAACTATTTGAGAAACCATAGCTCCATCACTTAACGGCTAAACGACAATCTACGATTTGTCTAAAAACGTCGTGTGACTATTAAGGGAATAATTATCGTATAGCCTACAGTCGGAAGTCATATGATTAATTCTTCGTAACGAAACGCAGTCCTAACAACCAAATGGTTAAAGGAACATCTAAACTTTTCGAAAATTGACCGAGTTCAATACACTCCACAATTCACTTTAAGCCCGCAACGTTTTACCCATAATACGCGGCATGTAAGGAAAAATTCGTAACAAAGCTTCTAGAGCTATACGAAACATCCTCAAAAATGCACGAAATAGATCTCGGAAAGCCAACACTTCACAAAGCACTATGAAGGAAAACGCTTCTTCCCATGGAAAAATTTACGCGACAGCTCAGTCCTAATTCCTCGATCGCAAATCAAATTATTAGCATCCAAACAGGAACAAGAATTTTGGCTGCGCACATCCGTAGTCAAACAAGAACGTTTCTCAAACGCAGGGCTAAGACTAAACCCTTGCAACATCGCAAAACATCTTCAAGCCCGCGAACATTTCAAGCACGAAACGCGGCTTACGAAAGAATAACAAATCTTCAGCCTCGCGAGATGTCGCAGACGCCTGAAGATTTGTTCTTCGACGAAATTTCCTTCGTCGATAAAAACACTTTCTTGGAAGACCATACAGTCATACGCACTAACATCTTCTCAAAATATATCCTTCGCGAAGACTCGAAACGGTATTTTTTACCATTAAGTTTGTTGCTGATCACAACGAACTCTTAACGTCCTAAACAGACTTAGCCATCTCGTGGAGATGACTCTCGTATATCCGACACAAGGAAAATAGCGCTATAAAAGAAACCCAAAATTTTTGGTCAGCACTTCCAGGAGGCTTAAAAATTGTCCTTGGAGAGATGCTCGGTTCCAACCATACAAGTCGTATAAGCCGAGAACCTATCACGGACTTTAAAACGGTATGGAATCAGGATGAAACTGAAACGGGATACGTAAGTCGAATTAGTCATCGCACCCTCTAAAACCAGGAGTAAACCTAGGTCTTGCCCTAAACCCAGCGCACTGGTCTCTAACATCTCTAGGCATAGTATCAAAAACCTTGATACGAGATCCCAAAATTTGTCTCTTTGCCAATATTCGAGCGTATTCAGAAATCCCACAAGATTTACACACTGCGGAAAACTCTCGAAACAGATCACGGATATAGCAGTTCACACAGAGTTAGATTACGAGATGACAACTCGTAATCTTCCTTCTACACCCATATAAAATGCCATCGGCAGCAACACGCCTGATAACCGCTAAATAAAAACTAGACCGTAAAGGTCTCGCTGGAAAACAAGTCATAAGAACCTTAACTCCAAGACGAACTACGAAAGGCTTGATCCCTTCAACAAGGGTATGTAGGCAGCCGTCAAAAGGCGCAGCCCCAATCTTATCGCGTTATACTCTTAGAAGAGCGAGAAGACCACTTACCACGAACCTTTTCGACCATTAATTCCGCCTAACTCACCTAACTTGCCAAGCCACTCGCTAAAACCTCACGCTAGAAGCTCATGGTTCCAACGAGCTGGGGGGCTAACTGTTGGGGTCAAAATCGGTCACGACGGAATCAAAGTCTGAAAGTCCGTAAAAATCGGCATGAACATTTTTACGAAAAATAAATATTAGAAAAAGATTTATTTTTACGAAGAATCTTGCGGAGAAAGACTCGAACAAGGTTGCCCCGTAGCAACCAGCGCAAAAGCTGGTCGCTACGTAGCAACCGAGCTCTCCCCGAAGCTCGGTCGCTACATAGGGACCAAGCACGTACACGGGTTGGTCGCTACGTAGCGACCGAGCTCTCCCCGAAGCTCGGTCGCTACATAGCGACCGAGCACGTACACGGCTCGGTCGCTGTTGGGGTCAAAAACGGTTGCAACGAAGTTAACGTAAAAATCCCCGAAGAAGAAAACGTAGAAACCTTCTTCGACAAATACTTTTTTGAAATAGATTTTTCTTTACGAAAAGCTTTGCGGAAGAAACGCGAGTCATCGGACAAGAGCTCGAAGAGGGTCGCTACGCAGCAACCGAACACATGTTCCTCTCGGTCGCTACGTAGCGACCGAGCTCGAACCAAAGTTCGGTCGTTACGTAGCGACTGAGCTCTTCCGAAACATCGATACGACATTAGTCCATGCGTTCTCGTCTACCCTTCGATACTATCTCCTGAAGACCGTAGCGAACCCATTTCACGATTCCCCGCCATTCTAAGTTATCGATCAAACTTTACCGTTAAAACCACGAAAAGTTCGTTATTTATCGAAAGAAGTCATAACAAACGCTTCGAGTCGGAAGACGGCCCAAAGGGACCTAAGACATGACTCAAAGCCCAACTTACGATTGCTTAACCAACATCCCGTAAGCCGCATGACGGTTTACGCTTGGTTCGCAAAGAAAGATAAATGTCAAGTTTCCGCGGATAAATACGAAATTTTGAAGATAATTACGAAGATCGGAAAAAATGGAATATCTCCATTTTTATGCTATGATGGCTTAAGGGCAGAAAGGGAAAAGCGTAAACCGACCTTGGAGCCAGTATATAAGGAGTCCTAGGCGAGAGGCATGGAGGAGGAACTTTTTCAGAGCAAACTTAGCACTTAGAGCGATTTAGGCATATTTCCGTTTTTGTTATTCGAGCTGCGACTCAACTAGGTTATTGCCGTCTTAGGGTTTTAGAACTAGGAATCTCGCCGACAGCTCTCGTAGCCCAGGCTCTTACCTTGTTGGAACGCTCAAACGCGAATTCGGAATAAGATCTACTTTGCTCTCTTTTCGATTTCTTATACTTTATCGTTGTCATTATTGTGTTCTGATTGCTTGGCGTGTGGTATTAGCAGATATCCGGGACCTCTGGGAAATTAGGGTTTTCCTAAGTTTCCTTATCTAAACGGAAATCGACAGTGCGAATTTCGGTTCCCACAGCTATGTCCTCGAGACCATGGCCTAAGGCGTTTCAACACTTACCATGATCGTCGAGTTGTGTCGACCCGGACAAGGTCTTATATCATTCAACACACAACAACGAATATAAATAAATTTTTATTTATTAAAGGTGGAAAGTGTCATTACAAAAATACAATACAAAATATCAAAGTTTGAGCGCTCGGCCTAGAGCCAAAAAAAAAGAAAAGTAATTATACATTGAAAAGTTAGTCCTTGCTTATGCTTATGCCACTCCAAATGTTCCGCTGCCATCTAAGCTTCCCTCCTAAGGTTACCTGCATAGAAGAAGAGGGGATGAGTAATCGAAATTACTCAGTGAGTTCCCAAAATAAACAACAATCCCCCTTCAACCCACACTTAAACAAACAAACATCAACGGTTAGTAAATCAATCACAGCAGAAGCGATAAATATGAACACAATGCAATTACTAAACAACTACAACTAGTCTCACCACCGAACTACAAACATAGAAATCTAGACTCGATCCTCGACTCTACTATACACACAACTCGGATGACTACGCATCCTGGGATCCCAACACAACGGAGCCCTTCACTTCTCCACCCTGAACACTCCCGATCACAAACACAAAAGTCACATGATCGGAAAACATCACTCCGGGAATTGGGCTTTTCCCAATCTAACCCGGGCCGCATCGTCATGCAGCGCTTGTCCATGGGCGCGACCCACTTCACGTGACATGCTGTGGAGGGTAGGTCACTCCACCACTGGAGAATTGGGCCTCTCCCAATCTAACTCCATGGTCTACGTACATCATCGGAGAATTGGGCTTCCCCCAATCTAACCGCGAGATGGTCACACACTCACAAACACTAGTCTAGATGCAACACAACTCAAACCAGCATGAGGGAGCTCCACTTCTAACCTCCATGCAACACACATCTAGACTAAATGCACAACACACACAATCAATGCATACAACTAAACTACACAACCGACAAGAGAAAGTCTAACTCAAATCCCTTGCGGGGCAACACGCCTAAACATCTAGATAATCATACAATCCTACATGCATGAACAAAACAATATCTAGATAACACAACAATCACAACAACACAACATGTATGCAAGCGGCACACACTCTCCCCCCCCCCCCCGGGGCCCTGCACAAAACCGATTAACTTTTCCCCGAGGTCTCCACTTGAAAGTTGCCGATGAAACCTCGTTCCTGCATACACAAAACACACAACAAGACCACGGAAAACCCACACACACACACAGGGAAACCCACCTTGGTTTCTGTCTAAAACAACTACTCAACACCCCTAGCTAACTCCCCAAAAATGCTAACCAAAACAAACCGAAAAACACTCCTAACTCTCGGTTTCTCTCTCTAAACTCCCCTCTCTCTCTCTCTAGGGTGGTCTCTCACGGTTTTGGGATGAAAAATGAAGGGCAGGGGTCTGGTATTTATAGAAATGGAGGGATGAGGTTGGCTTGGACAAGTGGCTCATGTGCATGAAAAGATAAGGACATGTGTCCCACTCACCAAACTTCAATGGCAAGTTTTCCCCAATTCTAGAATGTTGATAGCTTGATCACCAAGTCTTCACTCCCTTGAAAGTTAAGTTTCAGCTTCTAGAAGCTCAGTAGCTTGGACTCCAAGTCTTCTTCCCGGCCAATGAGAGATAGCCACGTGTACCGTCGCCACATCACCATCCGCGGCCAATGGGTGATCGCCATGTCATCTTCGCTTCACTTTTCCGACCAAGTCAGCAACTTCTGAAAACTATTCTCCAAAATGAAAAACTTTCATTCCTTGATTTTCGGAGACAAAGCTCTCCTTCCTTGATTCCAAATTTTCAATCTTCGATTTCTCGGTTTTTATCGATTTTTATTGACTATCGCCCAAATGCTTCGACCATGACCATTTCTTGGCTCGTCCAACTCATGGTCAAGGTCTTGACTTTTCTACTCATGATCAGGGTTATTACATTCTCCCCCATTCATTAGAATTCATCCCGAATTCTATAGAACTGCTGACGTCCCTGCTTCGTCTTCAAAGAACTCTGGATAGTTCTTGTGAAACCTCTCTTCGTCTTCCCATGTTATCACCATGCGGTTTTGCCTTCCCCAAAATACTTGGATCTGAGGAATTTGCCAATTCTTCAGTTTCTTCAAACGTCTCTCTCCAATTCTGATCGGTCCTTCTGGGTAGGTAAGATCCTGTCTCAACTCTGGAATCCTTTCCGGCTCGATCGAACTTGGGTTGTAGATATGCTTCCTTAGCATAGATACATGGAACACTGGGTGTAGATTCATGTCTTCTGGTAGTTCCAATCTGTAGGCTACTTCTCCGACTGTTCCAATGATCCGGTATGGACCAATGAAACGTACTGCTAACTTCCCGATTTTATCGAAGCGATCCTTTCCTTTTTGTACTGACAACTTCTCTCCTCCGTTGATCGGCATACTTCTTCTGACAATCATGTGCTTTCTTCATGTTTGCTCGGATGACTCGTAGCTTCTCCAATGTTTCCTTGATGATTCCTGGTCCAAATAGTCTTCTTTCTCCAACTTCCGTCCAACACAGAGGTGTTCGACATGGTCTTCCATATAATTCTTCGTATGGTGACATAGCAATACTGGCATGGTAGCTGTTGTTATAGGAAAACTCTACCAAAGGTAGATAGTTCTCCCACGTACCTGCCCAATCCAGTATGCATAGTCGGAGCATGTCTTCCAATGTTCGGATGGTTCTTTCCGGTTGCCCGTCTGTCTCCGGATGAAAGGCAGTGCTGATGTGCAACTTCCTTCCCAAGGCTCCTTGTAAAGCTCTCCGAAATGCTGCCGTGAATCTTGGGTCTCGGTCAGATATAATATTGGCTGGTACTCCATGGAGTCTTACGATCTGATCGATGTAAAGCTCCGCCAATGTCTCCGTCTTGTCCGTGTCTTGAATCACTAGTAGATGTGCTACTTTGGTTAACCGATCCATGATTACCCAATTCACATTGTTCGATCTTCCTCTTGCTACTGGTAATCCGGTAATCAGATCCATTGATACCGAATCCCACTTCCATTCTGGTATAGGTAGGCTTTGGAGTAGTCCACCCGGTACCTGATGCTCGGCTTTGATTTGTTGACATACTTGACAATGCGCTACCCACTTTGCAATCGCCTTCTTCATGCCTGGCCAATGGTAGAATCTTCTCACATCTCTGTACATCTTCGTGCTTCCGGGATGAATGCTCGAAAGAGAATGATCCGCTGTCTTGAGAATCTCCTCCCGAAATCCTCCTTCCTTTGGTACCATGATCCTCCCATTGAGTAACAATGTTCCGTCTTCAGCTACATGATAATCATTTGCATTAAACTCATCTTCCTCCTTTAGCTGCTCCACGATCTTCTTCAAGTCGTCATCTTCGGTTTGTGCTTGTCGGATACGCTGCACTAGACTGGCTTGATTTACTGCTTGCATTCCCAATGGCTCACTTGACTCTCCTTCCAATGCTGATAAGGTTACCTTCTTGATTTTTCAGACAAACTCTCCAAGTCTTTTTCAGAGTTAACCATTGCTCTTCGTCGACTCAACGCGTCTGCGACCACGTTAGCTTTCCCTGGATGGTACTGAATCTGAACGTCGTAGTCCACGATAAATTACATCCATCTTCTTTGACGTAGATTGAGATCTTCTTGGGTAAACAGGTACTTAAGGCTCTTGTGATCCGTAAATACCTGAACCTTCTCTCCGTAAAGATATGATCGCCATATCCTTAATGCAAAAACTACTGCCGCCATTTCCAAATCATGTGTAGCATAGTTCTCCTCGTGCTTCTTCAACGGTCTTGAGGCGTATGCAATCACTTTGTTCTCTTGCATTAGTACACATCCCAATCCTACACGCGATGCATCCATATACACGTCGTATGTCTTGCCTGGCTGAGGTAAGGTAAGGACTGGTGCCGTAGTCAATGCCTCCTTGAGCTTGCTAAAAGCTTTCTCCGTGTGCTCATCCCAAATAAATGGTACTTCTTTCCCCGTCAGTCTTGTTAATGGTTGGAAATGGATGAGAATCCCTTGACAAACTTTCGGTAGTAGCCAGCCAACCGAAGAAAACTTCTGATCTCCGTGACTGCGGTTGGTTGAGGCCATCCTTCTACTACTGCAATGTTCTCCGGATCCACTGAAAATCCTTGTTAGGATACTCTATGACCTAAGAAACCAATCTCCCGCTTCAAAATCGACACTTGCTGAGTTTAGAAAACAACTTCCGGTCTCTTAGTCTTTCGAGTACCTTTTTCAGGTGCTCCTTGTGCTCCTCCTCGCTCCGTGAATAGATCAGTATGCCGTCAATGAACACAATCACAAACTGGTCGAGGTAGTCATGGAACACTTCATTCATGAGCCTCATAAACACTGCTGGCGCAAATGGCATTACAACGAACTCGAACTGGCCGTACCGAGTGTTGAATGCTGTCTTCATTGTGTCGGTCTCTCCTATCGGAATTTGGTGTTGTCTCGAAGCCAAATCTATCTTCGAGAACCAACTCGCTCCTCTCAGTTGATCTAACAATTCGTCGATCCTCGGTAAAGGGTACTTATCCTTGATCGTGACATTGTTGATTCCTCTGTAGTCGATGCACAATCTCATGCTGCCATCCTTCTTCTTTACAAACAGAACCAGAGATCCACAAGGTGAAGAACTCGGTCCTATGAAACCTTTGTATAGTAAATCTTCTAACTGCTTCTTGAGCTCTGCTAACTCTGCTGGCGCCATGCGGTAAGGAGCTTTGGCAATAGGTGCAGCACTTGGTTCCAATTTGATGGTGAACGGATTGCTTCGGGGTGGTGGCAATTTCGTCAATGCCTGAAACACATCTTCAAACTCTTGGACCACCGGAATGTCTTCTATCTTCAACTCCTTTCCTGACTCTTCTCCAATGTACGTAGGTGACACCAAGTAGACTTTGCCGTCTTCTAACGCTTTCTCCGCTCCCATTGCCGTTACAAACGTTGCCGTGACGCTAGGCCTGATCCCATAATATGCCAATACACCTTGATGATCGTCTTCAAACAGAACTCTTCCTCTTGCACAGTCTAGCCATGCCCGATGCCTCGATAGCCAATCCATTCCTATAATAACCTCAAAACCTTCCAAGGGCATAACAACTAGGTCGGCTAAAAGGGTTTCGTGTTGGAGCACAATAGGAACGTTAAACAACACTCTTTCAGCTCTCAGGGTTTGGCCTCCAGGGGTTGACACCGATATATCAATATCACAGGTCAAAAGGGTTCCTAAAAATCTAGAGGCTACAACCGGGTTTACAAAACTATGGGTGGCTCCCGAATCAAACAAAACAATGGCAGCGGTTCCACCAACCATCAATGATCCTGTCACAGGACCCCTCGACGGTCCTGGAGCACTGGATGGAGTTTCCTCCACTTCCAGAGCATAAAATCTCCCTCAAGGTGCAGGACGCTCGGCTGAGTGTTCATTGGTCGGTCGGGT
Source organism: Brassica napus (assembly GCF_020379485.1). Classification (NCBI taxonomy): domain Eukaryota; kingdom Viridiplantae; phylum Streptophyta; class Magnoliopsida; order Brassicales; family Brassicaceae; genus Brassica; species Brassica napus. The sequence continues at coordinate 50,554,215 of NC_063446.1, read as the reverse complement.
CGGTTGGGTACGCGCAAACGTTCTTCCTTCCTGTTTTGGACGACGCATAGTACATTCATTGGCGAAATGACCTTTCTCTCCACAGCTGTAGCATGTAAGTGATGCCTTCCAATCTAACTTCTCAGTGGCTGAGTTGGTACATTCATGAGAGTAATGTCCCAATCGACCACACGTGTAACACTTCACTTGTGCCTTCGGTGTCTTTCCATGACGCTTGAACTGACCCTTTCTTCCTCTCCTCTGGTTGACTCGCAACTTATCATATCTTGACTGACTGGTCTGCGGCTTGGGGTTCGACACAGCCGTAGGTATTGATCCACGCTCTGCTGTCACCATTTCCTCTACGTTGACTACTTTCTCCACCAATTCGAACAACTTTCGAAGTCGATAGCTTGTAGACGACTCCTGATTTCTGGCGTAAGACCACGTAAGAACTTACGAACTAACAGTGCTTCATCTCCGTTCCCATAGTAGATGTATCGACTGAGCTTGAGAAATTCCGCTTCATACTCCCATACGGTTCTTCCCTCTAGCTCTAATCGAAGAAAATCTTGCTCCATTCTGTCTCTTGCTTTTGGAGGAAAGTACTTCTTCTGAAATTCCTTCTTGAATGCATCCCAATCCATGTCTTCTGCTCCTAGTCTTCGAGTAAGGCTCTCCCACCATGACATTGCTTCGCCCTCCAAGTAGTACACGGCCACATCTTTCTTGAATTCGTCTGGACATCCTGTTGTCTTGAAGTTCTTCTCTACACGTCGTAGCAATGCATCTGCTTTGAAAGTGTCCGCTTCTCCTTCAAACCTAATGGTACCCATATTCTTCATTGTAAGGACATACTTCAGGAAGTCTGGTCGCGGTGCTACTGCTTGGTTTGCCTCTGAACTTGGGGTGACTTTGTTGGTTAAGACTTTAGACAAGAGATCATGCACCATAGATAAGGTAGGGTCTGCTGGCCTATTCCCATCTGTAGGTGCTGGTGCAGCCATTTATGGGTTGTTTCTTCTTGATGTAGATCCTTCAGAGTTCGCATGAGATGAATGAGGTCGCTGCAGTCCAACAAATGGTTCGGATATACATTCTCCTCACTGTGTGCACGGTCCACGCCTTCCATAGGCCTTGGTCCACTGTCGCATGTCCGATTTGTCGAATCTGGAACATCCCAAAAGTTGTGGTAGTTTGCGTACCTCGACCCATCATGATCCGACGTTCCGAACGACTCGCCTGCTCCTGAACCCTGGTTAGACATCTGCATTGATATAAGGGTTAATCCTAAATCTCCCCTAAAGTTCTAATCCTCGTTTCTAATCCTAATACCCCTAAGTGGCACATACCGGTTTCCTAATGTGGCATAAGCGACTCATTTTGACTCGATAAAACATAAAAACGTTGCGGTTTATGAGCATGGTCAGAAACCATGCTCTGATACCACCGTTTGTAGCACCCCCGGACCGACCTAGGCCAGACTAGCCCAAGAAGACCCGGGTGCGCCACAATAATAGCTCACCGGATCAGGTCGACCAAGAATCGAGAACAAGTCAGGACTGTCGACCATCCCGTTCTGGTTCGCTATGTCCTCGAGACCATGGCCTAAGGCTTTTCAACCCGTACCATGATTGTCGAGTTGTGTCGACTCGGACAAGGTCTTATATTATTCAACACACAACAACGAATATAAATAAACTTTTATTTATTAAAGGTGGAAAGCGTCATTACAAAAATACAATACAAAATATCAGAGTTTGAGCACTCGGCCTAGAGCCAAAAAAAAAAAAAGTAATTATACATTCAAAAGCTTGTCCTTGCTTATGCTTATGCCACTCCAAATCAACACCGGTCGCCTAACGTTCCGCTGCCCTCTAAGCTTCCCACCTAAGGTTACCTGCATAGAAGAAGAGGAGATGAGTAATCGAAATTACTCAGTGAGTTCCCAAAATAAACAACGATTGATAGACCATGGATTTGACCCATTTTCGTCTATGGTTTATAGGTGTTTTTACTATATATTATTATATTATAGAGTCTATTTATTATATTTATTAGATTAGGAGTGATTTGGAGATAAGTGATGATTTTGAAGCATTTTGGAGATATTTGGAGCAAGCACCCGAGATGGCCATCGAGCTCGACCATCGGTCGATATTGGAAGAGGAATATCGATCGATGTTCACACTTGAACAACGATCGACAGCGAAGCGCGAAGAAAGCCTGTTTGGTCACAGCCAACTTGAAGCCCAAGCCTTCACCAATTTACAAGATTACCCCTGACGAGTTTTAACCTAACTATATAAACTTTTCCACCATGTTAGAGGCAAAGTGTGCTTTTCTGTATTTTTAGTTTTATTACTTTCAGAAAAAGGTTTTAGGATTGTGATAGATTGGAGAGAAGATCCAAAGTTATAATTTGTGATTGGAACTCCATTAATATCTATTTTACTATTCTATGAAGTTTTCTAACCTAATTGCTTTCATGAATTGTTTGGCCATGTCTGAGTAGTTCTACTGTTAGATTTAGGGTTTAAATAGGTTATGAGAGATTAGCCCTAACTATAGATTGCTGAGTTGTGGTAATTGTCATTAGGATTGTTCATTAATGTCTGTTTCTAGATTAGCTACCTAGAACTTGCCCTAACTATAGATTGCTGAGTTGTGGTAATTTGAGTGATATCAAATTTGGCGACATTGCCAGGGAGCTTTGATCACCTATTGATTTAATTTTTGTTAAGTTTCTCACATAAAATTTTTTCTTGGATTTTCAGGTACATGCCTGTTGGGGAAAAATACCCCGGTATCATTTCCTCCAGCCTCGAGGCAGAACCCAGAACCTCGGGTCCCCGATAAGGGAACGCTCCGGGTCCCCGATAAGGGAACTCTCCGGGTCCCCGCTAGAAGGAACCCCGAGCTCGGTCCCTGGAACCGAGCTCCCTTCCAAGAAATAGAAAACTTCCGACAAGGAAAGCCTTCCATATTTCCGAATATGGAAGAGTTTAACCTAATGAAACTGACTCCTAGACGATTATATAAGAGCTACTAAAACCCTAAAGCAAGAGATTGACTCTTGGAGACTTGAAGGCTAGAATTAGACGGCTAGAATAGGGTTTCTTGCTCAATACGTTGTAATCTCTTCTAGTTCGATCTAATAAACGCTTATTCAAGTCATAATCTCTTTTACTACTCCAAAATCTATACTAAATATCAGCTCATCCATCATTCCGTAGTACTCAAAAAGAGCCTACACAAAAATCCCCTAACAGTTTGGCGCTAGAAGGAGGAGAGTAATCTAACTACGTGACGATGACGGTGGGTGAGCACGACGGTGAACTACCTGAAGCTACTCAAACAACAGCTGAGCTTCAAAAGCAAATAGACGGCCTGCGAGGCAAAATAACCGACATACACCAAACTCAAGGAACTACCGAAGAAAATTCCAACCTCTCTTCAGAAGTCCCGAGCCTGAAGGAAAGAATTGACGAACACTCCAAACACTTGGAACTAAGAGCCGAGAAGCTCAGCCAGCTACAGTCAGAGAACACTGCCCTCCGGAACCAGAATCAAACCCTCAACGTGGCAGGTAACAAGAAGCGTTGCTTCAACACCCGGGTTCAACCTATGGGAAATCTGAACACGCCCAACACCGGAGAAGGTACCACCGACACACCTCCTGCATCTGGGATAGCTGGGGCAACACGGGAAGGGACCGAGAATCCTCAAATCCATGATCTGGAGGAGAGTTATTTCGAGCCAGAACCTGGGAAGGAAGAACCCGAGAAAGCAGCAACCGAATCCCCCATAACCGCCTACCTAGAGCAGATGTTCTCTAGGAGATTCGATGCCATGCAATCAATGGTATAACGCCTACCAGGACTAGCTCCCCCAATCCGAAGGAGCAACCCTGATTCCTACGCGGATACCCCTTTTGCAGAAGAGATTGCCTCGGTTGAGATGCCTAGAAAGTTCTCCTTCCCTAGCATCAAGACGTATGACGGTACTGGCGACCCCGACGATCACATCCCACAGTTCAAGCAAAGGATGTTGGCGGTTGCACTCCCTAAGGAGTCCCGAGAAGCCAAGATGTGCAAAGGGTTCGGTTCCACTCTGATCGGACCTGCCTTGCAATGGTACATCAATCTCCCTACCAGGTCCATATCTTCCTTCGCAGGCCTGAGCGACAAATTTGTGGAGCAATTCGCAAGCAGTAGGAGCCTGAAGAAGACTTCAGATGGTCTCTACGAGATCCTCCAGCATCGAGTGGAACCCCTGTGAGACTACATAGCCCGCTTCAACCAGGAGAAAGTAGCGGTCCCCAAATGCAGCATCCCTACTGTGATCTCTACCTTCAAGAGAGGTCTACTTCCAGATGGGGGGCTATACAAAGAGCTGACCATGTATCCTTGCAAGACCATGGAAGATGTGTTGTCCCGAGCCTGGGCGCAGGTGAAGTGGGAGGAAGATGTTGCTAGCCGCGCCAAAGCTCAGCCAACGCAGGACCAAAGGTCAGCCCAATCAGATCGAGGAGACCGAGATGAAAGATCCTCCCAAAGGGGATCCAAGGACTCTGGTAGTAGAAACAGGGGCAGGTTCCAGTACCGGCCACAAGAGAAGGAAGAAGGGATGTCGGTATCTACCTGGCCCGATATCTCCCATCTCTCAATATCAACACCTGAGCTAGTCAACGCACTGAGACAGATGGGCCAACAGGTTAAGTGGCTTCAAAGATGAAAGCACCTGACTCGTTCCGGAACCCGGGACTTTAGTGCGACTTCCATCGCGATCATGGCCACAAAACCGAAGACTGCATCGCCCTGAGGATCGAGGTCAACGAACTACTCCAAAAGGGGCATCTCCGAGAATTCCTCTCAGAGAAAGCCAAGGCCCACCTCAGCAAAGAGACAGCAGGGAAATCCAAAGGAGCTGCACCAGCCTCACCACCTCGCCAAGATCGGGTGATCCATGTCATATCCGGAGTCTCAGAAGTAAGCCACGCAGCCGCAAAGAAAAGCACCCGTAACGCTAAGCATGGTCTGGTAACGACCCAACCGAAGCGCCTACTTCTAAGCACCGACGAGATAAGCTTCACAGCTAAGGAGCAAGAGAAGATCCTGGCTCCCCACCATGATGCTCTAGTTATCTCTCTCACCGTAGCAAACTGCTTGGTGAAAAGAATACAAGTAGACAACGGCAGCTCCAGCAACATCATCTTCCAGACGGCGTACCAAGATCTAGGGCTGGAGGAGAGCACCCTCATGCACAAGGTAACCCACTCATCGGGTTCAGCGGCAAGGTCAAGCAAACCGCCGGAGAGGTTATCCTCCCAGTATACGCTGAAGGGGTCAACATGTCAACCAAATTCCTGGTCGTAGATTGCCAATCGGCATATAACATGATCTTGGGACGACCCTGGATTCATGACATGGGAGCAGTCCTTTCAACCCTTCATCAGATGGTGAAGTTCCCTACACCCTGGGGCATCAGAATAATTAGGGAAGACCAGGAGAACTCTCGATCCTGCTACCAGACCACCCTGAAGAGGAAGACCAAGGTCTTATAGCAATTACAGAGAAGACCTCGGACCCTGCGAACCAAGGGATCAGAGGTCAATGATACATGTAATTGGGGGTCGTTCCAGAGAAGGCGGACCCTGAATCATTCCAAGAACCCAAGGGATCCCCAGAGTACCTATGTCGACCGATCCGCATGGTCTCCTCCGAAGCCCTTCAAAGTTGCATCTGCTCGCAAGACCTGGTCCTCGCAGGACCCTCGTCCTTCGCCTCACATAGACAAAATCACCGAGAACTGTATCAGATATCAGCCAGTGGTCTCGCAGATAAACAAGTGGGGCACGAGTACTCCAAGGAGACCTCCTCAGAGGGTACATCGGGCGGATCTGGAGCAAAGGGCACCTCGCAAATGCAGGATGGAGACACTTAGCCAGACAGGAAACCTCCGAACCTGGTCGCTCCAGTGGATGAATGTGACTACACGTTTCATGGAAGTGCTGCAAACCTTCATCAACATGAGACAATGGTCCCCGAACACTAAGGGCCGGGGCACGAAACGAGTCTCGACCGCGGTCCCTAGACGCATGAAAGAGGCAGAACCCTACCGAAGAAGGAGGAACCCTCCAGCAAGGACGCTCGTCCCAAAAGCAAGTCAAACCCTGCAGATCACCTAGCAACATGAGGTAAAACATGGCCTAACCACCAGGGTACCTCGCAAGCTGATAACTTGTACGGTCTCCGGACCATGATTTCTATTAATTATTTTATCTATTATTTAAGCATTATGTTTTCCTACTCCTATGTATGTTGAAACGTCTCCGGACAAAGCTTATATAATAAAATAGTTCCGGCTATAAAAGAGTAGTAGGAACGCCATAATACTTAAAGGGGCAAACGAGCTGGATCAGGTATAAGAGACCTTCGATCCTGGCCAACACTTAAAGACAAGTGGTACGACCACGCAAAAACAAAACGGGTATGAGACATAAGGTAGGAATGGGTCTGCGCAAGCCCGAGTATGCCGTCAATACTACCTAAAACCCCTGTATAGCCTCATGCATATCGGGGTCCCAAACAAAAATACCAAAAATGTGAAAGTACCTGTATTAAAACGCTATGTGCTAAAATAATACAGGGGACACGATGTATAATTTCCCTTGAGCAAGTGCAAAAGTCCGGGAGCCCCTTATAATATCCTGCTTCTCCAGTGGAAAGCAGCAAAGCCTGGTACTTGGGTTTTCACCCACACTAGCACCCTCTAGGCCTGATAGTGGCTTTCTGCAGAAAGCAGCATGCAGCACGGGAACTCGATAGTGACCAGCTTCTGAGCGGTAGAATGCGATACCCCAACAGGTATCGAGAGTGGCCTCACCAAGGATGGCAGAATACAGACCCCTTAAGACCTTAATTCCGGGTTCTGAGAAAGAACTCCGGGCTCAGACAGGCCTCAGGGCCAAGAACCCTTCGGTTCCTAAAAACGACTTCAGGGTCCAAAGACCACGCGTCCTACCAGAGACCTCAGGGCCCAGAACCCACGGGTTCCCTAAAACGACCTCCGAGTCCTAAGCTTATCAAAAGTCTCCAAGTGACTCCAGGGTCCCAGAGGTGATCCAATTATGCGAGACCCACAGAGTCACCTAATCATTCCAGGGCCTAGATGTTCCAAGGAACCTTAGTACCCAGGATCCATGGATCCTCCGACGATCATAACATCTAGAGCCTATGCGGCCCATGTCCTGTAAAAGACCCTCAAGCAATCAACGCTTAGCTCACTTGAACAGTATTCACCAGCTCTCCAATCCTAACTCATGAGTCAAGCTTCAAGACCCCAAGGTCACTCAACAACCTGCAAACTTTCGAAAGATTGTTGAAAATCACAGAAGCAACACGAGTATCATCTACAAAGCTAAAGATCCCGAAGACGAAGGACAAGCAAGCAATCAAAAGATGCAAATCTGAATAGCATAAAGCCACAACATGGCCATGGTTCAGTTCAACAAAACAAAAGAGGCACAAAGGCCTGGTTCAAAGTTTTCAACCCTTATCAAGGGAAACTACAAAATGAAAGAAACCCCTTCACGGGGGTAAGAGTTCTGGGACAAGAAGGTCAGTTGGTAGGAGGATCGTCAGCAGGCTCCAGCGCACCATCCCTCTCAGGAACCTGCGGCTCATCATCAAAGCAAGGAGCAGGGAGACCAAGAAGCTCAGCCTCAATAGTCTTCACGGTCTTGTATTGCTCCGGCTGCTGCAGGCTCCCAGCTGTCAGTCTGATGGTGAAGCCATTCTCGCATCAGCTCCCAACGGGCCACAACCTTGGCACCATTTACGGCCATTGCCTTCTCAGCATCGAAGACCTCTACGGCGTATTTCAACTCGCATATGTCCTCCTCCTTGCCCTTTAACTGCTTCTGTAGAGAAGCGTTCTCCATTGCCACACGCTCCATTGCCTCTTCCTGATTCTGTACTTTGAGCTTTAAGGCCTTAATTTCCTTCTCTTTGGCCAAGACAGCATCTTTCCCTTCACGCAGCTGAGCGGTCAATGCATCCTCTCCCCAAGATGGAATAGTTGAGACGCCGCCTGCATCAACATAATCCAACCTATAAAGAGAGACGTTGCGAAAGCAAGACAAAGAACATGACATGCTACCTTGAGTAGGTCACCCTGAAGAGAGAAGATGGCCGCAAAGGAATCCCCATCCAATGACAGACGAGCAGGAACCAAAGGAAACGCCTTCGCAATCAAATTAGACAATACTGCAGACCAGTCAAAAGGAGCAAGAGAAGGGGTTTTGGGAACAGAGCCGAAAGCCTTGGACTTTTTCTTGGAGGAAGAAGGAGCTACATCAACAGTCGCCTGACGGCTGCTACTACCAGCAAATTGGACCTCTTCATCTTCAACAGGAGCAGTCCGCTTGATTGCAGCCTTCCTTGCAGACATCGCCTCAAGAGCTTTCTTATATTCCGCCAAGGCCTCATCACCTTTAGAACCCGACATCACGCCTGAAAGACAGAACCAACCTTGTTTAAATTCGTAGAAGGAAAACAAGAAGAACTAAGATAGAAAACTTACCTTTGATGCTACACCTATCTAGCGCTTCGTCGCTTACAAGGAAAATACTTCACGGTGTTCGAGGTGAAGCTCCAACAGCTGCTCGATCGTATCCCTTCCTGAAGAATAATTCGAGCGAGATATGTCTGCGTAAGAAAACAAAATTCATCAGAATCAGGCAGTTAAAGGGAGTCCTGGCAATATCTATGACCCACCAGCTACACACCAAGTGGGAGAGAATCCTGGAAAAGGCATAAAAGCAAACTTCGCAGTCCAACACCCCTCGAAGACGGGGCATTGTTTTCTCTCAGCCTTCGAAAGCTCCCGCACAGGAAACGCTTTTCCACGAGGATGCAAATGATACCTAAACTCCCCACCGTTCAAAGGAGAGATAGAATAACAATATAGAACCTCAGTGACTCCAACGGTAAAACCCTCAAGATCACCGAGATTCTGCATAGCTATCAAGATCCTCTAGGAGGGAGGATTCAGCTGTACATGGGAGATCTTCACTGCCTTCGAAATCTCAGCCACCAAAGAAGGAATCTGGTCTCTGAAACCCGATTCGAAGAAACCTTCGTATACAGGGATCTCACCCAGCTCAAAATCTGAAACCCTATCAAAAGGACCAGGGATCCGAATGGTAACGTCGTTGGGAAGACGAAACTTCTTTCTCCAGTTTGCGACCTCCTCTACTCCTATTACCGATAGAGGACCCACCGGCGAAAGTCTGTCTCCTCCCGGAGGAGGCGGAGCCTCTCCAACAGCAGGATTCCTGAGTTCTTCTATTTCGGCGGTCAGGTCCAGAGAAGATTATGAGGAATCCATGGACTCCCAGGCCTCGTTTCCAACCCTACGTCTTGAGTGAACCCTAGTACCTATCGAAGAGGAGCCGAGGGCGAGACCTAGTCCATTTGTCATCCTAAAAGGTTCAGAATAAAGGATGGGGAGAAAGAGGTTACATGAGAGAATGAAGACCTAGGCCTGAGTAATGGAGATCGCGCGAGATTTTGGTGAGAAAGAAAAGGAAACCCAAAAGTCCAGCCAGCAAAAATGGGGAAACAAAATCAATAACCCTAAGATTGACTTACACGCGTCAAGAAGGTGAGACTGCGCGGAAAAACGAGTCTTGAAGCACGATAAGGGAACCTGTCCCCTCAGTCCTGGGGACCCGAAGAACTAACGAGATCTTGAGGAACCCATTACCAGTATCATCTCTCCGACTCTTTCCAGCCTGTACAGATCTTAACATCAGAGTTCCGGCCCCACCATCTCTAGATGATAGAAGGACCTACTACTAGACTCCGGTCAAACAAGAAGGAATCGATCCTCACCTGGGTTCAGAATGAGTTCCGGCTTGAGTGGAACCCAGGATATCAAGATCAATGGAACGGGTCCTGCCTAAGGGGAGCCTGCTGAGAATGAGCAACCCCGGTTGACTTAAGTGCACAGGTTATTCCTCGACTTCGATGACGAAATCGAGAAATAAGGGGCAAACTGTTGGGAAAAAATACCCCGGTATCATTTTCTCCAGCCTCCAGGCAAGACCCAGACCCTCGGGTCCCCGATAAGGGAACGCTCCGGGACCCCGCTAGAAGGAACTCCGAGCTCGGTCCCCGGAACCGAGCTCCCTTCCAAGAAATGGAAAACTTCTGACTAGGAAAGCCTTCCATATTTCCGGATATGGAAGAGTTTAACCTAATGAAACCGACTCCTAGACGACTATATAAGAGGTACTATAACCCTAAAGCAAGGGATCGACTCTTGGAGACTTGAAGGCTAGAATTAGACGCCTAGACTAGGGTTTCTTGCTCAATACGTTGTAATCTCATCTAGTTCGATCTAATAAACGCTTATTCAAGTCATAATCTTTTTTACTACTCCAAAATGTATACTAAATATCAGCTCATCCATCGTTCCGTAGTACTCAAAAAGAGCCTACCCAAAAATCCCCTAACAATGCCCAGCAGTACTAGAAGCAACAAGGAAACTCAACTACTGTTCTCACCAGATCCTGCAAGCTTGGAGAGTTGAATCAGCAAAGAAGGATGCTCCTCATCGATCGATAACACCATATGTTTATCGATCGATTTCTGTCAACCACCGTCGACCCAGTCACTAGTCCCGTCGACCGATACTCGCTAACCACTATCGACCGAAGACACTCATCTTCCGTCGACCGACATCGTCCATCCGACATCGATCGATACTTCAATCCTAACATCGATCGATACTGAGCCGCGAGACATGGTTGCTAATTTGATACTTGTACGAGATGACAGAGGAAACCTGCATGACCAGGAGGGTCATCTGCGTAATGCAGCAGGTGAGAGGATAGATGCTCAAGGGGGCTGCAATCCCTGAGTCCGATACTGATGCTACAGGAGCCACTCTACCTGTAGATGAGGCTGCTCGAGCCTGAACGTTGGCTGACTACAACCGTCCAGATCAGTTCTACACCAACCGATCAGCCATTCGTCCTCCCACTATTCAGAGGGATTTCGAGTTGAAGCCACAGTAATACACACTCGTGGGACAGACACTCTACTATGGGTTATCTCACGAACATCCTATGGACCATCTGGAGAGGTTCGAGGATCTTATATCTGCTATCAAAGTCGAGGGAGTCTCTGAAGACTACCTCCTATGCAAGCTCTTCAAATACTCACTTGCTGGAGATGCTTCGCATTGGCTTAAGAAGTTACCACCATGATCTCTAACATCCTGGGGCGCCGTCAAGAATGCATTCTTATGCATAAAACCTCCTGGATTAGATTCAAGTCTTATCAGAGAGACTGTCCACACCATGGATTCAATGAAGTACAGCTGCTCAGTACTTTCTACAGAGGCATCGCGGTGTAGTACCAGATGGCTCTTGATGCTTCCAGCAATGGGAACTTCAACACCAGGAATCCAGAGGAGGCAGTAAAGGTTATTCACAACATAGTATCTAGCAGCAGCACCAAGAACAATGAATTTGAGAGGAAGAAATCTGCCACCATCCTTGGGAATGATCAGATGGATAAGGCGAAAGCAAAGCTGGACAGTGTTCACAAGCTTCTTAGGAAGCAGGTCTGCTTGGTTGAAGAAGAAGAGGCTGTAGGCACAGAGGGTAGAGCAGAGGAAGCAGATGTGAACTTCATCAGTGGAACTGGATTCCAAGGTTCGGGGAACCAATGAGGAAACAAAAACTCCTATGGAAATAGGGGTAACTTCAACCAGAGTTCACAGCACCAGAAACCCTACAGCAACAACTATAGCAACAACAGGGGTTATGGAAGCTCCTACTACCAGAAGCCACCACCGCCAACTCAAGAGAGCAAGATTGAGGAGATGTTTGAGAGAGGCCTGGAGGGACAGCAGCGCATGACGGTGGACTTCAATGGGAAGATTGATTCTGTCTACACCAACCTGAACACAAAGTTTGAAACTTTAGGCACTCATGTGAAGAAGCTAGAGATGCAGGTTGTTCAGACAGGAGAAGTTGTTAAGAGGTAGGGAGCTTTAACAAAAAGGGTAGAAGATGATGTGATGAGACACCATGTGAATGCCATCATTGAGGATGATTTCTGGCAAGTGGTGAAGGAAGAGAAGCTGCAAGAAGGAGATTTCGAAGTAGAAAGTCTGCTGAGTTTCGGCGGATCACATTGGTGTCGACCGACACCAAGCCATGAATATCGCTCGATAGAGGTCATTCAAAATTGATCGACGTCCTCTCCTTGACATCGTTCGACAACACCTATGGAATCAACCGGATCTTGCAAAGCCGTGAGGATCATGACTCACGAGGAGTTCGCAGCAAAACACCCACATCCGCCCAGCCCTGTCTACGTAAATATCGACCGACAATCTGACCCCACCATCGATCGACATCAGGAGATCGTTATCGATCGACAACCACAAGCACCTATCGATCGATGAGCACCTATTACGTACCGAGTGCATATGCCAAAGATAGATGCTGCACGTCTTAATGCACTCAGGCCCAAACCCAAACCTTCAGAAAACCCACCGGAGACCGTCAGGACACCTTCAGATGATGGAGTGGATCCTATGGAAGTTGATAGGGTTCCTAAGGGAAGAACCCTAAGGAAAAGAAAGGAAAAAGTGGCAAAACATCTGAAGAGGGGGGCTAATGAAAAGGAAAAGGAAAGTTTCCGAAAACGAGTCTTCAGGATTCTTCTAGATGAGCCATTCAATGAAGCTTATTATACCCACAAACTGTGGATGTTCTTCAGAGAAACTAGAGAGACAGAAGAAGACATTAGAATAATGTTCTGTGAAGCTAGAGAAAAGATGAGGATGAGGATTACATTGAAGAAGAAGAGTGATCCTGGGCAATTTGCGATACCCTGCACGGTGAAGGGTATTGAATTCCCACATGCCTTGTGCGACACAAGAGCATCAGTCAGCATCCTACCTAGGGTTATGGAAGGCCATATGGGTCTGCAAGTAGAGCCTTCACAGGAATTATTCACTTTTGTGAATTGTTCCCAGAGGAATTCGGGAGGAATTGTGAGAGACCTAGAGGTTCAGATTGGTAATACCCTAGGTCTAGGAGATTTCCATGTCTTGGACATCAAGCTGAACTGGAACTCTTCTCTATTACTTGGGAGAGCCTTCTTGTCAATAGTGGGAGCAGTGTGCAACTTGCAAACCAACCAGTTGTGTCTAACACTCATCGATCCTAGTGCCCACTATGACCCTATCCCAGTCAAGAAGCCACAGACGAGCTCCAGAAGAATCAATGATCCAAGAATCATTGCAGTTTGCCACTGTGGAACCGAGTACGAGACAGAATACTCAGCGTCGATCGAAACTCACACTGCAGCATCGATCGACAGTGGCCATCATATATCGACGGACACCCCAAAGGAAGAATCGGTCGACAGTAGTCCAGATGATTGGGAAAATGACTACTACATGCTCTTATGGCAACAAACACCATGCATACAGAAGAGTATGATGAAGATTACGAGGAAGAACGAGCTATAGAGCAAAGAGCAACCCTTGACGAGGAAGATAGAGTTCTCTGTCATTCCTCTTGGAAAAGGAAGTCGCCATCGATCGATAACTAAGTTTCAACATCGATCGACGCTCAACCTCACCAACCAAACCACTTTCGAGTATCGACCGACAACGCCTACTTCCCATCGATCGACACTAACGTCGACGCTACCAGAGACGAAGATTACTTAATTGGCAGTTGGGCAGATAATCGCTATCACGAGAGCTACGCAGTAGAGACAGCATATCGTGATCAAGGAGATGATGAACTTAATGAGGGTTTCACATACGAGGAGCTTCTCAACATGCAAAGACGCGATGAAACAGATCAGAATCAAGCAGCAACTGCTTGGAAAAGAACATGTTTCAGCCATCCGATCGACAGGGAGAGCCGTCCATCGATCGACACCAAATGTTCACAATCGATCGACATCAACAATACAACATTGATCGACATCCGTCCAAAACCAAAAACCACTATAAGCGAAAAAATATAAATCTGATAACAAGTATCTAACTCCAGACGAATTTGGTATTTTCAGGGACCCAGATGGCTACGCAAGAGCAATAGACGGACGTACACTGCACATATCGTGAGAGGACATCGCAGACATCCTTCAGACAGCTAAATGAGCAGACAACCTGTTCATACTTCAACGCAACATTCCAGAACACCAACATAAGGCTACAAAAGAGTTCTATGACACAGCTGGTGGCATAGACAAAAGCTTCAAACAAAGGACTCGTTATCCAACTCAACCATCGATCGACGTTGACGTCCCAACATCGGCCGACAGAAGGCCAGAATTGGGCAGAAGAGCCTTTGACCTTTTTGGGAAAGATGAGTATGAGGTCTACAAAGATGATCAGGGATGTGCCAGAGATCTAGATGGACACACCATTCGTGTTCACAACAGAGATATCAGAAGACTTCAGGAAAGAGCTTCAAGAGATGAGACAAGCTACATATGTCTTCCTAAACATGCTAGCTTATTCAAACAAACCGAGCTTATACCAGAGATCTACACCAAGGACGAGATCAATGAGATGCTCTTTGGAGTCTGTGGAGAACACGAGAAGAACAAAGAAGCCTTCCAGATGAAACTTGATGGTGTCTACTATCCACTGAATGATAGTATCAGTTGGCTGACGACTTGCATGGAGGAGATGAAGCAAGACGCTTAGGCATATCGATCGACAACCGCACACCAACCCACCACACCAACATTCGATAAAGTCTCAACCAGTTTTTCACACCAGGGCAGAGATAGATCAGGTAGTAGAAGGGATCTACAGAGCTCTGAAATCAACATAAGAGAGGCTTGATGGGAGATGTGATGACATATATTTCCCAATGGATCTTAGCATTAGTGCTTTGACCTCAAAGATAGAAGCTATTCAAGGGGAATTGGTGGAGGTTCAGAGTTACATTGCCCGTCGACCAGAAGCTTCACCATTGATCGACAGACGCAACAACAAATCGACTGACATTCATCAACATATATCGGTCGACAAAGCTTCAAACCGAGGGAGGCTAGTACAAAAGATAACATCTGACATGTCTGATACACACAACCATGGAGAGGAGATCTCAGCCGACACTTACGCCAGATTTATGAGACATCAGTTCAATCTGGAGAGTCTTGGAGATATATTGCAGAAGATAGAAGATGCAACTACAATAATGAAGGACAAATGGCGCAGAGGAGATGAAGCAATGAGAGACTTCACTGGTACATGGTTCAACAAGTGCAAGGAAGATATGGAGACTTGTTTCCCAACAAGTGCCAACTTTCAACATCACTAGCCCAATCACCTCCAAAGTCAAGCTAAATGAATATAACAAAGCGATGAGTGGGAGGCAACCCACTATTAGCTTTTATTTATTGCAGGTCATAAAAAAAAAACCAACAACAGATCCGAGTAGACGATTGCCCTTAGTACGACCAATGAGACAATGTCAACATCGATCGAAAGTACAACACCTGCATCGACCGATATCAACATCCTTACATCGGTCGACATTCATTTCGGTCTGGTATATCGTTCTAACATGTTACATTGAGTACTTATGATTTATTATCACCATAACTCTGACTGAATTTACACTGGGGATAGTGTAGTTTAAGTCTGGGGGAGGTTTACTGATATTAGTTTACTTATGAATTATAAAAATATATTTTCAAACATAAAGTTTTTATTGAGTCAAGAAGGGGATAATGAACTTATTAGATTTTTGATTGTTATCTAAGCACTCTTTAGCACCATTCTAGACTTACTGATTGTAGATAGTACTCAAGATACTAAAGTGGATCAACATGTCAACTATGTTACACTTGCTGAGATTGTTTGAAGGAACCAAAGCTGACCTCCAACACTAAACTTGACACAACTGCTTGTCTTGGGGCTAGGTATACATGGGATCGGATTCTTCAAACAAGTCTGGAAGGTAAAGCCTTGTGTAGATAGATTTATCACCCTCTCTCTCTCTATTTTCGAAATATAGATATGAAAAAAAAAATTATATTTATATTTATATATATTAGAGATTTATTTAGGAAGTAATTCAAACAGGACTTGGTGGCTACAACCATTAAAGCTTGCTTCATATGAATTCTATAGGTAAAGGATTAGAACATGACTTGGTGGCTACAACCATTAAGGTCTTCTTTCCGGTTTCAAATCTTCCGATTTCGATGAGAATCAAAAAGATCAAAGCCTGCAGGGTCAGAATAAAGGAATTAGACTAGTTAAATTCAGTTAGTAATTCAATCAGCCTTAGCTAATAAAGCAAATATCCTTCCGCTTCAACCCAATCTTACTCGAAGAACTAGTTATGTTTGCCGGCTTGCTTCACAAATATTCCTAGGATATAGGTCAAAAAGAAGTGAACAGGACTTGGTGGCAACCACCATTAAGGCTTGATTCGTAGAAGACTGTTCAATCTTGGTCAAAGATCTTGCAAATATAAGCAGACTTTGACTAGGAGAGAAATTAGTAGAGAGAGAGGATATGAACTAATGTTTACCTGCAGGTCCAGATACTTGTTTGAAAATCCTTCCATTGATCGATGCTCCCAAAGTAAAGCCTACACTTTTATTTATGCTAAGAAATGTGGATGGCAGAGGGGAATGTCAGACAAGATTTGCTAAGTTGTTGGCTAGGTGAATTTGGTTGCTAAGCTAGGATATGGTATAATGTGCTTTTGTGATTATGACTTTTTAGATGTGGATTGCAATATAGTAGAGGTGATGATTCTAAGTTTTAAATCATGTGAGTCCCTGCTGTTTTAAAACCTCTTTCAGAGAGACTACCTGTTTGTTTTGTTTGAGGACAAGCAAAAGGGTAAGTCTGGGGGAGTTGATAGACCATGGATTTGACCCATTTTTGTCTATGGTTTATAGTTTTTTTTACTATCTATTATTATATTATAGAGTCTATTTATTATATTTATAAGATCATGAGTGATTTGGAGATAAGTGATGATTTTGGATCATTTGATATCACTCAAATTACCCTAAGGAGTGATTTATACTCTCCCAAATAAGAGGTCGAGTTGTAGTACTTAGGGATCGAATCCACAGAGAGCTAGGGCACACAATAGATCTAAACAGTTGATGATTAAGCTAGGCTAATAGTTTATTAATGCAATAAATAAAGTGAATTGCAGTGGTGAACAAGGCAGTTAACAGTAAACAAGTTGAACAAGACAATTGTTCAGCTTGGCAAAGAGTTGTTTGATGGAAGGAAGGTTACTAGACTTAGGGTTTCATTCAGGTAATTAGAACTCTAAACTATAGATGCTAAGGATTGATTCTAGAACTCGATATCTAATGCAAATGACAACCAGCTCTCGCTGTGAGTCTAATCTATTGACTAAGTTCAGTGTTTCAGCTCTCGCATGTTAACACAGATCGAGCGTCGATCGATGCTATGGTATGAGTGTCGATCGATGCTATGGTATAAGCGTCGATCGACACTGCCTTAAGCAAGCGTTATCGTTTTGATCGATTATGTTCAACTAGATTCGTAGACCAACTCTCGTATGCGCCTTGGTATCTAATCTAGCAGGATTCGGGTTCCGTTAATTGATTGCACTCTCGTGTGCCTCTCAATTGTCCTATGATTCTAGGTTCAAGCAACTAGTCACACTCTCGTGGTTTTCCAACTACTCTAGGTCCTAGTATTACAAGCTATCCTGATGTAGAGATCTTTAGATATCCTAACAATCATATAATTCAGAAATTCATTCAAAACCCTATCCTAAACCTAGCAGGTGAATCTACTCATGCATGATGTTTGTCACAGAAATCATAGATGAATAGATGAAATTGCAATAGATATAAATAAAACCAAAACAATGGAGTTCCAAGAGGACTCTAAAGGAGTTCCTCCCTTCTCTCCTAATCTAGAACTATGAATAAAATAAAGCTTAGCCGTCAACAATGGCTTAGAAAACACATAAATAGGGTTTCTGGTCGTCCAAGGGTATTCTGGTAATTTGTGGTTGCTTCTGGGTTTCAGTTGGTCATAAAATATGCTCGGCCCGCATTCTGGCATCCACATCGATCGATACAATGAGTTCTGCATCGATCAGCATACGTTCCTCTTCTCGACAGCTTCCTCTCGCGAGGCAGACTGACCACTCTTCAGTAAAACGGACATAACTTATGCTACCGGATGCTGATTGACCTCAAACCGGTAGCATTGGAAAGCTAACTCAAATCTCTATCTTGTGCCAAACTATTGGCTCAATCTAACGGTTAGAAGGTATACATCCATAGCTAGACATCTGACACATCTGTGCAGTTCTGCACCTCAAAAGACTCCAAAATCACCATATTACTCCAAAACGTACCTGAACCTGTAAATATTATAAATAGACTCTATATAGTAGTAAATATATATTAAAATACTTATAGGCCATGGCTAAAAGTGGGTAAAATCCATGATCTATCAACTCCTCCAGACTTACCCTTTTGCTTGTCCTCATGCAAAACAAACAGGCAGTCTCTCTGAAAGAGATTTGAAAACAGCAGAGACTCACATGATTTAAAACTTAGAATCATCACCTCTACAATATTGTAATCCACATCTAAGAATTCCTAATCACAAAAACACATTATACCATATCCTAGCTTAGCAACCAAATTCACCTAGCCAACAACTTAGCAAATCATGTCTGAAATTCCTCTCTACCAACCTCATTTCTTAACATAAATAAAAGTGGAGGCTTTACCTTGGGAGTATCGATCACAGGATGCAAGGATTTTCAAACAAGTATCTGGATCTGCAGGTAAAAGTTAGTTCCTATCTTTCCTCTCTACTAATTTCTCTCTTAGTCAAAGTCTGCTTATATTGCAAGATCATTGACCAATATTGGACATGCTTCAATGAATCAAGCCTTAATGGTGCTTACCACCAACCTGTTCACTTCTTTTTGACCTATATCCATGAATTCATATGAATCGAACCTTGATGATTGCCGCCACAAAGTCCCGTTCGAATTCTTTTTGTTGGAATCCTTATGAAGCAAGCCTTAATGGTTGTAGCCACCAAGTCCTGTTCAGATTCCACTTAACTAACACCTATATATATATTTTTTTTTTCTTTTTCTTATATTTTTCTTTCTTTTTCGTTTTTTTTTTTTTTTTTTGAAAATAAATATCTCTACCTACAAATCTAGAGTCGAAATAGAGAGAGAAAAGGTGATAAATCTACACAAGGCTTTACCTTCCAGACTTGTTTGAAGAATCCGATCCCATGTATACCAAGCCCCAAGACAATCAGTTGTGTCAGGTTTAGTGTTGCAGGTCAGCTTTGGTTCCTTCAAACAATCTCAACAAGTGTGGATAGTTGACAAGTTGATCCACTTTAGTATCTTTAGTACTATATGCAATCAATAAGTCTAGAATGGTGCTAAAGAGTGGTTAGATAACAAGCAAAAATCTAATAAGTTCATTATCCCCTTCTTGACTCAATAAAACTCTTTTGAAAACATTTTTATAAGACTCATGAACACACTAATATCAGTAGACCTTCCCCCAGACTTAAACTACACTGTCCCCAGTATAAATTCACACGAAGCTATGGTTAGAAATAAATCATAAGGACTCAATGTAACAAGTAAGAACGATATACCAGACCGGAATGAATGTCGGCCGATGTAAGGATGTTGATATCGGTTGACGTAGGTAAAGCAATGTCGATCGATGTCGACAGGTTCGGGTCGGTCGATGCAGATGGCAATCGTTTACTCGGTTCTTCTTTTTTTTTTTTAACCTGAAATTATTAGAAAACGAAGAATCAATAATAAATGAAAGTAAAACCAAATTTAAAGCAAACCTAATAGTGGGTTGCCTCCCACTCAGCGCTTATTTTTAGTCATTAGCTTGACTTTGGAGATCTGATTTAGCCCGGATGAGAGTGAGAACTCACTCCAAACAAGTCTCAATGTCGACTCTCTGAAGCTTTATCATTCTTGTGTGAAAGCCTTCTCCATAGACTATTCTCCTTTGTCTATCATCTCATCAATAAGGAGTGCTCGAAACTTTGCAAATGGTTGTGAGAAGCATCTGCTGTGCACTCTGGGTGTCCTAACACCATCTGAGAAGCAAGGAATCAATGAAAAGTGAGAACTGTCCTTGATCCTCTTTCTCTTCTTCCAATTCCTCCTCTTCTTTCCTCCAGACTTGTCTGATCGCGTGGTGGTATCTTCATCCCTAAGAATTCCACACATATCGAAATCCTTCTGCTCTGATACACGTCCACTGTAGATGGATGATGCAGTGGTAGTGTCGATCGATGGTGAAGTGTTAGTGTCGATCGATGGTATATGGT
Source organism: Brassica napus (assembly GCF_020379485.1). Classification (NCBI taxonomy): domain Eukaryota; kingdom Viridiplantae; phylum Streptophyta; class Magnoliopsida; order Brassicales; family Brassicaceae; genus Brassica; species Brassica napus. Next base: position 50,533,824 of record NC_063446.1, on the reverse strand, counting down.
CGGTGTCGATCGATGCTGCTTCTGCTGGGCCCTTATCGACTTCATCTCTAAATCGCAACCCTCTCTGAGATGCTTCTACGTGCTGATGATCATCCAATACCTCAATGTGAGAACTGAACTGCATACTTCTATCAGGTGGAATAGGAGATTCAGCTTCAAATACAACGCATGGAACCACAGTCATCACAGGATCATGTATCCTCTTCACTCTTTTGTGAAACCCAGCAGCTTTTTCTGTCCAGATAGGAGGTCTTTGATGTTTAGGGACAGCAAGGTGTGAGGCCTTAGACATGTACATCCTTTCCTCAATCGGTTCCATCTCAATTATGCAACCTGGCGGAACGTCTAGCAATGGGAATTGATCGATATTAGGTGGGCGGTGTCGATCGATAAGTGGTTGGCGGTGTCGAATGATGTCGGGTGGGTGTACATCGATGATGTGGGGTGGTTGTCGATCGATATCATCAGGTTGGTGTCGACCGATGCTAGCCTTTGAAGTTCCCAAATTTCCTCTCGAAGTATGCTTATCAACAACAAGGTTCTTCTTTGAATTTTGATCCATATTTTCAAGCCATTTCTTCAGCTCTAAAGAGTCTTCCATAGTGACTTCTCTGTCTACATCGTCGATCGATGATGAGGTTGTAACGTCGATCGACGTTGAGGTCGTGATATCGATCGACGTTGAGGTCGTGATGTCGGTCGACGTTGAGGTCGTGCCGTCGGTCGACGTTGAGGTCGTGCCGTTGGTCGACCTTGTGGTCGCGTCTTCAGTACCAGCTTCCTCTACTTTGTTCAACTCTCCAGACACATGTTGGTCATCCCTTTTTGTCATAATGTCGTTGTGCAGCTGTATTGGAATCATATAATCCTCATCTAACGATGCCAAGAACCTGTCCCATTTATCGTTCTTCTCCTTTTCTCGAGTTGCTTCAGCATCATCAAGAAATTTGTAAAGGAAGGCTCTTTCAATGTCATCCCAGCTGGTTAGAGATCCTGGCTGTAGTTGACTAAACCAATTGAATGCATCCCCAGAGATAGAATAGGGGAAGATTTTACAGAGCTTGTGGTATTCAGACACTTCATTCTGCTCGCTTCTTGACACGAGATCCTCAAGCTCTTCGATTTGGTTTATGGGATCTTGGTGAGGAAGACCCTGGAAGGGGTCTTGACCTACCCAATCATACCACTCTCGGCTCAGGTCAAAGTCATTCATCTCAGCAACAACAATCACAACAGGGATCACAACACTCTGAGCATTAATCAACTGTCCAGCGCTGTTGCGAGTGCGACCTTCTTCATCTCTTAACATCCCATTCTCATCGACCTTAAGTATGAGCACTTCGATATTCTCTATCTCCCCGCAACAGGTGTCATAACAGTATCAGGATGAACAGTTTTTGGATGAATAGTGTCATGGTGAACAGTGTCGATCGACGGGGAATGAACATTGTCGATCGACGGGGAATGAACAGTGTTGATCGTCGTCGGATGAACAGTGTCGTTCGACATCAGATGAATAGTGTCAAGGTGAGAAGTACCTCGATGAACAGTACCGGGATGAACAATATCTCGATGAACAGTACCAGGACGAACAGTGTTTTCTGACACAGGTTGAATAGTGTCGATCGACGTAGGTTGAACAGTGTCGATCGACATAGGGTGAACAGTATCGATCGACGCGGGATGAATAGTGTCAATCGATGCTTGGATTTCTACGCTGCCAATCGCTGCTTAGAGGGTGTCGACTGCTTTTTTAGACTTATGGATCACGCGTTCCAAATCCAGTGGCTCTACTAGTAAGAGCCCTATCCCCTTGTTGCTTCTGGTACTCATATAGATGTACCTGAAACACAAGAAATTTTTTTATCAGTTTTTTGAACAGTAGTAAAACCTAGACTAAATCTAACTAGACAAGATCTAATGGCGATCAAAGCTCCCCGGCAACGGCGACAAATTTGATATCACTCAAATTACCCTAAAGAGTGATTTATACTCTCTCAAATAAGAGGTCGAGTTGTAGTACTTAGGGATCGAATCCACAGAGAGCTAGGGCACACAATAGATCTAAACAGTTTATGATTAAGCTAGGCTAATAGTTTATTAATGCAGTAAATGAAGTAAATTGCAGTGGTGAACAAGGCAGTTAACAGTAAACAAGTTGAACAAGAAATCATATAATTCCGAAATTCATTCAAACCCCTAGAAATTCCTAAACCTAGCAGGTGAATCTACTCATGCATGATGTTTGTCACATAAATCATAGATGAATAGTTGAAATTGCAATAGATATATAAAAAACCAAAACAATGGAGTTCCAAGAGGACTCTAAAGGAGTTCCTCCCTTCTCTCCTAATCTAGAACTATGAATAAAATAAAGTTAGCCGTCAACAATGGCTTAGAAAACACATAAATAGGGTTTCTGGTCGTCCAAGGGTTTTCTGGTAATTTGTTGTTGCTTCTGGGCTTCAGTCGGTTATAAAATATGCTCGGCCCGTATTCTGGCATCCATATCGATCTATATCATGAGTTCTGCATCGATCGACATACGTTCTTCTTCTCGACAGCTTCCTCTCGCGAGGCAGACTGACCACTCTTCAGTAAAACGGGCATAACTTCTGCTACAGGATGCTGATTGACCTCAAACCGGTGGCGTTGGAAAGCTAACTCAAAGCTTTATCTTTTGCAAACGATTGGCTCTATGTAACGGTGGGAAGGTCTCCATCCATAGATAGAAATCTGACATGTCTGTGCAGTTATGCACCTCAAAAGACTCCAAAATCACCATATTTCTCCAGAACGTACCTTAACCTGTAAATATTCTAAATAGACTCTCTATAGTAGTAAATATATATTAAAAACTTATAGACCATGGCAAAAAGTGGGTAAAATCCATGGTCTATCAGCATTTTGGAGATATTTGGAGGAAGCACCCGAGATGACCATCGAGTTCGACCTTCGGTCGATATTGGAGGAGGAATATCGATCAATGTTCACACTTGAATATTGATCGACAGCGAAGCGCGCAGAAAGCACGTTTGGCCTCAGCCAACTTGAAGCTCAAGTCTTCACCAATTTACAAGATTACCCCTAACGAGTTTTAACCTAAATATATAAACTTTGCCACCATGTTAGAGGCAAAGTGTGTTTTTCTGTGGTTTTAGTTTTATTACTTTCAGCAAAAAGTTTTAGGATTGTGATAGATTGGAGAGAAGATCCAACGTTATAATTTGTGATCGGAACTCCATTAATATATATTTTATTATTCTATGAAGTTTTCTAACCTAATTGCTTTCATAAATTGCTAGGCATTGTCTGAGTAGTTCCACTGTTAGATTTAGGGTTTAAATAGGTTATGAGGGATTAGCCCCAACTATAGATTGCTGAGTTGTGGTAATTGTCATTAGGATTGTTCATTAATGCATGTTTCTAGATTAGCTACCTAGAACTTGCCCTAGGATTGATAGATAAAAGCGAGAGCTTCATTCTCATCCTGAAAACATTCTAACTGAGCTAAGTTTCTTGCTAAAGAGTAAGGCGAGAGCTGATCTAGTGAGCTTAGTAAGCATTCATTCAACCCGCGCATAAAGCTTAACTAGAAGCGCGTCGATCGATATACATATTGGATAATCGATCGACGGAGCGAAAGGTGTATCGACTGAAAACCCTATAGGATTATCGATCGACACTGCTATTGATCGAACACATCTATTTGGATCATTAGATCTAGTTAATAGACGAGTTCAAACATGAAATAGCTGATGGACTTGTTGAATTTGACAGTTGAGCTTTACATTATCATGCATGCAACTCATTAGACATCTGTAGGATTATAATTCCAAGTTTCCTGAATAGAAACCCTAAGTCTAGCTATTTCCTTTTAAGCACCAAAACCTCAACCAATCAATCGAGCAATTACTTGCTCAACCAAAACTGCAAATTTGCATTTTAAATCTTAAAAACTTCTTACTTAACAAATCATATTAGATCCATTAGGTTCCCTAGCTCCCTGTGAATTTGATCCCTAAGTACTACAACTCGACCTCTTATTTGAAAGAGTATAAATCACTCTTTAGGGTAATTTGAGTGATATCAACGATCCCCCTTCAACCCACGCTTAAACAAACAAACATCAATGGTTAGGAAATCAATTACAGCAGAAGCGATAAATATGAATGCAGTGCAATTACTAAACAACTACAATTAGTCTCACCACCGAGACCTAACTACAAACAAAGCAATCTAGACTCGATCCTAGACTCTACTATACACACAATTCGGATGACTACCCATCCTGGGATCCCAACACAACAAAGCCCTTCACCTCTCCACCCTGAACACTCCCGATCACAAACACAAAAGTCACATGATCGGAAAACATCAATCCGGGAATTGGGCTTCTCCCAAGCTAACCCGGGCCGCATCGTCATGCAGCGCTTGTCCATGGGCGCGACCCACTTCACGTGACAAGCCGTGGAGGGTAGGTCACTCCACCACTCGAGAATTGGGTATCTCCCAATCTAACTCCATGGTCTACGCACATCATCGGAGAATTGGGCTTCCCCCAATCTAACCCCGAGATGGCCACACACTCACAAACACTAGTCTAGATGCAACACAACTCAAACCCGCATGAGGGAGCTCCACCTCTAACCTCCATGCAACACGCATCTAGAATAAATGCACGACACACACAATCAATGCATACAACTAAACTACACAACCGACAAGAGAGAGTCTAACTCAAATCCCGTGCGGGGCAACACGCCTAAACATCAAGATAATCATACAATCCTACATTCACGAACAAAACAATATATAGATAACACAACAATCAGAACAACACAACATGTATGCAAGCGGCACACACTCTCCCCCGGGGCCCTTCACAAAACCGATTAACTTTTGCCCCGAGGTCTCCACTTGAAAGCTGCCGATGAAACCTCTTACCTGCATACACAAAACACACAACAAGACCATGGAAAACCCAGACACACACACAGGGAAACCCACCTTGGTTTCTGTCTAAAACGACTACTCAGCACCCCTAGCTAACTCCCCAAAAACGCTAACCAAAACGAACCGAAAAACACTCCTAACTCTCGGTTTCTCTCTCTAAACTCACCTCTCACTCTCTAGGGTGGTCTCACGGTTTTGGGATGGAAAAATGAAGGGGAGGGGTCTGGTATTTATAGAAAATGGAGGGCTGAGGCTGGCTTGGACAAGTGGCTTATGTGCATGGAAAGATAAGGACATGTGTCCCACACACCAAACTTCCATGGCAAGTTTTCCCCAAATTCTAGAATGTTGATAGCTTGATCACCAAGTCTTCACTCCCTTGCAAGTTAAGTTTCAGCTTCTAGAAACTCAGTAGCTTGGACTCCAAGTCTTCTTCCCGGCCAATGAGAGATCGCCACGTGTATCGCCGCCACATCACCATCCGCGCCCAATGGGTGATCGCCATGTCATCTTCGCTTCACTTTTCCGGCCAAGTCAGCAACTTCTGAAAACTCTTCTCCGAAATGAAAAACTACCATTCCTTGATTTGTCTAGACAAAGCTCTCCTTCCTTGATTCCAAATCTTCAATCCTCGATTTCTCGGTTTTTATCGATTTTTATCGACCATCGCCCAAATGATTCGACCATGACCATTTCTTGGCTCGCCCAACTCATGGTCAAGGTCTTGACTTTTCTACTCATGAGCAGGGTTATTACATGGATGACTAGCCAAATGGAAGTAGAGCTAGGAGAATATGATGCAGTATTCAGGTTGGCCACCGCTATCAAGTCTCAGGTCCTGGCCGAGTTCTCTCCCGCTATGCTCCCAGCCTTGCAGCAAGTAATAAAACTGCGGAACGAGAAGGGAGAGACTGGAGAATGGACACTATACGTGGACGGCTCCAGTAATGTTCGAGGCGCAGGATTGGGAATAGTCCTAACTTCCCCTGCAGGAGACACAGCCTCAAGAGCAGTAGGGTGCAACTTCAAAGCGACCAACAATGAGAGCGAGTACGAGGCTTTAATCTCAGGCCTATCGCACGGCAAACAAATGGGGAAAGAGAACATTCAAGTCTTCAGCGATTGGAAACTGATAATTAGTTAGGTGTAGGAAGAATATCAGGCTAAAGATTCCAGCATGATCAGATACATGTCATTAACCAAATGCCTGATCGAGAAATTTCAAAGCTGTAAGCTCACACAAATCCCCAGAGAACATAACTACCAAGCAGACGCTCTGGCCAATCTAGGGTCCGCCCTAGAAACTAAAAGCCAGATGAGCATTCCCTTGCTAGTGCTCCAGTGGCCAGCAACGGAGAAGGAAGCGGAGCCTGAGGAAATCTCTGCTATAGAAGAACGAGTAACTTGGATGACTCCTCTCATCAAATACCTGGAAAGCGACGTCCTTTCGGAAGATCACAACGAAAGTCGTAGAATCAAGAAACAACCAGAAAGATACTACCTTTCTCAAGGGAAATTATACAGAAGATCCTTCTCCGAACCATATCTATGGTGTCTATCCCCTAGAGAAGCGACAAGGATACTAGAGGAGCTGCACGACGGGGAGTGAGGATCCCACTCCAGCAGTCGAAGACTAGTTCTTAGAGCCCACAGAGCCGGTTATTACTGGCCCACGATGGCAGGAGATGCCAACAGACAGGCCAAGAACTGCAGCCAATGTCAACGACACACCCCAGCCTCTAAGCTCCCCCAAGAAAATCTAAAATCTGTAAGCTCGCCCTGGAAATTCAGAAAGTGGGGCATGGACATAGTGGGAAAATTCCCAATGGCACTGGGGAAAAAGGTCTTCTTCCTAATAGTCACGGACTAGTTCTCCAAGTGAATGGAAGCCGAATCACTAAGCAAAATAACCGATCTCCAGATTAGAAAGTTCCTATCGACCCACGTGATCACTCGTTTCGAGATTCCATAGGAGATTGTCACATACCAATGGACCCCAGTTCACCAGACATGACTTCAAAGACTTTTGCAAGGACTTGGGCATAAAGCTTACCTTCGCCACACCTAGACATCCTCAATCCAAGGGACATGCGGAATCCACCAATAAAACAGTGGTGAACATGATAAAGAAGCGCCTGGAGGATGCTCATGGAAGATGGGCAGAAGAGTTACACGGAGCACTACAGGCCTATCGGACCATTCCTAAAACAGCCACGCTTGAAAATCCCTTCTCGCTAGTCTACGGCACTGAGGCCATTGTACCAACAGAGATGCACGTAAAAAAATACAGTATCGGGACCTATCTCTCAGGAAGAAAACGATGAGTTGATGGCCCTGGGCCTCGACCTACTCGAAGAAAAAAGAGAAGCAGCACGACTACGAAATCGGTCCTATCAACCTGACATCGCCAAAAGCTACAACCGAAAGGTTAGAACCAAAACCTTGAATGAAGGGGATTGGGTTCTACGTCGATTCTTCGACAACACGAAAGACAAATCAGCAGGGAAGCTCGCCACTGGATGGGGAAGGGCCATATAAGGTAATCGAGGAGTGGGGAGCAGGAGCTTATAGGCTGGAGGACTGCCGTGGCAAGGTTCAGTCTAATTACTGGAACGCCCAACTGTTGGGGAAAAATATTCCATGAAGAGATTACTCCAGCTTCCGGGTTCCTGCTCCAGCTTCCGGGTTCCTGCTCCAGCTTCCATGGTCTTGACTCCGGCCTTGGTTTTGGGGTCCTTGTTAAAAAATACTCAGGTATTGAATTGCTCCAGATCCCAGGCAGGACACCGGTCTCTGGGTCCTCGCTAGGAAATGCCCCGGGTCCACGCTGGAAAGTACTCCGGGTCCGGTCCCACGGACCACCCCTTCCTCCGAAAAATGGAAATATTCTGATAAAGGGATCCTTCCATATTTCTGATATGGAAGAGTTTAACTCTATTGGCCGAACAAAACCGACCTACAGACGACCTCCACTATAAATATAGGTCTCTAAACCTAAAGAAAGGGGTCGAGACGTCCATGACTAGAGCTAATCAACTCGACAGCCGCCAAGGTAATATTCCACACCTAGAAGACCTTCTTCTTCAACACGCCTATGACAAGCTGATCCCGGCGATTACTATCAACCAGATGAAGTTATATGCTCACTACAGCACATCTACAACTCTACTTACTGGCCCCGGCCACGATCTCCAGCTCATCAGCAGGGTCCCTCCATGCTCACTGAAGTACGTCGACGCTTCATGCTCCCAGAGCTACGTGCTCCCAGAGCTACATGCTCCCAGAGCTACGTGCTCCCAGAGCTACGTGCTCCCAGAGTGTTGTAGGCACAGATTCAGGCTGGTCGGATGGATGGCCTGAGGTTTGGATAGATCGACCAAATAGATGATCGGGTGGGCGATATGATTGAAATCAAGTTGTAAACCTGAAACAAATTCAAAACGAATGAGATGATGATGATAATAACAATAAAAAGAATAATGAAATGAAATAAAAAGGATAGATAAGGTGGAATCAAGCTGCTGGATGTGTATCACTCTCAGCTTGATCAAATAATGGATTGAAGTGGATTTACGGATGAAGGTTTGATTGAATCTCTCAATCTGATGGATGATGGAAACGATGTGATTGACTCTCTCAATCTGTGTACTGAGCTAGTTTGATTTGCAGAAACAAACTAGACTTACGAAATCAATAGAACAACAAAGAATCACTCTTTGAATCCTAAAGACTGATATTTTATGCAAAAAACAGTCTTTGATAAAAACTGAATAACTTTTATAAATTCTTAGATGATTAAGGGGTGTTCTTTATAATGGACGTCTAGGAGCTTATATAATGCTCAGAGACAAAGGTCCTAACATTCTAAAACAAATAGAAAAGGAGAGAAATGAAACAAAGCAACAAAATCGGAAACTAGCCGTTGGAAAGATTGATGGGATTTTGGCTTGCCAAGGGGAGTTTGAGTAATATTGAATCTGGACGGTTTAAGGGGATAAGATAGCTTCCTTGGGATATTCTGAATGGCTTGGAAGGGTCTGATGTCGTGCATAAACTCAAAGAAAAAGAGCTGTTGGAGTCTGAATGCAAGAGCTTCCAAATAAGGCAAGTTGGAGTTAATGGGGATCCTTTTGATCCTATGTTGGCTGGTGCATGGTATGAACTTGTAGAACTCCTCTTGGCCGTGTATGATGTCTCCTGATTGGTTGGAATGATCTCCTGGTCGCCAATATCTGGTTTGAAGCTGATTGAACCGGTTAGCTTCCAATTGAGGCAAGTGTAGAACTGGTTTGGCCGGTTCTGGAGAATGGATCATAACTTCTGATTTCCGTGTCCATTTCTCCTAAAATTGGGCTTGTTGGAAATCTGAGATATCTCTCTTGAATCCTATGATGGGATTTGGTTCAGGCCGCTCCTTTCTTGGGCTTGAATCTCCTTCTAAAGTCGGGTACTCGCAGATGGACGGGCTGAGAAACCTCGGACTTGTAAAATTTATAACTCTTTGGTCCGTGAAGCTTCTATTAAAATTACAAGCCTCAATGACTCCTTGACTAATTAGCCTTCTTGGAAAATTGGTTTCATAGACAAACTTCTTCTGGTTGTCGATATAGACTCCTTGGACAGAACGTCTGTCGCTGGTGTCTCCTAGGTAGCCGGTTTGGGAGGTTTGGTGAGATTCTGGTTGAACCACGGATTTTAAGACTACAACACAGAGCTACGTGCTCCCAGAGCTACATGCTCCCAAGGCTACACGCCCACTAGTCTACGTGCCCATTACGCCATGTGCCCACTAGAGCCACGTGCTCCCAAGACTACGTGACCATCTAGGCTACGCGCCTCCACCAATACATGAACTACGAACGGATTGATCCCTCACTGAAGGGTACGTAGGCAATCCCCACTGAAGGATACAGCTATAATTCCAAACACCTTCAATGGTCCCGTGCGTAGACACCCAAGGACCGACCTTGGTAGCCGGAACCATCAACTACAGATCAAGAGGCACCCAAGGACCGACCCTGGTAGTCGGAACCATCGATCATAGAGCAAGAAGACCCTGCGATCTTCATTAGCGGCCCCCGCCTAACGACCAATCTCCGGTAATTCTACTAAAGCACCAACGACATATACTGGCCCATACCCATATGGCAGTATCCCAAGAGCAGGATCTCCTGGTTCATCAACTATCAAAGCAGGAGAATACACTCAACGACATGTCTCCTTCCTCCTATCATTCCGTAGACCTAAGCACAGATGGCTTGTACACAAAAATCCCCTAACACCAGCACCTAAAAACCTATCATTTCTAATACGATCTTCGGATCAGGCCTTATGCTAAAACGTCTCCGGACTAGGCTTACATAATAAAAGTTAGTTCCTGTTGGGAAAAAATATTCCATGAAGAGATTACTCCAGCTTCCGGCTTACAGGTTCCGGGTTCCTGCCTCCAGGTTCCGGGTTTCTGCCTCCGGGTCTGGGTCCCTGTCCCCGGGTCTAGGTCCTGCCTCCACCTTCCAGCTTCCAGGCCGAGTTATTTATCCTACCTTAGGATAAATGGAAATCTTCATTTAAAGGTAATCAGCTTGGGCACGAAGGAGTCTCCCATGATCCGAGAGAAAGAGGAAGTATTCCAATACATATAACCTCCCTTAAGAAAAGAAGAAATATTATATTATCTAAGGATATAATGAATATTTCCAAATCCTAAGAGAGAGGCACGACCTCCTCTATAAATATAGGTTTCTAAACCTAAATAAAGAAAGAAGTCCGCGACGTCCATGACCAGAGCTCATCAACTCGACAGCCGCCAAGGCAAGATTCGACACATAGAAGACCCTCTTCTTAGACAAACCCATGATAGGCTGATCCCAGCGATTAGTATCAACAAGATGAAGTTACATGCTCGCTGCAGCACGTCTACAACTCTCCTTCTTGGTTCAGGCCGCGATCTCCAGCTCATCAGCCGGGTCCATCCATGCTCACTGAAGCACATCGACGCATCATTGATATCACTCAAATTACCCTAAGGAGTGAATTACTCTCTCAAATAAGAGGTTCAGTTGTAGTACTTAGGGATCGAATCCACAGGGAGCTTGGGAACCTAATAAATCTAATCAGATTAGTTAAGCAAGGTTGTTTAATGATTTAAATGTAAAGTTGCAAGTTTGTGAGCAAGTAATTGCTCGATTGATTGATTGGGGTTTTGGTACTTAAATGGAAAAAGCTAGACTTAGGGTTTTTATTCAGGTAATCAGGATTATAATCCTACAGATGCCTAATAAGTTGTATGCATGATATTATAGAGCTCAACACTTAATAACAAACCCTTAGGATTTAGCTTTCTAGGTTTGTCTATTGACCAACGTCGACCGATTATTCTCTAGGAATATCGATCGATACACTTGTTGAAACGTCGACCGATTATTCGATTGGAATATCGATTGACGCTCTTGGTCAAGCGTTAATGTGCGGATTGAAAATCCTCACTAAGCTTCCTAGATGAGTTCTCGCCTACTCTAGCAATCTTAGCTCAGTTAGGATGGATTCAGGGTGAGATGCAATCTATCGCTTATGTCTACAACTCCTAGGGCAAGTTCTAGGTAGCTAATCTAGAAACAGGCATTAATGACAATCCTAATGATGAATTTCACAACTTAGCAATCTATAGTTGGGGCTAATCCATCATAACCTATTTAAACCCTAAATCTAACAATGGAACTACTCAGACATAGCCAAGCAATTCATAATAGCAATAGGGTATAAAAACTGCATAGATAAATAGATAGATATCAATGGAGTTCCAATCACAAATCTCTTTGGATTTCTCTCCAATCTACTAAAAATCCTAGAAAACCTTTTCTGTAAAATCAGTAAAACAAGAAAGAACACTTTTCCTCTAACATGTTGGCAAAGCTTATATAATTAGGTTAAAACTCATCAGGGGTCTTGTAAATAGGTGAAGACTTGGGCTCTAAGTCGGCTGAGACCAAACGGGCTTTCTGCGCGCTTCGATGTCGATCGATATCAAGAGGTAAACATCGCTCGATTATTCTTCCTCAATGTCGACCGATGGTCGTGCTCGATGGTCATCTCGGGTGCTTAATCAAACATCTCCAAAATGCTCCAAAATCATCACTTTCCTCCGAATCACTCCTGATCCTATAAATATGCTAAATCGACTCTATAATATAATAATTAGTAGTTAAAGCACTTATAAACCATGGGTAAAAGTGGGTCAAATCCATGGTATATCAACTCCCCCAGACATATCCTTTTGTTTGTCCTCAAGCAAAACAAACATGCAGTCTCTCTGTAAGAGGTTTGAAAACAGCAGGGACTCACATAATTTTAAACTTAGAATCAACACCTTAAACAGTATGGACGTGGGTCTACTTGAGAAGGTCGAAAAAGGGTTCGGATCGCAGAAATCGGGTTTGGGGTCAAGGCCACAGTCAACCAAAAACAGTGAGTTATAATCAATTGATTGCTGAGTTGTTTTCATGCAGGATCCTATTACTTGAAGGTTGGATCATGGCAGGAGGCCGGGTCTAACTAAGTAACGGTTTGATTAGTTAATAATTGAAGTTATGTTGATTGGGTTGATGGCATGCTTGTTATTGCTTGAGAACCGTAGTAGCATGCTAATGGTTAGGTTGATTGGTTAGTTAGCAAATGCGGAATGCTTAGATGATATCACTAAGTTGTGGATAGTTAGATATTCTGGAATTAGTCTTTATGCTAGATTCTGGAATATGATTGATTGTGTTAATTTGTGATTAATACTATGAACCTTGTGTTATTTTACCGGGTTTAGTATTAGTCATATACTGGCCATATAGCATTTGTGTAACCCACAATGCTAGGCATGTTTGAGGTGGATGTGTTGATTGTGTGGTGACTATTACTTGGAATCTTGTGTTATTTTACCGGGTTTAGTATTAGTCATATATTGGCCGATAGCATTTGTGTAACCCACAATGCTACGCATATTGGGGTGAGTTAGTGTTCCTTCAGACCTTGTACCCGGCGGGTTCAAGGAAACCCTTATTCGCTGGATCGGGAAGACTCAGAGAGACGGGGTCATGGCCTATGTCTGAGTGATTACACGACGGTGTAATGTGGCAGTGACCCGAAGGACTATGGGCTGTCGCGCGGTGACCCGAAGGACTGTGGGCCGCAGTCGGTTGAAAGTTCCTTCTTCTGGCCTTTGTGGTAGGGAGATAGGATATTGCCGATAGTGAAGGAGGAACCTAACGTCAGCGGGATCCGAGTTAATTATATATGTTATATCGTGTTTCGGGATGTTAAACCCTGGTTTAAGTCGACGTTGAGTTTGGTGATGAGCAAGTAATTAGCATAATGCTAGTTATCTTGCTATCGTTTACTGCTGCGTATTTATGATATTGCTTATGTTATTGAATTGTTCAATTAGGTGAACCTCTCGCTTTAGATTTTTTGGGGTGGGATAGCGAGGGGATGTATTTTTTAGTTGGGGATTGTAACTCGCTGAGTAATGCTAGATTACTCACTCCTCACTCGTTGTTGTTTTCAGGTGACCAGTAGCGAGCTTGTAGAGGTCGCGGAAGGCTAGGCTGGCTGGTGTAGATTTGCATCTTTTTGGTTAAAGCGTTTTCAGATTATAAGTATGTATCTTTCGCTCTCTTGGCGTGCCACCGCTTGTATAATATTTTGTGTGTTGTCAACCATATGAAATAAATAAAGCGATGTTTTGTGTAAATGCCTTGTTGTTTCTGAGTTTAGCTTGTCCAAGCTAACACAACGTCAGATTGGGGTACGGGTTGAGAAGCCTTAGGCTTTCGTCTGACGGGACGTGTTAGCGGGCAGACTGGCCTAGTTATAAATTTCACTTTTTGTGACTTGGGCTGGCTTGCCCATTAACCCGTCTTGTATCGCTCCCGAACCTTGGTAGACGGTCGGGCCGTCGGTCATGTTCTTGTTTGATTGTTGGCCGGTGGTTTGACCTATACCTAGAATGGTTCGGGGGTGTTACAGAGGTGGTATCAGAGGATGGTTTCGTCCATTCGTGACACAAGTGTTTTTTAACGATTTTATCGAGTCAAAGGAGTCGCAAAAAGATGTTTAAGAAACCAGCCGCTTCCAGTATTAGGTTTAATAGGAATAGGACTTACACTTTTGATTGTGTGCAGATGGCTAATCGCGGGACATGTGATGATGGACGAGGTCGGATATGGGGAGAGTGTATGGGTTGGACATGCGGAGGATTGGGTTACAGATCTGATCAGGAGGATGGAAATGGGATTAGTGAGATGTTTGGACATGATAGGAGCCCTCTGCAGAGAACAAGATCTTTCCTGTGTATGGTAACAGGACTAGAGTGAGGGAAGACAGTTTGGCGAGTATTGGCCCAAGTTTTAATTGGGACCGGAGACATCAACATGATCAATCCGTTCAATCACACCCAAGGCCAGATCAGAACTGTGCCACGGAACGACCACAAGATCAAGGAGCGGAAAGCACCCTGAAGGTTTTACATGACGTGATGACCGAGGCACTTGGTAACCAAGGCAGGCGTACTCAACCCCCTGAAGTTTCCAAGCTATTATCTACCATGAAGAACATTGGATCCTACAAGTTCAAAGGAGGATCCGATCCTTTTGAAGCCGGCAAGTGGGTTACTATGATGGAAAACAATTTTGAAGCGATGGAGTGTCCGGAGGAATACAAGAAGAAGATCGCTGTGTACTATCCGGAAGGAGACGCAACGGGCTGGTGGGACAGCATAGAGAGGCAGCGTGGACATACCATCACATCATGGGAATCGTTCAAGGGAGAGTTTGAGAGGAAGTACTTTCCTCCAGAAGCGAAGCATCGATTGGAGCGTCATATTATGAACCTTGTTCAAGGAGATAGGCCGGTAAGGAGTTATGAGCCGGAGTTCACAAGGTTGAGACGACATGTATTTGATGGGAGCGAAGATGAAGCAACTATGATCCGTAACTTTATGTACGGATTGAAGCCGGAGCTTGGAAGTCGTTTAGCTGGAAGCAAACTTTAGCCGCTTATCGGAGTTGGTGGAAAAAGCTGTTAATGTTGAGACTGTGTTAGAGGCGGAAAGGAAGACTATACAACATTTTGGTGGACATACCAAGTTTAGCCAAGGAGAAAGGCCAAATTTCAACATGGGTCCAAGATTTAAAAAAGGCAAAGGGCGGGGATTTGGAGGCCAAGCCAACAATCATGGTAACACTTGCGTATGTTACACATGTGATCAGCCAGGACATAGAATAAATTAATCAATGGAGTTCCAATCACAAATCTCTCTATGATTTTCTCTCGTAAAACTCTCTCTCTCTCTTCCTGAAAGTAAGAATACAATGGTGGCTAAAAAGCTCTCCTCTGGCCTCCTAACACTTAGGCAAGTATATAACTATTAGGTTAAAAACTCATCAGGGGTAATCTTGTAATTTGGTGAAGCCTTGGGTTTAAAGTCGGCTGGAGCCAAGTCGCGCATCTCGCGTCTCGACATCGATCGATGGTACAGGATGTACATCTATCGATTGCTTCTTATTCGTATCGACCTCTAATGGTCAGCTCGGATGAAATCTCTTTTAAGCTCCTAAATGCTCCATAATCATCACTTTACTCCAAGATACTCCTGAACCTGAAAACATACCTAATAGGATATAATATATAATATATAGATAGTAAAACACTTATATACCATGGATGAAAATGGGTCAAATCCATGGTATATCAGGTGCGTCACACCTCGAGAAGCCGCTAGAATCCATGTAGAACTACATGAAGGAGATTGTGGATCCCACTCTAGCGGTGGGCAGGTTACTACTGGCCCACGATGGCCGCCGACACCGGCAGATAAGCCAAGCAATGCGACCAGTGTCAGAGGCACGCTCCAGTTTCCAAGCTTCCCCCGGAGAACTTCAAGTCCATAAGCTCACTGTGGCCCTTCAGAAAGTGGGGCATGGACATAGTGGGGAAATTCCCTATGGCGTCGGGGCAGAAGGTCTTCCTTCTGGTAGTCACTGACTACTTCTCCAAGTGGGTCGAAGCAGAAGCACTCAGCCGAATAACAAATCTCCAGATCCGTAAGTTCCTGTGGACCTACGTAATCACTCGCTTCAGGGTCCCCCACGAGATCGTCACTGACAATGGACCCCAGTTCACGAGCCACAACTTCAAGGAGTTCTACATGGACTGGGGCATAAAGCTCACTTTCTCCACACCCCGACACCCCTAGTCTAACGGACAAGCCGAGTCCACGAACAAAACAGTGGTTAACATGCTTAAAAAGCGGCTGGAGGGCTCTCACGGGAAGTGGGCAGAAAAACTACACGGAGTCCTCTGGGCCTACCTAACCACTCCCAAAACAGCAACCGGAGAAACCCCCTACTCGCTGGTCTACGGCCCTGAAGCCATAATACCCACGAAGATGCACGTGAGAAAAATGGCCTCAGAGTCTACCTATCAGGAGGAGAACGACGAGCTGACGGCGCTGAGCCTCGACCTGCTCGACGAAAGAAGAGAAGCCGCTTGGCTAAGAAACTGGTCCGACCAGCAAGACGTCGCCAGGACATACAACAAAAAAGTCAGAACCAGGACCTTCCAGCAAGGGGATTGGGTTCTAAGACGAGCAGAAAAAACAACGGGGAAACTCACCCCGGGTGGAAAGGACTCTATAAGGTCATCGAGGTGCGGAGAGTAGGTGCCTACAGGCTGCAAGATAGCAAAGGTAAAATACAACCCAACTGCTGGAACGCCCTGCACCTCAAAGCCTATCATTTTTAATATGGTCCCCAGACCATGATTTCTAAACTACTATATACTATTTAAGCATTATGATTTCCTACTAGCTCCTATGTATGCTAAACGTCTCCGGACAAAGCTTATAATAAAATAGTTCCGGCAGAGGAGAAATCATTGTACTTAAAGGGGCATACGAGCAGGATCAGGTCTCCAGAGACCTCTGATCCTGGCGAACCCTTGCAAAAAGTGGCACGGCCACGATGGCACGTCCACAAAATCAAATAGGGTATGAGACATAAAGCAGGAATGGGTATGCGCAAGCCAGTATGCTGTCAAAACTACCTAAAACCCCTGTGCAGCCTAAGGCGCATCGGGGTCCCTAGAGTACCAATGTGAAAAGTCCTTGTATTAAAACGCTACGAGCTATATAATACAGGGAACACATGGTATATTTATTGCAAAAGTACTGTGAAATACAGGGAGCAATCAAAATCCTGCTTCTCCAGACGTGGAAAGCAATGAAGCCTGGCACTTGGGTCATAACACCCACAACAGCACCCTCTAAAGCCTGTTAGTGACTTCGTGGAGAAGTAGAATACATCGTAGGAAATCAATAGTGGCCAGCTTCCGAGCGGCATAATACGAAATCCAAATAGGTACCGGTAGTAGCCTTGCCTAGGAAGACGGAGTACGGTCTCTGCGAAAAGCAAAATATTCCGGGTTCATAGGAACTCCGGACCCTTATGCAAGCCCCCGATCTAAAGAGGAAACCCAGGGTTCCCCATACGATTTCGGGTCCTATGTATAAAATCTGAGGAAGAACCTCCGGGTTCCAATCAAAGATCTCAGGATCTAAGGAAGAACCTTCGGGTTCCTATGTGGCCTCAGGGTTCCAAGGATAAAAAAGAAGCTAGAACCATGTGCAGCATAAGGCGCATCGGGGTCATTACAACTTCAAAGAACCTCCGCATTCCAATCAAAGATCTCCGGATCTAAGGAAGAAACCTCTGGATTCCTATACGGCCTCAGAGGCCTAATATGATCTTAAAAAGAGGATATAATCCCTGTGCAGCCTAGGGCGCATCGGGGTCATCACATCCATAAGAACCTCAGGGTCCAAATACGATCTCAGGATCTATCAAAGAATCTCCGGGTTCGTATACAGCCTCCGGGCTCCAGTCATGATCCCAGGATCTAGAGAAGGACCTTCGGGTCCCAAATAAGACCTCACGGTCTAGGGGAACCTCCGGGTCCCGAATACGATCTCAGGATCCAAAGAGAACCTCCGGGCTCATTCACGACCCCCAGGTCTTCACACAACCTCCGGGTAATGAGATCAGTCTCCAGACTCTAAGAGTCCATCCTTGAGCTCGAAACCTCTGGGTTTAAAGCCCATTTTTCCGGGTCCAACTGAGCTCCAGGGTCCTATAAAAAATAACCACTTGGTCCTTACGGAATCTTCAAGATCCGGGGTAACCCCTGTATCCGAAAGAAGATCTGGGTCCCTTCCGTCGAGTATCGGCTCCTAAAGGCGTACCCTGCTATCTCCTAAAAGGGAGATCACCGACGAAAATCCCGCCTTGGAAACAAGTCTGATACACAACTAGAGGGTCCACTACGCAAAAACTAGTGCAAAGTTAAACCCGAAAGCATTCTTTTTTGAAAAAAGGAAAGGAAGCCACAACAGGGCCATTGTCTTACAAAATAAAGAACAAGGCACGAAGGCCTGCAGACAAGTTTAAACCCTCACAGAGGGCAGGTACAACAAAAGAAACCCCGACGAGGGGTTAAGAGTTCTGGAAGAGAGACTAGGGGTCAGTCGGGGGATCATCAGCAGTAGGCTCCGGAGTCTTCTCTGTTTCAGTCTTGCTCAGAATCACTGGCTCTCCCTCGAAGGAAGGAGCAAGAAGACCCCGGTACTCAGCCTCGGAGGTCTTCACCATCTTATACCGCTCTAAAGCACCTTCGAGATCCCAGCTGTCGGTCTGATGATTGAGCCACTCCCTCATTATCTCCCAGCGAGCCACCACTATGGCGCCGCTCATCGCCATAGTCTTCTCAGCATCAAAGGTCTCCGCGGCACATCTCAAATCGCGTACCTCCTCCTCCCGCTGCTCCGACTGCTCCCTCAGGGACACGTTCTCCGCTGCAGCCAACGTCCCAGCCTCATCTTGGTTCCTCACCTTAAGCTTCAAGGCCTTGATCTCCTTCTCATTGGCTAAGACACTATCCTTATCCTCACGCAGTTGGGAAGTCAACTCAGCTAGGTCAGCCTTGAGTGAAGCATGATCATCCATCCTCTCACCGAGATGGAACAGCTGAGACATTGCCTGCAAAAACAAATCGATCGTTAGTAAAAAACGAGATACCAAAAGAAGTAAAAAGGAGGAAAACGTGTTACCTGGAGGAAATCACCCTGGATGAATTGGATGGAGGCTAAAGAATCCCCCTAGGGAAAAACCACTAGAGTCCACGGAAACACCTTTGTGTTGAGAACCTTAGCGTTGAGATTAGCCAAACCATGGCTGGATCGCTCGACGATGACGGAGAGACCCTCGGGGTAGATCCCGAAGCCTTAGACTTCTTTTTCAAAGAAGAAGCTAGAGCAGTCCCGGCTTGACGTTTATTTCTCCTGATGAATTGAACTTCATCGTCGTTCTCACTAAGGACAGCCTTCTTGGGAGCAGTTTTCTTCGCTGACATGACCTCCAAAGCCCTCTTATACTCTGCCAACGCCTCCTCACCTTTGGATACCGACATATTCCCTGCAGCATGGCACTAATACATCTCAGCAAGCTGTTCACAGTAAATGAAAAGAAGAGATCAAAGCTTACCCCAGATGCTGCAACGCTCCAATGCTTCTTTGCTCACAACAAAAGGGACCTGGTGACGCTCGATGAGAAGCTCCAGCACCTGCTTGGTCGTCTTCTCTCCCAAAGAAAGGTCCACGCTAGGAATATGTGCAAAAGGAAACAAGGATCGTTAATATCATATGACAATCACTACCCTCACGACTCTTGTCACCCACCAGCTGTGCACGAAACAGTGGAGAAATCCGGAATGTACATGAAGGCAAACTTCTCGGTCCAGCGACCATCCAAAATAGGGAGACGCTTTCTCTCCTTCTTCACGATCTCCTGAACCGGGAGCTCTCCGCCGCGAGGGTGCAGATGGTATCTCCGTTCTCCACCATTCAGGGGGGGGGGTGATAGCATATGAGTACAGAACCTCGGCGACTCTGATAGTAAGACCTTCGAGATTTCCTAGATTTTGCAGGGCTATCAGAATTCTCCAGGAGGGAGGATTCAGCTGACCTGGAGAGATCTCCAACGCCTCCGACACCTTCGCCTCCGACACCTTCGCCAGCAGCGAAGGAACTCGATCTCTGAAACCCGACTCGAAAAACCCCTCGTACACAGGCACCTCATCGACCTCTAAATCCGAGACCCTATCTACGGTACCCGGGATCCTGATGATAACGTCGTCGGGAAGATGATACTTCACCCGCCAGATGCGACTTCTTCCGCTCCTATCGACGAAAGAGGGCCCATCAGACGAATCTATCTATCTCTGGGGACAGCAAAGCAACGCCAGTAACTGTACGGCTTGGGTTTTCAACCTCCGCGGTAAGATCTAGCGAAGAACTGGAGGTGTCCACCGATTCTGAAGGACCAGCACCAGATCTCTGCTTCTTTGACCTAACCCTACCGCCTATAGAAGAAGAATCTAGAGCGAGATCTGGCTTAGATTTCATCCTAGAGATCTAAAAGGGAATCTGGAGGAAATGAGTCGAAAGAAAAGAGAGAGTGAAAGGGAGATAATACCTGAAATGAAGAACTAAGCTTGAGCAAATGAAGATTGCGGAGAAATGCTAAGAGCGAGAGAGAAAATAGGAAAGTTGGAGAGCCGCTAGGCGGCGAGAGCAAAGAGAAGGGTAATAAACCCTAGGAAAGTCCCCACGCGCCACAGAGAGGACACCACGTGAGGGAGCAAACTTCGAGGCTTCATCATGACCGTCCCCTTTCTCGCCACGAACAGGGACCTAAAGACTCTAGGGGACCCGAAATTCGATCTGGGATCTATGATAAACTCTCGCGCCAATCCTCAAGCCTGCTTCTACGCATCAATATATAAGCTTCTCCTAAGGAAACATAAGACCTCTAGGCTCCCCCGTCTCTAAGACGCCATCAGAAGCCCAGAGCTTCTACATCTCCGACAAGAAATCAATGGTTCAATAGCGCCAGACCCCAGTCTGGAATAAGGGAACGGGTCCTACCCCGGGTTCAGAGTGTGGTTCCAGCCTGAGTGGAACCCGGGATCGCAGGGTTACTGGAGCGATGTCCTGCCTAAGGGAAGCCTGCTGAGAATGAGCAACTCCGGTTGACTTGAGTGCACAGGTTATTCCCCGAGTTCGATGAGGAAATCGAGTAATAAGGGGCAAACTGTTGGGGAAAAATACTCAGGCATTAAATTTCTCCAGACCCCAGGCAGGACACCGGCTTCTGGGTCCTCGCTAGGAGGCACCCCGATTCCCCGCTATGAAGTATTCCAGGTCCGGTCCCAGGGACCGCCCCCTTCCCTCGAGAAAAGGAAAACTTCCGATATTTACGAATATGGAAGAGTTTAAACTACTCCAACCGACTAAGGCCCACCTTAAGAAGACTATATAAAGGGAACCTAAACCCTAAAGCAAGGGATCGACACTTCAAGACTTAGAGATTAGAGCTAGGCGGCTTGAACTAGGGTTTATACAACAATCTGTTGTAGCTCCCGGCATGTTCATCTAATAAAACATCTCTTCAAGTCTATTTCTCTAAAACTATATACAAAATCTATACCAATACCAGTCTTGTCCATCGTTCCGTGGTACGCACAAAGATCCTACACAAAAATCCCGTAACACCTCCCACGCGGCGCTTTGTTATAGTCATTTAGCTCGACTTTTTGGACTTGATTTGGCTAGTAATGTTGAAAGCTGGAACTTACTGGGAAACAAGTCTCCATCTCTTCTCTGCGCTTGTTGAACCATGTACTAGTGAAGTCTCTTATTGCTTCATCTCCTCTGCGCCATTTGTCCTTCTTTGTTGCAGTTGTGTTTTCTATCTTCTGCAACAATGAAGGACAATTGATGTCTCATAAGTGTGGCGTAAGTGTCAGTTGAGATCTCCTCTCCATGGTTGTGTGTATCGGACCTGTCTGATATCATCTTTGTTACTAGCCTGCCTCGGTTTGTAGCTTCGTCGATCGATGTCCTCCTGTGACTGTCGATCGATTTGTTGGTGCGTCTGTCGATCGATGCTGATGCTTCTGGTCGACGGGCGATGTATCCCTGAATCTCCACTAATTCCCTTTGTATTGCTTCTATATGAGAAGTCAAAGCACTCATTGTAAGGTCCATTTGGAAATAGATGTCATCACATCTCCTATCAAGCCTCTCTTATGTAGTTTCCAGAGTTTTGTAGATCTCTTCTACCAACTGATCAATCTCTGCTCTGGTGTGAAAATCTGGTTGAGACTTCATCGGATGTGAGTGTGGTAGATTGTCGTCGACCGATGCTTGTAAGCGACTATCGATCGATGCTGGTCGATGTTTGTCGACCGGTGCTGGTCGAGAAACGTTGGCCGCATGCTGAATTTTCGCTATGTCTTGCCTCATCTCCTCCATGCATGTAGTCAGCCAACTGATGCTATCATTCAGTGGATAGTAAACACCATCAAGCTTCATCTGGAAGTCTCTTTCATTCAGTGGATAGTAAACACCATCAAGCTTCATCTGGAAGTCTCTTTCATTCTTCTCTTGGGCTCCACAGACTCCATAGAACATCTCATTGATCTTATCCTTGGGGTAGATCTCTGGTACCAGCTTGATCTGTGTGAATGAGCTAGCATGTTCTAGAAGACATATGTAGCTGTGCTCATCTCTCAAAGCTCTTTCCATTAGCTTTATGATATAATCCTTGGACACATGGATGATGTCTCCATCCACATCTCTGGTGTGGCCCTGATAATCTTTGTAGACTCCATATTCATCTTTCTCCTCCCAGTGGAATCTCCTAGTTCCATCACGGTCATAGGCGCGTTTTCCAAACCCGGGATGTGTGTCGACAGATGTTGGGTCGTCAACGTCGATCGATGGTCGAGTATGATTTCAATTCTTCTGCTTGAAACAGTTGTCTATGCCACCAGCTGTGTCATAGAACTCGTTTGTAACACTCTGCTGGTGTGCTGGGACGTTGCGTTGTTGCATGGAAAGATTATCTGCTCCATTAGCCAACTGAAGAATGTCTGCAATGTCCTCTCAGGATACGTGCAGTGCATGTCCATCTATTGCTCTTGCGTAGACATCTGGGTCCCTGAAAATACCAAATTCATAATGTGTTAGACACTGGTTATCATAATTATGGTTTTTGCTTAAAGTGGATTTTGGTTTCGGACGGGTATCGATCGATGATGGAGGGTTGTTGTCGATGGTCGGACGGTTCTCTCTGTCGATAGGATGGCTGAGACGTGTTCTTTCCAAAGAAGCTTCTGCTCGTTGTTGATATGCTTCACTGCGTCTTTGCATGTTGAGAAGTTCCTCATATGTGTAACCCTCATGAAGTTCATCTGCTCCTGGATCATGAATTTCTGTTTCTACTGCATAGCTCTCGTGATAGCGATCATCTGCCCAACTGCCAATTGAATAATCTCCTTCTCGTGCACAATTGATGTTAGTGTCGATCGATGGGTAGTAGGCAATGTCGGTCCATGCTCGTTTTCGACTTTTCTGATGAAGATGAGTGTCGATCGATGTTCAGACTGTTCTGTCGATCGACGGTGCATTCCTTTTCCAAGAGGAATGGTGGAGAAGTCTATCTTTCTCATCAAGAATGGCTTTGTACTCTATAGCTCATTCCTCCTCATAATCTTCTTCATACTCCTCCGTATGTATGGTGTCTATGGTGTGTGCTGCCATAGTGGGATTGTAGTAGTTCTGGGAACCAAAATTCGCACTGTCGATTTCCATTTAAATTAGGAAAGTAGGAGAACCCTAGTTTCCCAGAGGTCCCGGATATCTGCTAATACCACACGCTAAGCAATCAGAACACGAGATAACAACGATAAATTATATGAAATCGTAAAAAGAGAGCAAAGAGAAGTCTTATTCCGAATTTGCGTATGAGCATTTACAACAAGGTATAAGCCTGGGCTCGAGAGCTGTCGGCAAGATTCCTAGTTCTAACAACCCTATGACAGCTAAACTTAATTGAGTCGCAGCTCGAATAACAAAAACGGAAAGTTGGCTAATTGCCCTAAGTGCTAAGTTTGCTCAGAGAAAAATCTTCTTTCTCCATGCTTCTTGCCTAGGACTCCTTATATACTGGCTCCTAGGTCGGTTTGCGCCTTTCCTCTTCTGTCCTTAAGCCGTCATAGCGTAAAAATGGGATATTCCATTTTTTCCGATATTCGTAATTATCTTCAAAATTTCGTATTTATCCGTGGAAACTTGACATTGATCTTTCCTTTGCGAACCAAGCGTAAACCATCATGCGGCTTACGGGCTGTTGGTTAAGAAATCATAAGTTGGGCCTCGAGTCATGTCTTAGGTCCCTTTGGGCCGTCTTCTGACTCGAAGCGTTTATTACGGCTTTTTTCGATAAAGAACGAACTTTCCGCGGTTTTTACCGTAAAGTTTGATCGATGACTTAGAATGGCGGAAAACATGAAATGGGTTCACTACGGTCGTATCGACGTTTCAGAAGAGCTCGGTCGCTACGTAGCGATCGAGTGGAACGGACGCTCGGTCGCTATGTAGCGACCGAGCTTTGGCTCGAGCTCGGTAGCTACGTAGCGACCGAGCGGAACGGACACTCGGTCGCTACGCAGCGACCGAGCTTTGGCTCGAGCTCAGTCGCTACGAAGCGACCGAGCGGAACGGACGCTCGGTCGCTACGTAGCGACTGAGCGGAACGAACGCTCGGTCGCTACGTTGCGGCCGAGCTTTAGCTCGAGCTCGGTCGCTACGTAGCGACCGAGCGGAACGAACGCTCGGTCGCGACGTAGCGACCGAGCTTTGGCTCGAGCTCAGATGCTACATAGCGAACGAGCGGAACGGACGCTCGGTCGCTACGGTAGTTGCGTAATGACCGAGCTTGGTTCGTCCGTGTTCCGATCGTCATACTCGGACCTATCCGTAACTGGTCTGGGTATGTTTCCGATGGCTTATTTTTTATTTCGAACGAAGCTTTGTGGGAACCAAAATTCGCACTGTCGATTTCCGTTTTAAATAAGGAAACTAGGAAAAACCCTAAATTCCCAGAGGTCCCGGATATCTGCTAATACCACAAGCCAAGCAAATCAGAACACGATAATGACAACGATAAAGTATAAAAATCGTAAGAAGAGAGCAAATAGAAGTCTTATTCCGAATCTGTGTTTGAGCGTTTACAACTTGGTAAGTGTGTGGGCTCTGAGAGCTGTCGGCGAGATTCCTAGTTCTAGCAACCCTAAGACGGCTAAACCTAGTTGAGTCGCAGCTCGAATGACAAAAACGGAAAATTGCCTAAAATTGCTCTAAGTGCTAAGTTTTCTCCAAAAAAAAGTCTCTCTCTATGCCTCTCGCCTAGGACTCCTTATATACTGACTCCAAGGTGGGTTTACGCTTTTCCTCTTCTGTCCTTAAGCCGCCATAGCATAAAAATGGAGATATTCCATTTTGTCTGATCTTCGTAATTATCTTCCAAATTTCGTATTTATCCGCGGAAACTTGACATTTATCTTCCCTTGCGAACCAAGCGTAAACCGACATGCGGTTTACGGGCTGTTGGTTAAGAAATCGTAAGTCGGGTCTCGAGTCATGTCTTAGGTCCCTTTGGGCCGTCTTCCGACTCAAAGCGTTTATTACGGCTTCTTTCGATAAAGAATGAACTTTCCGCAGTTTAACGGTAAAGTTTGATTGATAATTTAGAAATGGCGGGGAATGTGAGATGGGTTCGCTACGGTATTCAGGAGCTTTGGCCCGAGCTCGGTCGCTACCTAGCGAACGAGCGGAACGGACGCTCGGTCGCTACGTAGCGACCGAGCTTTGGCCCGAGCTCGGTCGCTACATAGCGACCGAGTGGAACGGACGCTCGGTCGCTACGTAGGGACCGAGCTTTGGCTCGAGCTCGGTCGCTACATAGCGA
Organism: Brassica napus; assembly: GCF_020379485.1. NCBI lineage: Eukaryota > Viridiplantae > Streptophyta > Magnoliopsida > Brassicales > Brassicaceae > Brassica > Brassica napus. The sequence continues at coordinate 50,507,959 of NC_063446.1, read as the reverse complement.
TCGAACAGAACGGACGCTCGGTCTCTACGTATCGACCGAGCGGAACGGACGCTCGGTCGCTACGTAGCAACCGAGCTTTGGCTCAAGCTCGGTCGCTATGTAACGACCGATCGGAACGAACGCTCGGTCGCTAGAGCTTTGGCTCGAGCTCCGTCGCTACGTAGCGAGCGACCGAGCGTAACGGACGCTCGGTTGCTACGTAGCGACCGAGCGGGATGGACGCTCGGTCTCTATGTAGCGACCGGACAGCGTGCATGTGTGGTAGTTGCGTAATGACCGAGCTTGGTTCATCCGTGTTCCGATCGTCATACTCGGACCTATCCGTAACTGGTCTGGGTTTGTTTCTGATGGCTTATGTTTGAATTCGAACGAAGCTTTATCTCGGGAACATACGTTGCGACGTTCTCTTAACCGAGCATGATTTGTTGCGGAAAGACATATTCGTATTTTGCGGAGATTTGGATATTAACTTTGTCTTAACCGTGTTTGACCCCAACAGTAGTCGTTCTCCCAATCTTCTGGACTACTATCGACAGATTCTTCTTTGGGAATGTCGATCGATTTCTGGTGAGCATCGTCGATCGATGTTGATGTGTGAGTTTCAATCGATGTTGAGTATTCTGTCTCATACTCAGCTCCACAGTGGCATGCTGCGATGATTCCAGGATCATCGATTCCTCTGGAGGACGTCTGTGGCTTCTTGACAGGAGGGTTGTAGTGGAAATGAGGATCTATGAGTTTCAGGCACCACTGGTTTGTTTGCATGTTGCACACTGCTCCTACTGTTGACAAGAAGGCTCTCCCAAGTAGTAGAGAGAAGTTCAAGTTTAGTTTGATATCCAAGACATGGAAATCAACTGGAACTAGGGCATTACCAATCTGCACCTCTAGGTCTCTTACAATTCTTCCTGAGCTTCTCTGAGAACAATCCACAAAATTGAATGACTCTTTGGAAGGCTCCACCTTCAAACCCAGATGGTCAGCCATAACCTTAGGTAGGATGCTGACTGATGCTCCTGTGTCGCACAGTGCATATGGGAATTCAATACCCTTCACCGTGCATGGTATTGCAAACTTCCCAGGATCACTCTTCTTCTTCAGTGTAATCCTCTTCTTCATCTTTTCTCTAACTTCACAGAACATTCTCCTAATGTCTTCTTCGGTCTCTCTGAAGAACATCCACAATCCATGGGTAAAATAAGCCTCCTCGAATGGCTTTTCTAAAGGAATCCCGAAAACTCTTTTTTGGAAACTTTCCCTTTCCTTCTTATTAGCTCCCCTCTTCAGATGTTTTGCCACTTTTTCCTTTCTTTTTATCAGGGTTCTTCCCATAGGAACCCTATCAACTTCTATAGGATCTGCTGCATCATCTGAATGTGTACTTGTGGCCTCTGGTTGGTTATCTGAAGGTTTGGATTGTGGCCTGAGTGCATTGAGACGTGCAACGTCTATCTTTGCATCTGCACTCGGTATGTAAGAGGTGCGTGTCGATCGATGGGCGCTGGAGATTGTCGATCGATGGCGTTCTCTTTCTGTCGATCGACGGCAGTATCTAAATGTCGATCGATTTTGACATAAACAGGGCTGGACGGATGTGGGTGTCTTGCTGCGAACTCCTCGTGAGTCAGGATCCTCACGGCATTGCAAGATGCGGTTGACTCCTTAGGTTTCATCGATCGATGATCTGGAGAGCCTGTTGATCGGTTTTTATTGAAGTCCGTCGATCGATGTTTGATGTTCGGCGTCGATCGACACCTATGCGATCCGCAGAAACTCATCGAGCTTTCTACTTCGAAATCTCCTTCTTGCAGCTTTTCCTGCTTCACCACTTGCTAGAAATCATCATCTATGATGGCATTCACGTGGCTTCGTCACATCATCCCTTACCCCTCTTATTAAGGCCTCTTGCCTCTTAACAGCTTCTCCTTTCTGAACAACCTGCATCTCCAGCTTCTTCACATGAGTGCTCAAAATCTCAAACATTGTGTTCAGGTTGGTGTAGACAGAGTCAATCTTCCCATTGAAGTCCACCGTCATGCGCTGCTGTCCTTCAAGAAATCTATCAAGCATCTCTTCAATCTTGTTCTCTTGGGTAGGTGGTGGTAGCTTCTGGTAGTAGGAGCTTCCATAACCCATGTTGTTGCTGCTGTAGTTGTTGTTGTAGGTTTTCTGCTGCTGCGAACTCTGGTTGGAATTACTTCTTTGTCCATAGAAGTTTCCATTCTGGTTTCCAGGCCTCTGAAATCCAGTTCCACTAATGAAGTTGAAATCTTCTTCTACCTCTGCTCTACCCTCTGTGTCTACAGCCTTTGCATCCTCAACTAAGCAGACCTGCCTCCTGAGAAGCTTGTGAACACTGTCCAGCTTTGCCTTCACTTCATCCATCTGATCATTCCCAAGAATGGTTGCGGATCTCTTCCTCTCAAATTCAGAGTTCTTAGTGCTGCTGCTGGATGCTAAGTTTTCAATAACTCTCATAGCCTCTTCTGGATTCCTGGTGTTGAAGTTCCCATTGGTGGAAGCATCAAGAGCCATCTGATATTGCACCGCAATTCCTCTGTAGAAAGTACTGAGCAGCGTACTTTATTGAATCCATGATGTGGACAATCTCTCTGATAAGATTTGAATCTGATCCAAGAGCTTCTGAATGATTCCGCAGGCTCCTGAGTGAATGTAGTGATCTTGCTCCTCAAGTCTTCAGTACGCGCCTCATCAAAGAAGTTTCATAGGAATGCATTCCTGATGTCTCTCCAAGATGTGAGAGATCCTAGTGGTAACTGCTTAAGCCAATCCGAAGCATCTCCAGCAAGTGAGTACTTGAAGAGCTTGCATAGGAGGTAGTATTCAGAGACTCCCTCGACATTAATAGCAGATATAAGATCCTCGAACCTCTTCAGATGGTCCATATAATGCTCGTGAGATAACCCATAGTAGGGTGTCTGTCCAACGAGGGTGTAGTACTGCGGCTTCAACTCGAAATTCCCCCTCTGAATAGTTGGAGGACGAATGGCTGATATGTTGGTGTAAAACAGATCTGGACGATTGTAATCAGCCAACGTTCTGGGTCGATCAGCCTCATCTACAGGTAGAGTAGTGCTTGTTGTATCATCATACCACTCAAATTACCCTAAGGAGTGTGGGAACCGAAATTCGCACTGTCGATTTCCGTTTAAATAAGGAAACTAGGAAAACCCTAATTTCCCAGAGGTCCCAGATAACTGCTAATACCACACGCCAAGCAATCAGAACACAAGAATGACAACGATAAAGTATAAGAAATCGAAAAGAGAGCAAAGTAGATCTTATTCCGAATTCGCGTTTGAGCGTTACAACAAGGTAAGAGTCTGGGCTACGAGAGCTGTCGGCGAGATTCCTAGTTCTAAACCCTAAGACGGCAATAACCTAGTTGAGTCGCAGCTCGAATAACAAAAACAGAAATATGCCTAAATCGCTCTAAGTGCTAAGTTTTCTCTGAAAAAGACCTCCTCCATGCCTCTCGGCTAGGACTCCTTATTTACTGGCTCTTAGGTCGGTTTACGCTTTTCCTCTTCAGCCCTTAAGCTGCCATAGCATAAAAATAGAGATATTCCAATTTTTCCGATCTTCGTAATTATCTTCAAAATTTCGTATTTATCCGCGGAAACTTGACATTTAACTTTCCTCGCGAACCAAGCGTAAACCATCATGCGGCTTACGGGCTGTTGGTTAAGAAATCGTAAGTTGGGCCTCGAGTCATGTCTTAGGACCCTTTGGGCCGTCTTTTGACTTGAAGCGTTTATTACGGTTTCTTTCGATAAAGAGTGAACTTCCCGCGGTTTTTACCGTAAAGTTTGATCGATGACTTAGAATGGCGGGAAACATGAAATGGGTTCGCTACGGTCTTCGGGAGATAGCATCGTAGGGTAGACAAGAATGCATGGACTAATGTCGTATTGACGTTTCGGAAGAGCTCGGTCGCTACGTAGCGACCGAGCTTCGGCTCCAACGTGCGGTATGGCGAGTTCGGACGAGATTGGTGTATTTGGGCGAAGTTCATGTCCAAAAATCTGCAAGTAAATAATAATTTCTCATGTCTATAAGAAGGGAGGTAATTTCTTCACAATCTTTACACTTACTCATTCTCATAGAGAGGTTTCTTGAAAAATTCTTTCTTCTTTCTCTTTCTCTCTATCATTTCCTTCTTGATAAGAAAAAAGAAAAACACGAGATGTCGGGTAAGAAGAGGAGTTCGAAGAAAGGTTCCTTGCCCGCGAATGTTTCTGAAGAGCTCCGTGTGCCAAAGATGGAATTCGTACCTCATTCGGTAGACCCAGCCGAGAACGAGGCATGGTGGTGGCGTGTTACGGATCGATCACGCCTCCCAAATAAAAATTGTTCCCGGTCATGAACCATCGCCCGGTGGAGGAAGGTGCACCAAGTAGGAGTACTAGTGAATTCCTCGAGGTCATGCGGTCGTTCTACCATATTTTGGACGCGGTGGAGTTCAGGGTTCCTCGTCAAGGAGAGCGCACTAGTAGTCCTCCGGAGGGTTACTTTACTTGTTACGAAGCATTCGTAGTGCACTGTCGTTTGTGGTTCCCGATTCCCAAAATTATCGTCCGTGTGTTGGATCGTTTCGGGGTGGTGATAAGCCAACTGAATCCTCTTGGCATCCAGCACCTCATTGGAGTCCTGATCCTGAGTTACGAGCATGGTCTCTCCCTTACCGTCGATCACTTCGAAGCGCTTCTTCGGTTACAGATCATCAAGGATACGGACACAAACCGGCTGGTTCCTCGGAACTTCATGTCAGTGGTAAAGGGAACTTCTAACTTCAACTCGTGGAAGAAGTTTTTCTTCTTCGTTCATGTAGACGCCGCGTCCGTTGAGGAGAGTTGTATCCCATTGTTCCGGAGGTTGCCGAACGATCGTCCCTTCATCAATCCTCTTGCTCTGTTTCCTGAGGACATTATTGCGGTGAGGGATCTGCTCAGGAACGGTCCTTTTTTCTGAACTTCCTTTACGCCGAAGAGAGTTCCAAAGGCGCTGAGGTTTGTGCTTCCTAGTCCTGCTTTGGGCGGAGAAACAAGGAGTGATTCCAAGCCTGATGAGCAAGGTCCCAACTCTGCTCCCACGATTGCGACGGGGCTGAATTCTTCGAAGGGAAAAGATATTGACCTCGATGACCTGGAGTTTTCGGTGGACGATTGCATGCTTCCAGGATGGGATCCGGACCTTTCTTTCGGCGATGGAAGCGGTACGAGCGAGGTCCCTATTCCAGACTTCGATGATTTCTTCGCTGGTCTTCCGTCAGGATTTGATGCTCCTCCGGCCACGAATGAGTCGGGGAGGCCGAAAGTCGTCGTGGAAGGATCTCGTATCATCAACGGGGTATAAGCTTTAAGAATTTTGATGATCGTTATTATATTTTTTTTTTGCTTATAACGTGTCAATCGGTTTTACAGGGCTTGAACTTGCTTGGATCAGCCATTGAGGTGAGCCATAGAGAGGCCATGATCTATCGTTTTAAAGCGGAGAAGGCGGAAAAGGATCTTGCTCGCATGCGAGACGAGATGTTGGCGCGAGATGCTCAACTCGCTCGTGATCATGCCAGGGATGTTCGTAGGGCGGAACGGAAGGGCAAGAGGGAAATTGTCGAGGTGATGAAGACTTGCGCCTCTCAATTCCAGGTTGAGTACGGGAACCTCAAGGACAGTTTCAACTCGCTGGGCGACTTCCGTGAGTATCGCGGCTCAGTCGGGAGCCTTTGGAAGATGCGGGCGGATGACTATGTTTTCGAGAGGGAGATGGAGTTAATGAAGGGTGGCATGAAAGATCATGCTCACGCTGAGACGCTCATTTCTCCGATCGATGGAAAGATTCAGGGGTTCTGGGATCCCATCCCGGTTTCTCCTGATACCGTAGAAACCACGACTGATTTTGCCTGTGACGATGAGGAAGTGAACTATCCCGCGGATACATTCGGAGCTCTCTTGTTCGGGAATTTCAACTTTGATCTGTGAGTGTTTGACGGGAAGAAGTTTTTCCCTTATCTAGTATTTTGCGGCCAAGTGTGGCCTTTGTTCATATATGTCCGGCCGAGTGTGGCCTTCGAACTTTTTATGGGCCTGTTTTGGCCATTTTTATTTTTATCGGGACTGGCTGTTGGTGGCTTTGAACCCCTACCGCTATGCGGTTTATATAATGGATGTTTGTTTGATTTACTTTGTTTCGAGTGGGTTTGAAGTAAACATGAGTTGTCTTCTCATATTTAACTTCGTTGAGGCGTTCAATATCTTAGTTTGTTGGTGAGTTTTTTCGTAGAAATTATTTATTCTTACGGACTTTTCGGAAACGTCAAGATATGAACGGAGAGACATGTTTTAGGATCTCGTATCGTTTACATATCATGTCTTGAGATGTCTGAGACCAATGCGATGGGTTTAGGGCAAGACCTAGGTTTACTCTCGGTTTTAAGGTTTGTGCGGTGACTAGCTGGCTATCGATTTCCCTGTTGCGATTTCTACCTGATTCGTACTGATTTAAAGTCCGCGATAGGTTCTCGGCTTATATGACTTGTATGGCATGAATCGAGCATCTTTCCAGAGACAATTTTTAAGCCAACTGGAAGTGCTATACCAAATTTTCGGATTTTTTTTTGTAGCGCGCTTTTGTCCTTGTGTTGGACGTTCGAAGATCAAAAGAGTGATCAAGTTGCGTTTGTTTAAGACGGCTGATGTGTTCATCGGGGCCAATCGACGAACGGAGTGTAAGTTTTTTGTTGTCGCGTTCGGACAATTTGTTCGTATCGTCTCGACTTTTAACTTGGCAACGTCTCGCAGTTATTTCGAAGACTATACGTATAATTTCAGTGCTGAAGAGAGATTGTTTTACGATTTTGGGCCGTACGAGGCTGCTGACAAGAGTATTAACGTTTGTAGATTTTCTAAGCGTGTTCTGAGACTTTTGCGTTAATTGAAGTGCAAGTGTCTTAAAAAGGAGCGACGCATATTGTAGTAAAAATTTTCAAAATCTCTAAAAAACTCGATTACAATAACGCATTTTTTCCTATGTGGGAGTATACGAGTATACGCACCCACTTCCCCCCCCCCTCTTTTTAGAGAGCGGGATAGCTGAACTCGTCTTTCGACGAGCTGCCTACGTACCTCTTTCGAGGATCAAGCCATCTCGTAGTTCTATTTTATGCCGCAAGCATTTTTACTCAACGATTGTCGCCGTGATGACCGCCTTGATCGTGATGACCATGGCCGTGTCGGCGTTCTCTTCCGGATGTTCCAGTTGAGTCGTAGTGGCGGCTTCGGACTCGTGCTGAGTTTCGACACCCGAAGCGTTTGCGTCAACAGACGATGTTAAATCGTCTTTTCTTAAAACGTTTTTGGTAGAAGATTTTTCTATCTTCGTGCGTTTGCGACTTGCCGTTGCAGAGGTTGTCATCTGCCTTAACTTGTGCTCCGCGAGGAAGCACAGTCGCGACTGTTTCTGACATCCCCAGATAGCTGCGACTCCGTTTGGGGTCGGGAATTTGACACCCAGGTGGTACGTCGATGGAACGGCTTGCATAGCGTTGAGCCATGGGGTTCCCATGATCAAGTTGTAGATGGCAGGATGATCGACTACCGCGAATTCGACGATTTTTGTGATCTCCTTGGCCATGACTGGTAGCTGAATTGACCCGAGGGTCATCGATACTTCGCCTGAAAAGCCTGTGAGCGGTTTCGGCGTTGGAGTTACTTCTCCGAGCTCGATGCTCATCCGATTGAGAGTGTCGCGGAAGATTACATTGACCGTGCTTCCGGTGTCAATGAGTACTCTTCCGACTTCCAGATCTCGTATGACGAGGTCTATGACGAGCGGATCGCAGTGAGGTTGATCGATCCCGCCGGCTTCCTCCTTTGTGAAGGTATTTTGAGCAATTCTGATCATCTCGGGTAGGCGACCATGTAGGCCAGTTTTCGCTAGACTCCGCCTTCCGCTGGTAAGCCTCTATGGCCGAAACCGTATCGTTGCAGAATTGCGATCCTCCGATGATCATGTTGACTCTGCGACGATTGTTATCGTTCCCCTTGTCGTCTGGCTTCCTGCCGCGTTTATCCCCAGATTGATTTCTTTGAGGAGATCTCTCCGCGGGAGGATTTCTGTCCGGCTTTGAGGGGCGATCGGTTTCCAGGATGAGATCTTTCACGCTGGTCACTTCCGAGAGCTCTCTACCTAGTAGCTTCGCGGCCAGCCTTGCTCCCAAGACTTTGCAGTTAGTCGTGGAGTGTCCTCGGGACTGGTGGAACTCGCAGAAGGTGTTTTCATCATATCCTTGATTGCGAGTCCACGTATTACCCGTGGTTCAGCCCTGGTCTGAGCCGATCGCGTATTGTACGCTCCTTGGAGATTTTCCCCCTCGTGATGGACGTACTTGTCGTTACGAGGGTTCTTCTTCTACGTTTTTGGATCTACATCTTTCGAGGATGGTCTCGCCGACTTATGTTTTTGCGATAAGACTTTCGTTTCTTCCTCGATCATGATGTATTCCGTCGCCTTGTGGAGGGCGTCCTGGATCGTCTGCGGTTTGTCGAGGGATATCCATTTTCTGAATTTCGACTTGTACCAGAGCGCCTTTCTGAGTGCATCGATGGCCACCTTGTCGCTTATCCCGCTGACCCTGGACATTAACAACTTGAATCGGCTGATGAACTCGCAGAGGGGTTAGTCTTCCCTCTGGGACAGACTCCAGGGATCGACATCGGAAGTTTCTCTATCTATGAACATAGAGTATTGCTTGAGAAATTCCGATGCGAGCTGTCGGAAACTTCCGATATAGGTTCGCTTAAGGCGCGCGAACCATTTGAGGGCTGCTCCTTCTAGATACTCAACGAACAGGCGGCAGTAGCCGGCGTCTCTTTCGCCGTCCTTCAGCCTCGCTCTTCCTATCATGATGTGGAAAGCCTGAAGGTGCGCTCTCGGATTGGTCGTACCATCATACATCGGTACTTTGATTTTTCCTGGATCGGACACCCTCATACCAGAGATGCGAGTGGTGAAAGGAGTCTTCCGAGCCCCATTCAGGAGCATGTCGATCTCGGGGGCTGCGCTGGTAGCGTGATGGATTTGGGATTTTACGGCTCTTACTTCTGCCGCAGTCTTGGTTATATAGTCGCGAAGATCGCGTATATCCGACGTCTAGCCAGCAGATTTCCGTGCTTGTCGGCGTTTACTGCGAGTGAGCTCGGTTTGCTTTTCAGCCAGCTCTTCTTGTTCGTTCCAATAGAGGATTTCCTCTTCTTCTGTCATTGTTTTGTCGAACGGAGAGCTTTCCCGAGTGAATCGGCTTCTGGTCCTCCTTGGATGTCTGTCGACGTCCTCATCAGTATCGTTGGAGACATCGCTAAGATCCAGGTCGACTTGCTCGACTCCGTTGTCCTCCGAAGCCTTCGCGGGATGCGGAGGGCTTTCAGAGTTTCCCTTTTCGATGGGAGATTTCTCGCTAGGGTTTTGACCCGAAGGTCGTTCCCGCGCGGCTCCAGACCTGTCGAGTGGGGTTGCGAAGTCGAGTCTTTTCCCGCGGACTTTAGTGGTTCCGCGGGGGCGGATTGCTCGAGTCCTTGCCGTTAAAGTTTCAACTTGTTTGGTCAAGGTGCTCACGAGCTTATCCTGTTCTTCCGACCTTTTTTCGTAGGTGGCGAACATCTTTTTAAACTCCTCGAGCGCCGCGGCGTTGGTTGGTGCGTTGGCCGCGGATACGCCCGCTGCGGGAGTGTGGAGATCAGTGCCACTGCTTCCGTTAAGAGGAGTCTGCACGTTATCCACGTCGTCAGTTGACATGTCTGGTTGAGCGTGATGTGGTTGAGAGTTAGATTGATCCGTACCCCCCCTCCTTCTAGCGCCAAACTGTGGGAACCAAAATTCGCACTGGCGATTTCCGTTTAAATAAGGAAACTAGAAAAACCCTAATTTCCCAGAGGTCCCAGATATCTGCTAATACCACACGCCAAGCAATCAGAACACAAGAATGACAACGATAAATTATAAGAAATCGAAAAGAGAGCAAAGTAGATCTTATTCCGAATTCGCGTTTGAGCGTTACATCAAGGTAAGAGCTTGGGCTACGAGAGCTGTCGGCGAGATTCCTAGTTCTAAACCCTAAGACGGCAATAACCTAGTTGAGTCGCAGCTCGAATAACAAAAACGAAAATATGCCTAAATCGCTCTAAGTGCTAAGTTTTCTCTGAAAAAGACCTCCTCCATGCCACTTGCCTAGGACTCCTTATATACTGGCTCCTAGGTCGGTTTACGCTTTTCCTCTTCTGCCCTTAAGCCGCCATAGCATAAAAATGGAGATATTCAATTTTTTCCGATCTTCGTAATTATCTTCAAAATTTCGTATTTATCCGCGGAAACTTGACATTTATCTTTCCCTGCGAACCAAGCGTAAACCGTCATGCAGCTTACGGGCTGTTGGTTAAGAAATCGTAAGTTGGGCCTCGAGTCATGTCTTAGGTCCCTTTGGGCCATCTTCTGACTCGAAGCGTTTATTACGGCTTCTTTCGATAAAGAGTGAACTTCCCGCGGTTTTTACCGTAAAGTTTGATCGATGACTTAGAATGGCGGGAAACATAAAATGGGTTCGCTACGGTCTTCGGGAGATAGCATCGAAGGGTAGACGAGAATGCATGGACTAATGTCGTATTGACGTTTCGGAAGAGCTCGGTCGCTATGTAGCGACCGAGCTTCGGCTCGAGCTTGGTCGCTACGTAGCGACCGAGCGGACGAACGCTCGGTCGCTACGTAGCTTCGGCTCGAGCTCGGTCGCTACGTAGCGACCGAGCGGACGAATGCTCGGTCACTACGTAGCTTAGGCTCGAGCTCGGTCGCTACGTAGCGACCGAGCGGAACACACGTTTGGTCACTGCGTAGTGACCCTTTTCGAGCTCTTGTCCGATGTCTCGTGTTTACTCCGCAAAGCTTTTCGTAGGGAAGAATCTATTTCGAAAAAGTATTTGTCGAAGAAGGTTTTTCTTTTTCTTCTTCGGGGATTTGGACGTTAACTTCGTAGTAACCGTTTTCGACCCCAACAAGGAGTGAATTACTCTCTCAAATAAGAGGTTCAATTGTAGTACTTAGGGATCGAATCCACAAGGAGCTAGGGAACCTATTTAATCTAGTAATTTATTAATTCTAAGTGTTTGTTGTTTATGGTTTAAATGTAAATAGCAATCCTAATTAAGAAAGTCTATTGCTCGACTAACAAGATGATTTGGGGGTGTAACTTATTGGAAAGGTATTAGATGCAGGGTTTCTATTCAGGTGTTGGAGATTATAATCCTAAAGATGCCTATCAGTTGCATGCATGATATATTAGAGCTCAACCCCTTGAACACAGTGATCAGCGATGGCAATGTTTCACTGGTTAACTAACTAGATCTTGTATCTCAACTGTCGTTTATTAATCACAAGAAAGTGTCGATCGATGGTCCTATAGGTATATCGATCGATACACCTTTCACAAATATCGATCGATTGTCAGAAGACAATATCGATCGATGCTTCTAGTTAAGCCTTAGGCGTAAGTTGATAATGCTCACTAGCTTTCTAGTTCAGCGGTAGCCTTTTTCCAGTTGTCTAGTATGACATATTAGGTTCAGGACTGGATGGTCAAGGATGCTTGACTCATGCAGATTCCTAGGATCAATATTCTAGCTAGCTAATCTAGAACAATCAATCAATGAATACCACAACTTAGCAATCTATAGTTGGGGCTAATCCCTCTAACCTATTTAAACCCTGAATCTAACAGGTAAACTACTCAGACATAGCTAAGCAATTCATGACACAAAATATAAATAAAAACTGCATAGAATAGAATAGATGAATCAATAGAGTTCCAATCACAAATCTCTCTATGATATTCTCTCCTAAAACTCTATGCTGAAAATAAGAATACAAAGGTGGCCAAAAACTCTCTTGCCTCCTAACACTTAGGCAAGTATATAACTATTAGGTTAAAAACTCGTCAGGGGTAATCTTATAATTTGGTGAAGTCTTGGGTTTAAAGACGGCTGGAACCAAGTCGTGCTTTCGCGTCTCGACATCGATCGATGGTACAGGATGTACATCGATCGATCATAATCTTCAATCGTCGAGGCTTCTCTTCTGTATCGATCGACGTCACTGGATGTGCATCGATGGATATTGTCTTCTTCGTATCGACCTCTAATGGTCAGCTCGGATGAATACTCATTTAAGCTCCTAAATGCTCCATAATCATCACTTTACTCCAAGATACTTCTGAACCTGAAAACATACCTAATAGGATAGAATATATAGTATATAGATAATAAAATAATTATATACCATGGGTAAAAATGGGTCAAATCCATGGTATATCATATCAGTATCAGACTCAGGGATTGTAGCCCCCTGAGCATCTATCCTCTGACCTGCTGCATTACGCAGATGACCTTCCTGGTCATGCAGGTCTCCCTTCTCATCACGTACAAGTATCAAGGTCGCAACCATGTCTCGCGGCTCAGTATCGATCAATGTTTGGACTGAAGTATCGATCGACGTCGAATGGAATATTTCGGTCGATTGAAGAAGAGCGTCTTCGGTCGATGGTGGTGAGAGAGTGTCGGTCAACGAAACTGGTGTTTGGATCGACGGTGGTTGACGAGAATCAAGCGACGAACAAGTGTTTTTGTCGATCGATGAGGAGCATATTCCTTTGCGGATTGAACGTTCCAAGCTTGCAGGATCTGATGAGAATAGCAGTTTAGTTTCCTTGTTGCTTCTGGTACTGCTTGGCATGTACCTGAAAAGACAAGAAAGCTTTTTTGTGTCAGAAATTGGTTTTAAGAAGAAACCTAGACCTAACAAGATTAAATCTATAAGGCGATCAAAGCTCCCCGGCAACAGTGCCAAATTTGATATCAATTAAATTACCCCTAAGGAGTGAATTACTCTCTCAAATAAGAAGTTCAATTGTAGTACTTAGGGATCGAATCCACAAGGAGCTAGGGAACCTAATAAATCTAATGAGAATAGTTAAGCTAGGTTCTTTAATGATTTAAATGTAAAGTTGCAAGTTTGTGAGCAAGTAATTACTCGACTGATTGATTGGGGTTTTGGTACTTAAATGAAAATAGCTAGACTTAGGGTTTTTATTCAGGTAATCAGGATTATAATCCTACAGATGCCTAATAAGTTGTATGCATGATATTATAGAGCTCAACACTTACTAACAAACCCTTAGGCTTTCACTTTCTAGGTTTGTCTATTAACCAGTGTCAATCGATTATTCTATAGGAATATCGATCGATACACTTGTTGAAACGTCGACCAATTATTCGATTGGAATATCGGTCGACGCTCTTGGTCAAGTGTTAATGCGTGGATTGAATATGCTCACTAAGCTTCCTAGATGAGCTCTCACCTACTGTAGCAATCTTAGCTCAATTAGGATGGATTCAGCGTGAAATGCAAAAGCTATCGCTTATGTGTACAACTCCTAGGGTAAGTTCTAGGTAGCTAATCTAGAAACATGCATTAATGACAATCCTAATGATGAATATCGCAACTTAGCAATCTATAGTTGGGGCTAATCCCTCATAACCTATTTAAACTGTAAATCTAACAATGGAACTACTCAGACATGGCCAAGCAATTCATAACAGCAATAAGGTATAAAAGCGGCATATATAAATAGATAGATATTTGTGGTGTTCCAATCACAAATCTCTTTGGATTTCTCTCCAATCTACTAAAAATCCTAGAAAACCTTTTCTGTAAAATCAGTAAAACAAGATAGCACACTTTTCCTCTAACATGTTGGCAAAGCTTATATAATTAGGTTAAAACTCGTCAGGGGTAATCTTGTAAATAGGTGAAGACTTGGGCTCCAAGTCGGCTGAGACCAAACATGCTTTCTGCGCGCTTCGCTGTCGATCGATGTCTAGAGGTGAACATCAATCGATTATTCTTCCTCAATGTCGACCGATGGTTGTGCTCGATGGTCATCTCGGGTGCTTACTCCAAATCTCCAAAATGCTCCAAAATCATCACTTTCCTCCAAATCACTCCTGATCCTATAAATATGCTAAATAGACTCTATAATATAATAATTAGTAGTTAAAACACTTATAAACCATGGGTAAAAGTGGGTCAAATCCATGGTCTATCAATCATGCTCACTGCAGCATATCGTCAGGTTTACCATCTGTTCCGGCCATGTGCCCTCTAAAACAGATGATTCCTACCAACTTCAGAGCTACGTGCTCCCAAGGCTACGCGCCCACTATGCCATGTGCCCACTAGAGCCACATGCTCCCAAGGCTACGTGCCCATCCAGGCTACGCGCCTCCATATACATGAACTACGAACAGCTTAATCTCTCACTGAAGGGTACATAGGCAATCCCCACTGAAGCGTACATAGGCAATCCCCACTGAAGGATGCAACTATAAATCCAAACACCTTCCATGGTCCCGTGCGTAGATACCCAAGGACGGGACCATGATAGCCGGAACCATCAACTACAGATCAGGAGGCACCCATGGACCGACCCTGGTAGTCTGAACCATCGATCATTGATCAAGAAGACCCTGCGATCTTCACTATTGATAGGTGGCCCCTGCCTAAAGACCAATCTCCCCTGCTGCTACTAAGGCACCGGCGACATATACTGGCCCATACCCATATGGTAGTATCTTCGGGTTTATCGACTATCAAAGCAGGAGAATACACTCAACGACATGTCTCCTTCGTCCTATCATTCCGTAGAGCTGAGCACGGATCGCTTGTACACAAAAATTCCCTAACAGTTTGGCGCTAGAAAGAGGGGCAGTCATATACTACTTGACAATGTGATAGGTAGGAGGAACATTACGTGTATCCTCTCGAAAATATCTCAACCCCAGCCACCTGGGGGCAAGAAACAACGTATTCTCATCAGATCTAAAGCTCACGCAGCTGGAAACGCCTCTTCAAGAGAGGATAACACATTGCTAACAGCAGTAGCAAAGATTCAACGCAAGAATTATCTATGAGTCCCTGCTAGTTCCTGCTGGTTCCAGATCCCAACCAGGAATCACACTTCTACAATCCTTGGTTCCTGCTGGTTTGGATCTCAACTGCAAAGCAGGCTCCTGCAACCTTTGGATTTAATGATCCCGACTAGGACCAGTCATCACCAACATCAATATCAATGGACAATCCACTAGCAACAATCTAGCAAGCCCTAGACACCAGGAATGCATCCAAGATCACAACTCCGCCACATATGAGAAACATAAGAGGATCTCAAGCAGGGCACAACATCTTTCGGCCGGGTTTACAACTTTGACGAATTCCAAAAGCTGGAGGAGCCAGAAGAGGAGTTCCTGGAAATACTGCAGGCATACCAGACAACCACTAAGAACCCGGAGAACACATGTTCACACTACTATTCATCCAAAAGAAAAAGCCAATCCTCTAGGTTCCGGGTCCCAGCTTCCAGGTTCCAGATCCCAGGTTCTCGATCTTTGGATGTTCACCTTACAAGGAGTTGAAATCCAATGACTCCATGAAAAAGCAAGCTCCGACCACCTTAAACCGCTTTTCTTCGCAATGTACCCTGATATATTTCTAAAGGAAGCTAAGGCCACGTGCTTTTCAAGATTTTCAAGGCTACATGTTTCCAAGGGTATGCACCTCTACGAGCTTCTAAAGAAATAGTTCAAAGGCCACATGCCTTAATGAACCTCCAAGGAAGACAAGACCTGGAGGAAAGCAGGGGAAAATAAGTTAAGCTTCAAATCAAGGGATGACACGCATCAACAAATCTCATGAACCTACCCACAGCAAGGGAGATTCAAGACGAGACGACGAGTCACTAAATGACTTCCTGAAAATGCTGAGAGTGGCTCACCCAAGGAGAAGCAGAGAGCAGCCTGGACGTTAAATGACATCGTGAAACGCTGAGAGTTGCTCACCCAAGCGGGGGCAGAGAGCAGCTAGAACGAGTCATCGAACGACACCTGCAAAGAAGGAAATCCAAGGAATATGAGCAAATCAATATCCGTGGATGATCAACAGCAGGAATGGACTAATCATGTCCTAGTATGCATAAGAAAACGTTAACCCTTTGTGAAGCAAGAGAAAAATTACCTCATCCTTGTGAATTCCTACTATCTAAACAACCGATTCCGGCTCCAAACCCAGGTCAGTTCCTGCCTGTGGACCAATCTGGGTCCAAGATCACATGAGACCCTGTCAACCCATACTCTCTAAGTCCAGGGACGGAGAAATACTGTTGTTTTTCCTAAAGAACAAAATCACACAGCGAGTTCCGTCCTGGTGCAAAGAGCAAGAAGTACTATTGGTACCACGTTAACAAGAAGACTCGATACATGGGTCTCGAAAAGCTAAGCTTTCTATCAGCCATAGGAGACAAGAAGTTACAGCTTCACTTCCAGGCTCATCCAATCGTGGTGGCAGTTACACTAATCTGCAAAAATATTGCTCCGTACACCAGAGGTACGGAGGTCATTGCCAAGGAAGATAGAGGAGCTTGCCAGCATCTAGTAACCTCCATGTTTCAGAAGGGTCTGCCCCAAAATCTTCGGATTCCAGAGGGATAAATTCCAGAACCTCCAGGCCTCAAGAGGATATTTCTATAATCGCCGGATCTCAAGAATATATATCCAAGACAAGATAAGAGGACCAGAAACTTCAGGACCACATTTCCCACAAAAGTTCTATTACCACAAAACTGTCCTATAGATCTTGAAGGCATTACGAACGGGTCCACAGAAGCAACATGGAAATCTCGACAACAGCCCACATTCAATCGACATCGAGAGTGGTCCATCTCCGGAGGACAGAGTACGATTTTGTTGTATTAAGTCAATCAAGACTATGGGTTCGAGACAACAAAACAAATGTTCACCTCTGGGTGCAATACCTACAGATCCTCCTGTTGGGTCAAAATCGCTCACGACGGAATCAATATCTGAAAGTCCCCGGAAAGTATTTCTCCAATAAAAATTTCATTTAATTTTTCCTGAAAAAGTTATACGACGAGTTCTTGATATGTTTTATCGACAACGAGAAGCAAACATTGTTGGGGTCAAAAACGGTTATCTCGAAATAAACGTCCAAAACTTACGTTTCTGTACGAAATCTTTCTCGATACACTCTCGACAAAATTTCCTAAGCAAAAGACTCGAGAAAAATGGATCACGGAACCAAACACGCAGTCCAACTCGTTCGTTCGGACCTTTTGAGGTGCAGAACTGCACAGACGCGTCAGATGTTTAGCTATGGATGTAGACCTTTAATGGTTCGATTAAGCCCTTCTTTTGATATAAGATAGAGCTTTTAGTTAGCTTTACAATGCCACCGGTCTGAGGTCAATCAGCATAATGTAGCATAAGTTATGCCCGTTTTATTGAAAAGTGGACAGACTACACCGTCCAGCTCGGCAGATTTTCGAGCTGGATCGACCACACGACCAGCTCGGGCATCCGATGAGCTGGACTGGGATGGCCGAGCTGGATCGACAACACGACCAGCTCGGCGGATGGCTGGCTGGAACGAACACGCGACCGGCTCGTCCATCCGCCGAGCTGGACCAGTTCAGTTCACCGGATGGCCGAGCTGGATTGAACACGCGACCAGATCGGCCATCCGCGGAGCTGGACCAGTCCAGTTCGGCGTATGGCCGAGCTAGATCGAACACGCGACCAGCTCGGCCATTCGCCGAGCTGGACCGAATACTCGACCAGCTCGGCCATCCGCCGAGCTGGACTAGTCCAGTTCGGTGGATGGCCGAGCTGGAACAATCGTGCTGTCTTCATCCCGTCCTTGCAGCTCCCTTCTTCCGGATTAGAACGAAACTGCTCTTGTTTCATCTCGATCGGAGTCACCGTTGGAGCTTTACGATTTAAAAACCGCAAGAACTCGTTCTCTCGAATAACATTCGGATTGATCGTATAAAACGGCAACGGTTAGCTGAACACCTTGAATTGCCTACGCTTTACGAGGAATTTGAATGTTCTTCGGAATCGAAGTCGTTTCGAAAGCGCTCTTTTTATAAAATCGTAAAAACGCCTAAGTCAAAAAATGGCCCCAAAGGGCCCAGAACGCGGCTAAGAGCCCACTTACGATTTTATACCAAATCAAGCCCAATCGTTATGACGGTTTATCTTTTGTTATGCCGGAGAAGATAAATGTCAAGTTCAGAGGATAAATGTGAAGTTTCCAAAGATAAACACGAAGATCGAAGGAATATGAAATATTTCCGCGAAGCGGTAAACTCAACCAAGGGCAGAAAGGGAAAGAGCAAACCGCCTCTAGGAGGAGTATATAAGGACGTCGAGGTTGAAGAGGCAAGGGGACAATTCTTTTACTCTTAGAACTCTCTTCACTTTGAAACTTTAGGCATTATTCTCGACATGTTTTGTTACAATTACTGGCACCCGATTACCAAACGAACTCGCACAGGCAGTTCGATCTCTTGGTTCACTCTTTCAATCGAACTACGTTTGGCTTCATCCTCGAAAGGGGTACATAGGCAGCCTTTCATAAGGTTCAGTCCGAAATCAAATCAAAACCTTTTTCAGGTTTTTTTCGTCTTTTGTTATCGAGCTGCGACTCAACTAGGTTTAAAAGTTTTAGGTTGCTAGAACTATTGATAGACTATGGATTTGACCAATTTTCATTTACGGTTTATAGGTCTTTTTACTAATAATTATTATATTATAGTCTATTTATTATATTTATAGGATCAGAAGTGATTTGGAGATAAGTGAGATATTTGGAGCAAGCACCCGAGATGACCATCGAGCTCGACCATCGGTCGATATTGGAGAGGAATAATTGATCGATGTTCATATCTTGACATCGATTGACAGTGAAGCGTGCAGAAAGCTCGTTTGGTCACATCCGACTTGAAGCCCAAGTCTTCACCAATTTACAAGATTACCCCTGACGAGTTTTAACCTAATTATATAAGCTTTGCCACCATGTTGGAGGCAAATTGTGTTTTTCTTGTTTTATTATTTTCACAGCAAGGTTTTCTAGGATTTTGATAGATTGGAGAGAAGTTCCAAAGTTATAATTTGTGATTGCAACTCCATTAATATCTATTTACTATTCTAATGAAGTTTTCTTACCTAACTGTTGTTATGAATTGCTTAGCCATGTCTGAGTAGTTCCAATGTTAGATTTTAGGGTTTAAATAGGTTAGGATGGATTAGTCCCAACTATAGATTGCTGAGCTGTGGTAATTGTCATTAGGATTGTTCATTAATGTCTGTCTCTAGATTAGCTACCTAGAACTTGTCCTAGGATTGATAGATAAAAGTGAGAGCTTCATTCTCATCCTGAAAACATTCTAAATGAGCTAAGTTTCTTGCTATGAGTAAAGCGAGAGCTGATCTAGTGAGCTTAGTAAGCTATCATTCAACCCGCGCATTAAGCTTAACTAGAAGCCCGTCAATCGATATCATTTTTGAATAATCGATCGACGGAGCGAAAGGTGAATCGATCGAAATCCCTATAGGATCATTGATCGAAATCCTTATAGGATCATCGATCGACACTTTCTAATTGATCGACATACGATAGTTGAGATCATTAGATCTAGTTAATAGACAAGTCTAAACATGCGAAAGCTGATAGACTTGTTGACTAAGTAGTTGAGCTTTACATTATCATGCATGCAACTCATTAGGCATCTGTAGGATTATAATCCTAAGTTTCCTGAATAAAAACCCTAAGTCTAACTATTTCCTTTTTAAGCACCAAAACCTCAACCAATCAATTGAACAAACAATTACTCAATATAAAACTGCAATTTACATTTAAATCTCCAAAACCATCTAGCTTAACAAATCATATTAGATTTCTTAGGTTCCCTAGCTCCCTGTGAATTCTATCCCAAAGTACTAAAACTCGACCTCTTATTTGAGAGAGTATAAATCACTCCTTAGGGTAATTTGAGTGGTATCAACTATGTAACTCGCTGATAGCTCTTCCGGTGAATTTTGGTTCCCACAGTTTGACGCTAGAAGTAGGGGGGGTACGGATTACTCTAACTCATAGCCGCAAAACGTTTGATCAAAAAAATGTCTGGAAATACGAAAGACAAAATTGCAATTCGCAACAACGCCGGTAAGACAACTCCAGCAGCCACTGCGCCTATGGCCAACGCTTACGCAAACGCCACCGTTCTTGAGAAAATCGAAAACCTAGCCGCGACTTTACGCCATAGGAAGTGCAACGAAACGAGCTCGCGATTTCTCTGTCTAAACATTAAAGGAAACGATAAATTTTATCAAACCTCGTAAGTTTGGCTCATTACCGAACTAAAGAAATCTCAACGCGTAAGGGTTTTACCAAAACACGTTTTCCTAAAACTTGCTCTCCCCAAAACCGCAGAAAAACCCTAGGTTAACGGCGGAAAAAGGAAGCACAGCAAATTGGGTACATACCTCACTGTTGTTGTTCTTCCAAATATCTTGCGGAAAAACCATAGGTTACTCGCAAAAAACAAAAAGGAAGCGCAGCCAATCGGTTACAAAACCCCCACGGCTGTACTTCTTTCAAATAACTTTCAGAGAAACGAAGTTGATTTCGTAAGAAATCAAGTATCACTTCCATAGTAACAAATTCCGCGAGTTGTCTATGTTTGTCACCTAAATCTTACTTCGGAAAAAACTACTTGAAACTTCCACGGATCAATCCCACAGATAAGAGAAAAACTTCTGATTAAGTTTGGTTGCAATAATTAACCTCGTCACGACTCTCGTACAGCCAAAACTTGAGAACTTCTTTATGGAACAAATCTCGTAAAAATTATGCTCGACAACATCTTGTGAAATAACCTTTGCAAAAATTAAGCTCGACAACAATTTACGAAACAACTTTCGTAAAATTAAAATAGATAACATTTTACGGAATAACTGTCGTAAAATTAAACTCGATATTATTTTTTGGAAAAACCTTCGTAAAACTAAAGTTGGCAACATTTGACAACCTTCGAAAATCTAACAACGATCGTAGAAAAAGACTCTCAGATTAGGAAAGAGATGGAGCGAAATCCGAGAATCAAAATTCGCCCATCCGCCTCTTTCCACGGTCTCACCATCCTTCCTCTCGCGCCTAGATCTGTCGCCAAAACCTCATCACCGGGCGAGTCTTCCTGATCATCCTTGGCATATCTTGATCGTCCCTGGCTATTCCTAAACGCTAAAAAGATTTCGACGAGATGCTTATTAATTTTCGTAAATCCAATGATACTAAGATTGAAACATGGATCACGAAAACCGCAAGATTGGCAGCGGCCTAAACGCAGGGAGGAAAGCAGAGAAGTCCAGGAAGAATCAATATTCTTGCTTTTCGAAATGGGCAGACAGACACGGAAAAGAGTAAGGGCAAATGAGCAAGCAAAATGGAGAAGAGGCTAACCACAATCTTCGAGAGAACTAAGGTATTTCCGACTTGAAATTTTTGAAATCAGACTTGGAATTTTCGTAGGAAATTAATAAGAAATAAAAACGCCTTTGAGACTGTCATATAACTTTAGGGAACTTAAAACCTAGGTGGATAGTCTAGCGAACTAAGTCTTAGGCGATTTTTCCTGTCTCGATATATCGTTCCATAACTGTTCAGCGAGATCTTGCAAACCAATCTAAACTCTCTAAAAATCGAGAAACGATCGCCACGCATATCCAGCTCACTTCCTAAAGAGAGAAAAAAACTAGAGACATGAAAGTCGTCTTAAAACCGATTCGTTTCTAACGATTTTCTCAAAACTGACATATTCCAAGTCGTCAACCTGGAAACAACCAAATCACAGTCCCAGCGTCGTCTCTAAATCGACCCGGATTGTCGGTCATTTCAAACCTCGGAAGAAGAAACGTACACAACCCTTCAAAGTATCGGTTCTACCGTTTTCTTTCGTAAAAAAAGGGGAGTAGGTACGTATACTATACTCGTACACTCCCAAGCTTCAAAAACTTTTGCAAATCGTCAAGAAAACGCTTTCGTCAAAGCAAATCGTCCCAAATAAGCAAAAGACAATTTAAAATTCGTCTAAACACTAGCAACATATCCAGACGATCATGAACATAATCTCAAAGACTATACAGAATTTCTTGTCGCAATCATGCATATAGAAAACTTGTACCAATATCAAACTAAAACTCGAAGATTAGCCAAAGTCTTGAAGCCCTTTCCGGCTCTATAAAGTCAGTTTCGTATAAAAATTTCTACGAGAAATCTTCAAGCATAAAAGCATTTCTTTCAGTTTCTGTTGAACCAAGTGAGTCACGGTAATGCATCGAAAAAATTTGCGACGAAGAAAACTTGAGAATAAAAGTAGCAGCGAGCACATTAAAGGGAACACTTTCTTCCCGATCGTTGGCTAGATCTACCGCTGGTTGACAAATTCGTTCCAGAAACGAATATGTCATGAGAATCCTCTCAAAAGCCTATGAAAAACGTTCTGCGACTAGATCATAGCGAAATAAAGTTCGGTAACCCTCCATGAGTAACTCCAAGAATCTTTTACCAAAGATCGAAATCAAAGCAGACATGTTTCTCGTAAAACCCGCAGAAACAACGCTACTTTGACATGTGTATGCGTATCACCGATTTACAACCTTCATAAAACCGGTCGCCCATTACGCGAAAAATCCTTCGTACAATCAGATCAAGTCATACGAGAAACTTTCAAAAGTAAACATAACAAGTTTTACGAAGAAATATTTTTCGTATAGCAAATACAAACCTGTAAAATCTGACTTTAGATAATCAATCTAAAGAGAGATCTCTTCGCATTACGATTTTATATATCTCATATTTTAGCCATGCGGCTCACTGGCTGCTGCGTTTCGTTCCCCTCGGTCACATCCGAGCAGGCAATTGTCCCGCAACTGACTCCGCACTGGTTCTGTATCAAACCTCTTAGGCTATGTGTTCCTCAGACAAAAACAAATCAATTTTCATAAGACTATAGGTAAACTGAAACCTAAAGCGGAGAATCGTTTTCTATGACTATCGGCCATCTTAACACGGATAACTCCGGCAAACTTGGCCTATCAATCTCGACAAGCGCCCTTTGGCCCTCAGTCAATTATGCCTTCCAGTAAAGGTCCAAACCAGAATTTGGCATCCCCTTTAAGGATGATCGTACACTAACATGACCTTAATGTTAACACGAAAGTACCATGGTCTAATCCTTGACCTACAACGTCCTTGGCTATCTGAGTGAACACATCCTTCACGCCAAACCAAACTACTTGAGAAACCATCGCTCCATCACTTAACGGCTAAACGAGAATCTACGATTTGTCTAAAAACGTCGTGTGACTATTAACAGAATAATTATCGTATAGCCCACAGTCGGAAATCATATGATAAATTCTTCGTAACGAAACTCAGTCTTAACAACCAAACGGTTAACTGAAAACCTAAACTTGTCAACAATCGACCAAGTTGGATACATTCCACAATTCACTTTAAGCCCACTATGTTTTACCTATAATACGCGGCATGTAAGGAAAAATTCGTAACAAAGATCCTAGAGCTATACGAAACATCCTCAAAAATGCACGAAATAGATCTCGGAAGGCCAACACTTCACATAGCACTATGAAGGAAAACGCTTCTTCCCATGGACAAATTTACGCGACCCCTCGGTCCTAATTCCCCGATCTCAAATCAAACTATTAGCATCCGAACAGCAATAACAGTTTTGGCTGCGAACATCCGCAGACAAACCAAAAATGTTTCTCCGACGTAGGATTAAGACTAAACTCTTACAACACCGCAAAACATCTTCAAGCCCGCAAACATTTCAACCACGAAAACGCGGCATGCAAAATAAAAACCGACCTTCAGTATCGCGAGACGTCGCAGCCGCTTGAAGAATAAGTTTTTTCGACAAAAATACCTTCCTCGATAAAAACACCTTCTTGGAAGACCAAACAACCATACGCACTAACATCTTCTCAAACATGTATCCTTCGCGAAAAGTTAAAAACGGTAATATCTACCGATAAGTTTGTTGCTGATCACAACAAACTCTCAACGCCCTAAACAGACTAAGCCATCTCGTAAAGATAGCTCTCGTACACCCGACACAAGGGTAATAGCGCTATATAAAAAATCCGAAATTTTGGTCAGCACTTTCAAGAGACTTAAAAATTGTCCTCGAAGAGATGCTCGATTTCTACCATACAAGTCACATAAGCCAAAAACATAACGCGGACTTTAAAGCGGGACGAAATCAGGTCAAAAACGATACGGGAAACATAAGTCGAAGTAGTCATCGCACCCGCTAAAGCCGTTATTAGACCTAGGTCTTGCCCTAAACCCAGCACATTGGTCTCTAACATCTCTAGGCATAGTATCAAACACCCTGATACGAGATCCCAAAATTTGTCTCTTCGCTAATATTCGAGCGTCTTCAGAAATCCCACAAGTTTACGCACTGCGGAAAACTCTCGAAACAAATCACGGATATAGCAGTTCACATAGAGTTAGATTACGAGATGACAACTCATAGTCTTCCCTCTACACCCATATAAAATGCCATCGGCAGCAGCATGCCTGACAACCTATACATATAAACTAGACCGTAAAGGTCTCGCTGGAAAACAGGTCATAAGAACCTTAACTCCAAAACGAACTACGAAAGGCTTGATCCCTTCAACAAGGGTATGTAGGCAGCTGTCATAAGGCACAGCCCCAATCTTATCGCGTTCCACTTTTAGAAGAGCGAGAAGACCACTTACGACGGAACTTTTCAACCATTACTTCCGCCAACTTACCTAACTTGCCTAATTTGCCAAGCCACTCGCTAGAACCTCAAGCTATAAGCTCATGGTTCTCACGAGCTGGGGGGATAACTTTTTGGATCAAAATCAGTCACGACGGAATCAATGTCTGAAAGTCCCCGGAAATTATTTCTCACAATAAAAATTTCGTATAATTTTTATTGAAAAGGTTATATGACGAGTTCTTGATATGTTTTATCGACAACGAGAAGCAAACATTGTTGGGGTCAAAAACGGTTATCTCGAAATAAACGTCCAAAACTTGCGTTTCTGTACGAAAGCTTTCTTGACACACTCTCGACAAAAGTTCCTGACCAAAAGACTCGAGAAAAATGGATCACGGAATCAAACACGCAGTCCAACTCATTCGTTCAGACCTTTTGAGGTGCAGAACTGCTCAGATGCGTCAGATGTTTAGCTATTGATGAAGACCTTCCCCTAGTTTGATTGAGCCCATCTTTTGACACAGGATAAATCTGTGCGTTAGCTTTCCAATGCAACCGGTCTGGGGTCAATCAGCATCGTGTAGCATAAGAAATGCCTGTTTTATTGAAGGGTGGACAGAGCACACCGTCCAGCTCGGCGGAATCGACCAGCTTGGCCATCCGCCGAGCTGGAACGACCACGCGACCAGCTCGGTCATCCGCCAAGCTGAACCAGTCCAGCTCGGCCATCCGCCGAGCTGGATCGAACACGCGACCTGCTCGGCCATCCGCCGAGCTGGACCAGTCAAGTTCGACGGATGGCCGAGCTGGATCGAACACGCGACCAGTTCGGCCATCCGCCGAGCTGGACCGTACACGCGGTGAAGAATCGGCATCCACACCTCAACAAAGGGTCTCGTTCCTCCCGAAGAAGGAATGAGAAAAATCGCGGTCTTGACTCGACAACTTCCTAATACAGAACTTCTCCATCCTAGACTCAGGGTGTATGTTCTTCAGAAGATCATTCTCCAGCCGATATCCAATCTTGGGGCACATATGCAAGAAGGAAATCAATAATTAGTTTCCTTACCCCGGTCATGTGCCATTCGGATCCAGAAAATATGTGGCTATGTGCCACCGAGGTCCTGCGCCAGGAAGACAGATCTCGCTTACCACTGCACTGCGAATCCGAGATCAAAAATTCTTGCTTCCGAGCGGGGCAAAAGATCACCTACAGAAGATTTCAACAGATATAAGTGATCTTCACCAGCTAACCTACGAGTCTTACCATCCATCGACATGCAAGGCCAGGATCCTGAATCTTCCTAGGTGAATCGGCCTAAACAAGCCACAAGCCTGGGAATATCCATTTGACCCATGTCTATCTCGGGGAAATCGACTCTCCTCCATGTTCAAACACGGCCCAGGCCTAAGAAGAACCCAGAAAAGGAGATTTCAGAGCGACGTCATGTTCACGCCAAACCCAAGGGACCTGCCACCGACAAGCCGATGTTGATGCCCACTGAAGCATCAAACGTTTCTCCATCAGGTCTTGCGCCAACCAGAGAGAACTAGTTCAGGCCACGAGCCCCACGAATAAGTATTGACATCCAATGGAATGCAACCAAATTCCTGAATCACGCCAGGTCATCTCTAAGCAAGTCTAGAACCTGGAAACGTCTACAAGACCCTGTCTATCCCGGGGAAATTTGTTTTCCTCCAAGTTCGAACATGTTCCACACCTAAGAAGAACCTGGGAAATAAAGGATTACTAGAGCGATGTCCTAACTAGGTGTTGTTGGCACAGAAACCGTACCTGAACCGAAGCTCAGCCAGATAAGCAACAACTTCCACAACTCCCTCAATAGAGCTACCTGCGACCAAGGTTCATTAAAAGAAGTGCATCTCAACCACCAGAAGGAATTTTGGCATAAAAGCAATTTTCACAGAAGTACAACTCAACCATTCATCACTGAATCTTGGAATTACAAGAAAAGATTCACGGAGGAATAAGTTATGAATTTTTCAAACTGGAGGTTTCCCAGTCCGTCCAGTTGCGAGTATCAGATTTTAGAGGTGGATTTCAGCCCAACCAAGAAGCAACCTGTAACACCCCCAAACCGTTCTAGGCATAGGTCGAACCACCGGCCAACAATCAAACAAGAACATGACCGACGGGCCGATCGTCTACCAAGGATCGGGAGCGCTACATGACGGGTTAACGGCCGATCCGGCCAAGGTCACGAAAAGTGCAATTCGTGATTAGGCCAGTCCGCCCGCTAACACGTCCCGTCAGACCAAAGCCTAAGGCTTCTCAACCCGTACTCCGATCTGACGTTGTGTTAGCTTGGACAAGCTAATATCAGAACAACAAGGCATTTACACAAAACATTCGCTTTATTTATTTTATATATTGTATGGTTCAAAACACACAACATAATATACAAGTGGTGGCATGCCAAGAAAGCGAAAGTACATACTTATAGTCTGAAAGCGTCTTAAGCAAAAAGATGCAAATCTACACCAGCCAGCCTAGCCTCCCGCGACCTCTACAAGCTCGCTACTGGTCACCTGAAACAACAACGAGTGAGGAGTGAGTAATCTAGCATTACTCAGCGAGTTACAATCCCCAACTAACAAATACAATCCCCAACTAACAAATACAACCCCAGTCCTTCGGGTCACCGCGCGACAGCCCACAGTCCTTCGGGTCACTGCCACATTACACTGTCGTGTAATCACTCAGCCATAGGCCATGACCCCGTCTATCTGAGTCTTCCCGATCCAGCGAATAAGGGGTTTCCTTGAACCCGCCGGGTACGAGGTCTGAAGGAACACTAACTCACCCCAATATGCCTAGCATTGTGGGTTACACAAATGCTATCGGCCAATGTACGATTAATACTAAACCAGGTAAAAATAACAGAAGGTTCCTAGTATTAATCACCACACAATCAATACATTCCACCTCAAACATGCCTAGCATTGTGGGTTACACAAATGCTATATGGCCAAAATATGATTAATACTAAACCCGGTAAAAATAACACAAGGTTCCTAGTATTAATCGTAAATTAACACAATCAATCATATTCCAGAATCTAGCATAAAGACTAATTCCAGAATACCTAACTATCCACAACTTAGCGATATCATCTAAGCATTCCGCATTCGCTAACTAACCAATCAACCTAACCATTAGCATGCTACTACGGTTCTCAAACAATAACAAGCATGCCATCAACTCAATCAACATAACCTCAATTATTCAAACTGTTACTCAGTTAGACCCGGCCTCCTGCCATGATCCAACTTCCAAGTAATGGGACCCTGCATGAAAACAACTCAGCAATCAATCGATTATAACTCACAGTTTTTGGTTGACCGTGGCCTTGACCCCAAACCTGACTTCTGCGATCCGAACCCTTTCTTGACCTTCTCAAGTAGACCCACTTCCAGACTGGTCTTGAACTGGTCTCCACTATATCTGATCTCCCTTCACTTGAACATAACCTTCTTCAGGTGCTGACTCAAAATCGGCAGAATAACAGTTCTCGAAAACTGCCTAAATCGCTCGAAAACTATCGAAACTCGATCTTTCTTTCTTTGCTTTCTCTCTCACGTTTTGAACTGACTTTCAAGTGTTCTGAATGTGTTCAAATGAGAGGGGGTCGTGGGCTATTTATAGGAAACAGCAACCAATCAGGAACAAGCCGTGTGGCAGCCCGTGTGTCGCTTCGCATGGCTCCGGACGCATGCGCGGCGACACCTCGTTTCTCCACATGGCTGGCTGCAAGTCTCAGTCTCATGCAGGATGACACACCCACGTCCAGATGGCCAGCTGCATGACTGAAGTGCATGCAGGTCGACACACCATCTCACACATGGCTGGCCGCATGCTTCGGTTGCATGCATCGCAACACCTCGTGCTTGGCCGTTCCACCTCGTGCTCCACATGGCTACTTGCATGTACAGGTTGCATGTACTGCAACACCTCCTGCTTCCCTTGACACACACACTGACAGGAGCTTGCCACCACGTCCTGAACACACACACACATCTAGCCACCTCGAGCTTCTCGGTCAATTGTCCGATATCGGCCTTCCAATGAATTTTTCGTCCCGCGATCATTCCCAATATTTTTCGACGCCCATTCTGATAATCTGATTATTTTTAATAAGCTCCAAATGAATCCTGACTTGATGGAAAATATTTCCCGAGTTTCCAGCTTCTTCGAAAAATTCCATGATACCGAAATTAGGGTGTTTCGCCCAATTTCCGGTCTTCCTGTTGTGCTTCCAAAAGTGTCATGCTTCAAACGTCCTTTGAGTAAATATACCACATTGTCAATCCATTCTTTAGTGGGATACTTGACTCATGGTTCAGACAAAAACAATTTGATCGTCCGCGACTCGACCACCCAAAACATACTCGACCATTCTCTTTTTTTTTTTTTTTTTTTTTTTTAATGGGTTTCTACACAGCCCGAGCCAAACTCAATTATGGATCTCAAGAGGGATCTTTTTTGGATCCAACAAGCCAAGAATCAGGAGAAAAGGCCCAGTGAAGTTAAAGATATAACCATTTTCCCAAAACCGGTTATAAGGAGCCTATTATGGAAAGATTGCATAATCAGTTGGTCCAACCATTTCCAAATCGAGATCAGGCAACCAGGACATACTCAACACGATCAAAGGATTCCATATGACATTCCGCAAGAGTTTAGATGGACCAGCATGCAGAGGAACAGGCGAATCTTCATGGCCAACAACTTTCCTTTTTCGGTCATGTTCACACTAGGAGGAGTAAATGAGTTTTGACTACAACTCTTTGGAGACCAACGGCCATATTCTTTCATATGTGGACTAAGGAATATTTCAGGAAGGCTTCTAGATCATGGGCATATCAAGAAGCTGTCTAGATACAAGGCTCAATCAAGTTTCCTTTTGGAGAGGCTCAAATCAAGCCTAACGGCTAGATATCTTCAAGGAGCCTAGCTTCTGATTTTTCTACTAAATTGTCGTGTACTTTGTTTCCTTTTGATTCATAGGAACGTTATAGTGTCCCAGTGTCGAGCCTATATAAGCTCTGGTCATAGTTCATTGTAAAGCACCCTTGATCATTTTTAAAGTAATAAGAAATCAATTTCTTTAAAACAAAGTTGTGTATTCTTTGTTGTTATTTCTCTAGTTCTTTGTGTGTGATTCACTAAGTCCTAAAGAAGCCACCTCCAGAGAAACTTGTGTGATTCAAGACCATCTGTTCGTCCATTGATTGAGAGAGTCAATCCATATCCATCTATCCATTCCATCCATCGATCCAGCTTGGAAGAGATACATATCAAGCAAGCCGGGTTCCATCTTCAGTCATCTAACCATCCACTGATCCTTGTTGAGAGAGACACACGTCCAGCAACAAAGATCCATCATCCATCTTTCTATCCTTCTTATTTGATTTTTTTTCAATTTCCATATCATTTAGTTTTGAATCATAAGAATCCATAAAAAGTCATATTTGCTTCAGTTCATCATTTGTCATATAGTTTACTTTCTGTTCTTCATATAAAATCCATAAAACTCATAAAAAAGATTCATCTTTTGTTTCAGGTACAAATCGGCCGGTCTAATCCTCCATTGCAGCCGCCTAGCCGATCGTCCGTCCGTCCGATCTGTCCAAAACGATCAAGAACCAAACCTCAGTCAAGCCATCCGTGTATTCTGAATAGCAATCCATTGAAACTAGAAGAAATCATCCCTGACCCAGTCCCACGAGAAGGACCTAAACCAGCCACTAGCAATCCATTGAAACTAGAAGATGTTTCGGTCCAAGCACATGAGGAGGTACAAAATAATTTAAATGAATTAGTGTGCTCTGTTTATGATTCTTCCAAGGCTACCATGATATGCTTGTCTAGTCCCAAAAGGTATGACACAGTTAAATCATTTAGCAAAGAACCTATGAAGCAAAAGAAGGTGGTCTTAAAGAAAGATGTCAAGGCACCACCAAAGGAGCCATCTTTGCTTAAACACCTCTCTGGAGAAGATGGCCCTACGACCAGTAGCATCTTACTTCAGGAAGAACCCCCAGACCAGTCACCAAACAGACAGGCCGTGCCATTGGATGCACCAATCAAGCTTCCAAATCAGGTAAGTGCAACTACCCCTTGTTCGATAATCAATGATTTGGATATTATGCATACTGATTTATTATGCCCTGATAAGTTTGAAGAAAGACTAGGATATTTATAAAATTATGTAAACCATAATCCTTGTCTTATATCACACTTACAGAAGAAGCAAGAAAATTTTCCATCTACTGAAATTGGAATTCACCAAACCGATTTATATGCTGATTATTCCATGACTGCCATAACACACTTGTCTTTTGCCAAAGATGTTGAGTTTATGACAGGAACCAAAGCTGAAGATTTTAGAGGAGATCTGTCCATGACCAAGATCAAACCATACCGGACCAGAGGGGTTATCATATCCCACCTGTTCAAAGAAGAACCACCAGATGCACCATGCACCACAAAACCGAAATCCTACCAAGGTAAGACCTTAGAACTCCCAAAAGAGAATGAAAGCTGACTTGCTCTATCTTGGTGCAGGTTATACATTTTCGAGGTCAAAACCTTTTCAAGGGGGAGGGAATGTTGTGGGCACAGAAACCGTACCTGAACCGAAGCTCAGCCAGATAAGCAACAACTGCCACAACTCCCTCAATAGAGCTACCGGCGACCAAAGTTCGTTAAAAGAGGTACATCTCAACCACCAGAAGGAATTTTGGCATGAAACCAATTTTCACAGAAGACCAACTCAATCACTCATCACTGACGCTTGGAATTACAAAAAAAATATTAATGGAGGAAGAAGTTATGAATTTTACAAACTGGAGGTTTCCCAGCCTGTCCAGTTGCGAGTATCAGATCTTAGAGGTGGATTTCAGCCCAACCAAGAAGCGTCCGGAGCAAAAATCAATTATGTATCTCAAGAGGGATCTGCTTTGGATCCAACAAGACAAGAATCAGGAGAAAATGCCCAGTGAAGTTGAAGATATAACGATCAAAGGATTCCATAATACATTTCACAAGAGTTTAGATAGACCAGCATGCAGAGGAACATGTGAATCTTCATGGCCAACAACTTTCTTTTTTCGGCCATGTTCACACTAGGAGGAGTAAATGAGTTTTCACTACAACTCTTTGAAGACCAACGGCCATATTGTTTCATATGTGAACTAAGGAGTATTTCAGGAAGGCTTCCAGATCATGGGCATATCCAAAATCTGTCTAGATACAAGGCTCATTCAAGTTTCCTTTTGGAGAGGCTCAAATCAAGCCTAACAGCTAGATATCTTCAAGGAGCCTAGCTTTTGATTTTTCTACTTAATTGTCGTGTACTTTGTTTCCTTTTGAGTCATAGGAACGTTATAGTAGTCCCAGTGTCGAGCATATATAAGTTCAGGTCATAGTTCATTGTAAAGCACCCTTGTTCATTTATAAAGTAATAAGAAATTGTTTTCTTTTAAACAAAGTTGTGTATTCTTTGTTGTTATTTCTCTAGTTCTTTGTGTGTGATTCACAAAGTCCTAAAGCAGCCACGTCCAGAGAACCTTGTGTGATTCAAGACCATCTGTTCATCCATTGATTGAGAGAGTCAATCCATATCCATCTATCCATTCCATCCATCGATCCAGCTTGGAAGAGATACATATCAAGCAAGCCGGGGTCCATCTTCAGTCATCTAACCATCCACTGATCCTTATTGAGAGAGACACACGTCCAGCAACAAAGATCCCATCATCCATCTTTCTATCCTTCTTATTTGATTTGTTTTCAATTTCCATATCATTTAGTTTTGAATCATAAAAATCCATAAAAAATCATATTTGCTTCAGTTCGTCATTTGTCATATAGTTTACTTTCTGTTCTTCATATAAAATCCATAAAACTCGTAAAAAGGTTCATCTTTTGTTTCAGGTACAAATCGGCTGGTCTAATCCTCTATTGCAGCCGCCTAGCCGATCGTCCGTCCGTCCGATCTGTCCAAAACGATCAAGAACCAAACCTCAGTCAAGCCATCCGTGTAGACTGAATCCCAGCTTGCAACACTAGGGGAGGCCTGCTGAGAATGAGCAACTCCGGTTGACTTGAGTGCACTGGTTATTGCCCGAGTTCAAGGACGAAATCAAGAAATAGGGGGCACACTGGTTGGGAAAAATCTTCCAGGCCTCGGGCAGGACACGGGCCTCAAGGTTCCTGTTGAGAGAATGATATCACTCAAATTACCCAAATGAGTGATTTATACTCTCTCAAATAAGAGATCAAGTTCTAGTACTTAGGGATCGAATTCACAGGGAGCTAGGGAACCTAATGGATCTAATATGATTTGTTAAGTAGGAAGTTCTTAAGATTTAAAATGTAAATTTGCAGTTTTGGTTGAGCAAGTAATTGCTCGATTGATTGGTTGAGGTTTTGGTGCTTAAAAGGAATTAGCTAGACTTAGGGTTTCTATTCAGGAAACTTGGAATTATAATCCTACAGATGCCTGATGAGTTGCATGCATGATAATGTAAAGCTCAACTATCATTTCAACAAGTCCATCAGCTATCGCATGTTTGGACTTGTCTATTAACTAGATCTAATGACCCAAACAAATGTGTTCGATCAATAGCAGTGTCGATCGATGATCCTATAGGGATATCGATCGATACACCTTTCACTCCGTCGATCAATTATCCAATACGAATATCGATCGACGTGCTTATATTTAAGCTTTATGCGCGGGCTGAATAATGCTTACTAAGCTCACTAGGTCAGCTCTCGCCTTACTCTTAGCCAGAAACTTAGCTTAGTTAGAATATTTTCAGGATGAGAATGAAGCTCTCGCTTTTATCTATCAATCCTAGGGCAAGTTCTAGGTAGCTAATCTAGAAACAGGCATTAATGAACAATCCTAATGACAATTACCACAAATCAGCAATCTATAGTTGAGGCTAATCCCTCATAACCTATTTAAACCCTAAATCTAACAATGGAACTACTCAGACATGGCCAAGCAATTCATGAAAGCAATTAGGTTAGAAAACTTCATAGAATAGTAAAAATAGATATTAATGGAGTTACAATCACAAATTATAACTTTGGATCTTCTCTCCAATCTATCACAATCCTAAAACCTTTTCTAAAAACACAGAAAAGCACATTTTGCCTCTAACATGGTGGCAAAGCTTATATAGTTAGGTTAAAA
Organism: Brassica napus; assembly: GCF_020379485.1. Classification (NCBI taxonomy): domain Eukaryota; kingdom Viridiplantae; phylum Streptophyta; class Magnoliopsida; order Brassicales; family Brassicaceae; genus Brassica; species Brassica napus. The sequence continues at coordinate 50,473,975 of NC_063446.1, read as the reverse complement.
TTCATCAGGGATAATCTTGTAAATTGGTGAAGACTTGGGCTTCAAGTCGGCTGTGACCAAACGGGCTTTCTGTGCGCTTCTCTGTCGATCGATGTTCAGGTGTGAACATCGATCGATATTCTTCCTCCTATATCGACCGATTGGTCGAGCTCGATGGTCATCTAGGGTGCTTGCTCCAAATATCTCCAAAATGCTCCAAAATCATCACTTATCTCCAAATCACTCATGATCTTATAAATATAATAAATAAACTCTATAATATAATAATAGATAGTAAAAACACCTATAAACCATGGATGAAAATGGGTCAAATCCATGGTCTATCAGAGAAGATTTGGCTCCGACCCCTTCATCCATCCCTGTCTCCAGATCAATAAAAGGGATTACTAGATCCTATGATCTTGCGCATAAGTGGAAAACCCTTACATATGGCACATGGAAAATATTTGACAATCGCAGGAATGGGCTAGCACAAGCCATAGTATACAGTCAAATATAGTACTCCTGCTCAAGAGCCTACTCCCATGCGGGATAGGAAGTACATATAATGCTGATAGACCATAGATTTGACCCACTTTTATCCATGGTTTATAAGTGTTTTAACTACTAATTATTATATTATAGAGTCTATTTAGAATATATATATGATCAGGAGTGATTTGGAGATAAGTGATTATTTTGGAGCATTTTGGAGATATTTGGAGCAAGCACCCGAGATGACCATCGAGCTCGACCATCGGTCGATATTGAAGAGGAATAATCGATCGATGTTCATGTCCTGACATTGATCGACAGCGAAGCGCGCAAAGCCCGTTTGGTCACAGCCAACTTGAAGCCCAAGTCTTCACCAATTTACAAGATTACCCCTGACGAGTTTTAACCTAATTATATATGCTTTGCCACCATATTAGAGGCAAAGTGTGCTTTCTTGTTTTATTATTTTCACAGCAAGGTTTTCTAGGATTTTGATAGATTGGAGAGAAGATCCAAAGTTACAATTTTTTATTGGAACTCCATTAATATCTATTTACTATTCTAATGAAGTTTTCTTACCTAATTGCTGTTATGAATTGCTTAGCCATGTCTGAGTAGTTCCATTGTTAGATTTTAGGGTTTAAATAGGTTAGGAAGGATTATCCCCAACTATTGATTTCTGAGTTGTGATAATTGTCATTAGGATTGTTCATTAATGCATGTCTCTAGATTAGCTACCTAGAACTTGCCCTAGGATTGATAGATAAAAGCGAGAGTTTCATTCTCATCCTGAAAACATTCTAACTGAGCTAAGTTTCTTGCTATGAGTAAGGCGAGAGCTGATCTAGTGAGCTTAGTAAGCATTATTCAACCCGCGCATAAAGCTTAACTAGAAGCGCGTCGATCGATATCATATTGAATAATTGATCGACGGAGCGAAAGGTGAATCGATCGATATCCCTATAGGATCATCGATCGGCACTTTCTAATTGATCGACAAACGATAGTTGAGATCATTAAATCTAGTTAATAGACAACTCAAAACATGCGAAAGCTGATAGACTTTTTGACTAAGTAGTTGAGCTTTACATTATCATGCATGCAACTCATTAGGCATCTGTAGGATTATAATCTCAAGTTTCCTGAATAAAAACCCTAAGTCTAGCTATTTCCTTTTAAGCACCAAAACCTCAACCAATCAATTAAGCAAACACTTGCTTGATAAAAACTGCAATTTACATTTAAATCATTATAACATCCTGCTTAACAAATCATATTAGATTTCTTAAGTTTCCTAGCTCCTTGTGAATTCGATCCCTAAGTACTACAACTCGACCTCTTATTTGAGAGAGTATAAATCACTCCTTAGGGTAATTTGAGTGGTATCAAATTTGGCGCCGTTGCCGGGGAGATTTGATCGCCTATTCAATCTAATTTTTGTTAAGTTTCTGACACAAAATGTTTTCGTGGATTTTCAGGTACATGCCCAGCAGTACTAGAAGCAACAAGGAAACTCAACTGCTATTCTCACCAGATCCTGCAAATTTGGAGCGTTCAATCCGCAAAGAAGCGCGCTCCTCATCGATCGACAACAACACCTGTTCGTCACTCGATTTCGTTCAACCACCGTCGACCGATACTCGCTCACCACCGTCGACCGAAGACACTCATCTTCCATTGACCAACATCGTCCATCCGATATCGATCGATACTCCAGCCCGGACATCGACCGATACTTAGCCGGGAGACATGGTTGCGACTTTGATACTTGTACAAGATGAGAGAGGAGACCTGCATGACCAGGAAGGTCATCTGCGTAATGCAGCAGGTGATACCACTCAAATTACCCTAAGGAGTGAATTACTCTCTCAAATAAGAGGTTCAATTGTAGTACTTAGGGATCGAATCCACAAGGAGCTATGGAACCTATTAAATCTAGTAAAATTATTAATTCTAAATGTTTGTTGTTTATGGGTTTAAAAGTAAATAGCAATCCTAATTGAACAAGTCTATTGCTCGACTAACAAGATGATTGGGGGTGTAACTTATTGGAAAGGTATTAGATGCAGGGTTTTTATTCAGGTGTTGGAGATTATAATTCTATAGATGCCTAGCAGTTGCATGCATGATATATTAGAGCTCAACTCCTTAATCACAGTGATCAGCGATGGCAATTTTTCACTGGTTAACTAACTAGATTTTGGATCTCAACGGTTAGTCTTTTGATCACAAGAAAGTGTCGATCATTGATCCTATAGGGATATCGATCGATACACCTTTCGCAATATCGATCGATTGTCAGAAGACAATATCGATCGATGCTTCTAGCTAAGCCCTAAGCGCAGCTTGATAATGCTCACTAGCTTTCTAGATCAGCAGTTAGCCTTTTTCTAGCAATCCTAGTATGATAGACTAGATTCAGGACAGGATGGTCAAGGATGCTTGACTCATGCAGATTCCTAGGTTCATGTTCTACTTAGCAAGGCTAAAACAAGCAGTGAGAACAATCTATAAATGAATACCACAGCTTAGCAATTATATAGTTGGGGCTAATCCCTCTAACCTATTTGAACCCTGAATCTAACAAGTAAACTACTCAGACAAAGCTAAGAAATTCATAACACAAAATATAGATAAAAACTGCATATAATAGAATAGATGAATCAATGGATTTCCAATCACAAATCTCTCTATGATCTTCTCTCCTAAGAATACGATGGTGGCTGAAAAACTCTGTAAAACTGTCTCCCTTGCCTCCTAACACTTAGGCAAGTATATAACTATTAGGTTAAAAACTCGTTAGGGGTAATCTTGTAATTTGGTGAAGTCTTGGGTTTAAAGTCGGCTGGAACCAAGTCGCGCTCCGTGTCTCGACATCGATCGATGGTACAGGATGTACATCGATCGATGGTACAGGATGTACATCGATCGATTTCGTCTTCTTCATATCGACCTCTGATGGTCAGCTCGGATGAAATCTCTTTTAAGCTCCTAAATGCTCCATAATCATCACTTTACTCGAAGATACTTCTGAACCTGAAAACATACCTAATAGGATAGAATATATAGTATATATAGTAAAATATTTATATACCATGGGTGAAAATGGATCAAATCCATGGTATATCAACTCCCCCAGGCTTACCCTTTTGCTTCTCCTCAAGCAAAACAAACAGGCAGTCTCTCTGAAAGAGGTTTGAAAACAGCAGGGACTTAAAGATTTAACACATAGAAATCATCACCTCTACAATTTCGCAATCCACATCTAAAAAGTCCTAATCACAAAAGCACATTATGCAATATCCTAGCTTAGCAACCAAATTCAACTAGTCTACAACTCAATAAATCCCGTCTGACATTCCTCTCTACTAACCTCATTTCTTAGCATAAATATAAAAGTGTTTGCTTTACCTTGGGAGTATCGATCACAGTATGCAAGGATTTCAGACAAGTATCTGGAACTGCAGGTAAAAGTTAGTTCTTAATTTCTCTCTCTCTAATTTCTCTCTTGAGTCAAAGTCTGCTTCCATTGCAGGATTAGTGACCAAGATTGGACAGGCTTCCATGAATCAAGGCTTAATGGTGGTTGCCACCAAGTCCTGTTCACTTCTTTTTGACCTATATCCAAGAATTCTTTGTGAAGCGAGCCTTAAAGATCGCCGCCTCCAAGTCCCGTTCGAATTCTTTTATTGGAATCTCTATGAAGCAAGCTTTAATGGTTTTAGCCACCAAGTCCTGTTCAGATTCCTCCTAACTAGATCCTAAGTCCAAATAAAGCAATAAATTTTGGTTTTTTTTTAAACTAACTAACTACTATAGGGTCGAAATAGAGAGAGAAAATTGTGATAAATTAATCTACATAAGGCGTTACCTTCCAGACTTGTCTGAAGAATCCGATCCCATGTTTACCAAGCCCCAAGACAAGCGATTATGTCAGGTTTAGTGTTGGAGGTCAGCTTTGGTTCCTTCAAACAATCAAGGCAAGTGTGTATAGTTGACAGGTTGATCCACTTTAGCATCTTAGTACTATCTGCAATCAGTAAATCTAGAATGGTACTAAAGAGTGGTTAGACATTCAAGTATAAATCAATAATAAGATTATAGTCCCTTTAACATGGCTAAGCATAATTTTATTAAAATCCTTTTATAAGAATCAGAAAAAATTATATCAGTAAACCTCCCCCCAGACTTAAATTACACTGTCCCAGTGTAACATAGTCGGAGTTACGCTGGAAATAAATCATTAGAACAAATGTAACAGGTTGGGAAGATAAACCTGACCGGAGTGGGAATCGATCGATGTGCATCGGTATGCATCGATCGTCGTGTGTGAGTGTATGTTGATCGATGTCGACTTCTCGTCCACGGTCGATATGTTGGTAATCATCCTACTTGGGTCTTGCAATAAATCTGAAAGAATGAAAACGAAATTAAATACTAATAACTAAGAAAACCAATTAAAATTACCTAATAGTGGGTTGCCTCCCACTCAGCGCTTTGTTATAGTCATTTAGCTTGACTGTGGAGGTATGTGGCTAGTTGGTGGAAAGACAGCTACTTGTTGGGAAACAAGCATCCACCTCATCTCTGCACATTCTGGACCAAGCTGCAATGAAACTTCTTGTGGCCTCATCATTTCTGGTCCATCTCTCATCCATCTTTTGTATTGCATTTGAGATGTTCTGTAGCCTTTCTTGGATGTCCTCAATGCTGGAATGATGCCATCCTATCTTGCTGTAGGCGTATGCTGATAGCTCGTTCAGTTCCTTATACATTGACTCCAGTTTGTTTTGTATCAGCTGCTCGTCGTCTGGTGTAGACGTGGTATCGATCGATGCGACCAAGTGTCTATCGATCCTTGCTGGTGTAGTACTGTCGATCGATGCTGATATCTGGTGTTGAGATGTGAGTTGCCTCCGAATGGCTTTGACTTCCTTCTGTAACCACTCTGCTTGGCTATCTAGTCCACTGAGATTGACGTCGAATGGAAAATAGATGTCATCACATCGCTTCTCAAATCGTTCCTTCATGTTGTCTATAGCTGTGTAAAGCTTTGATGTGATCTGATCAACTTATGTTGCTGTGTAGGGAAGATGTTCTGTAGGTTTCTTGCCGTCGAGCGATGTCCTGCGGAACCTATCGATCGATGTTGAACCTTCTTCCTGAAAATCATGTTGATCATTAAGCTTACCAATGTCCCTCTGGACATTCATCATCTGTGTAGACAAGGTATCCAAGTATCGCATGATAGGTGAGGTGAAACGGTCGTGCATATCCTCATAAGATTTTAACCTATCTTCCATAGCTGCGAACCTTGTGTCGATCGATGTGATGTTGCATATATCGATCGATGTGGCTGGTTGTGGATCCTTCATGCGAATGGTGTCCAGCTCTTGCTGTAGCTGATTAATTCTCGTGCTCAACCAGTCCACGTTGTTGTTGAGAGGGTTGTATACGTCGTTAATCATCTTGTTGATGTATGCGATATCCCATTCATCCTTCTTCTCTGCCAAACTTTCCGGTTCTGCAGGAATCTGGGATGTCGGTGGCTTGACGTCGATCAATGTTGCTTTGTTGGCGTCGATCGATGGTGATGTCGTAGCTTCCTTCTCAAGGTTGTGCTGCATACTCTCAATATATGTCATCATCTCTGCCATACTTCTGAAATGCTCATTGTAACCTCTGTCCAAAGGTTGATGGGTGTCATCTACCAATGTCTTGATTTCATCTCCTAGCTTTTCCTGAGCTCCACAAATACCAGTCACCATCTCATTGATCTCATCTTTGGTGTAGAACTCTGGTGCCAGTCTTGTAGGTGTGAAGGAAGTGGCATGTTCTGGAAGACATATGTGACTCTCTTCAAATAGGGATGCTCTCTCCAGAATTTTTCTGATGTTGTCTTTGGTAACATGGATCATCTCACCAGCTATGCTCCTCGCATATCGAGACTCATCTCTGTCGACACCATATTGGTCCTTCTGTTCCCATTTGAACTTTCTGGCTCCATAGATGTCGTAAGCGCGATGCCCAAATTCGTAACGTCTGTCGATCGATGGTGAGGGTGCCGTATCGAGCGACGTTGGTGTTACCCTGTCGAGCGATGTAGAAGCAGCCTTGTCGATCGATGCGTGGCCAACAGGTCTACACGATTGGTGTGAACTAATTCCTATTGTGTTGGCTCTTGGATATTCGTCTGGAACAGCTAAATTGGTGTCCGGAATGCTGCGTTGCTGCATAAACAGGTTGTCTGGTCCATTGGCCACTTGAAGAATATCTGCTATGTCCTCTCTGGATACTTGTAGAATCCTTCCGTCAATAGCTCTTGCATGGCCATCTGCGTCCCTGAAAATACCAAATTCATCAGGAGTTATAAAAACATAATCAATGCTCGTATTCTTTTTAGTAAATATAGAATTAGGGTTTCTGGATTGAATGCTCTTTATGGATGTTCCTCCTGATTGATTTGTGGGAGCATTCATCTTTTATGCTTCTGTGTTGTGAGAAGTAATATGGGGTGCAAAACTCCTTATATGGGTATTGGTAAACCTACTTGGAATTGGAATAGTTCCTTTTTCCTTTTCGAAGGCGGCGGCCTTAATATCGATCGATGTATCAGGTGTGGTATCGATCGATGCGCAAGATTGTTTTGCTGGATGAGGGTGGGTATCGATCGATTCTGAATGGACTCTGTTGATCAATGGTGGAGACGTATTGTTGAAGGTATGGCGTGAATATCTGTCATCTTGCAAAGCAATCTCAATAGCTCTTTCCTTCCAGTAATCCTCATCATACTCCTCAGTAGGATTCTCATTGGGTGAAGTAATTACAGTCTCTACTGCAAAACATTCATGGAATCCACTGTCTGCCCAACTGCCTATTGAATAGTCATCTTGTCCTCTATTGTTGGGTTGTTGAAAGGCAAAGTCTGGATAACACTGATCTGGTAATGTGAAGTGGTCTACCGGTTGCTTCCCGTCGAGCGATGTGGGATAGCGTTCATCGGTCGTCGTTGACTCATTGGAATCGATCGATGAGACAGTGTGAGTGTCGATCGATTCTGAGTACTCGGTTTCGTACTCTGCTCCACAATGGCATGCTGCAATGTAGCCAAGATCATTTCCAAGCTCCACGAGGTTAACCTGTTGTCTTACATCTCGAACTAGGTCATAGTGGACGTCTGGATCTATCAGTTTCAGACACAATCTGTTGGTATTCATGTCACATACAGCTCCTACTGTAGCTAGGAAAGCTCTTCCAAGCAGAAGTGAAGAGGTCATGTTAAGCTTGATGTCCAGGAGATGAAAATCTACGGGGACAAGGGCATTACCATTCTGTACCTCAGGGTCTCTTATGATGCCTCCTAAGCTTCTTTCTGAAAGGTCCACGAAGGTGAAACATTCTTATGAAGGCTCTATTTTCAGACCCAGCTGGTCTGCCATAACCTTAGGTAGTATGCTGACTGATGCTCCTGTGTCACAAAGTGCATGGGGAAATTCAATGCCCTTCACCACACATGGTATTTCAAACTTCCCAGGATCACACTTCTTCTTCAATGTGATCTTTAGTTTCATCCTTTCCCTGACATGATGAAACATTCTCCTAATGTCATCCTCAGTTTCCTTAGTCTCCCTGAAGAACATCCACAGCCGGTGTGTGTAATAAACTTCATCAAAAGGTTTCTCCACTGGGATTCTGAGGACTCTCTTAGTGAAACCATCCATCTCCTTCTCATTAGCTTCCCTCTTAAGGTCTTAGGAATATTCTTCTTCCTTTTCCTTAACCTTCTTCCTACAGTTGCTTCATTAACTTGCATAGGCTCTGGTTTAGTGTCTGAAGGGTTGGTTGTAGGTTCTGGTGGGTTTGCTAAAGGTTTAGGTGGCGGTCTGAGTGCATTGTTTCGGTTACTATCAATAGATGGTAATCTCACTCGGTATGTGAGAGGTGCCCGTCGATCGATGGGAGGTGAGGGGGTCGATCGATATCGGTCTCTCTCTGTCGATCGATGGCTGGCTCATGCGGTTGATGATTTTGACGTAGAAAGGGGAGGGTGGGTGAGGATGTTTTTCTGTGAATTCCTCATGAGTCATAATTCGAAATGCACTACACTCCGCAGTCGATTCAGCAGATGACGTCGTTCGATTTTTAGAGTATTCTATCGATCGATCTTTGGCATGGTCTATCGATCGATTTGCATCCATTGACATCGGTCGTCACCATTGAGATCCGCCGAAACTCACGGAGCTTTCAACTTCGAAGTCTCCTTCTCCAAGCTTCTCATGCTTCACCACTGGCCAGAAATCATCATCTATGATGACATTCACGTGGTGTTTTGCTTTCTCAACTCCTGCCTCTCTAGCCAAGTCGTCTTGCCTCTTTACAGTGTCTCCAGTCTGAACCACTTGCATTTCAAGCTTCCTCACTTGAGTCCCTAAGGTCTCAATTCTTGTGTTCAGACTGTTGTAGGCGGAATCTATCTTCCCATTGAATCCACAGTGAGTTGTTGCTGTCCTTCCAGAATTCTGCCAAGCATTGCTTCAATCTTGCTTTCCTGAGTCTGTGGTGGTGGATTCTGGTAGTATGAGTTTCCATAGCCTCTGCTGTTGTTGCTGAAAGGTTTCTGAAACTGTGAACTCTGGTTACTCCTCTGACCATTGCCATAGAAGTTCATGTTTCCACCCTGGTTTCCAGACCTCTGAAATCCAGTACCTCCAATGTAGTTCACATCTTCTTCTCCTTCAATGTCTACAGCCTCTTCTTCTTCAGCTGAGCAGACCTGCTTCCTAAGAAGCTCATGAACTACATCTAACTTCGCTCTAACTTCGTCCATCTGCCCATTCTTTAGGGATGCAACAGACTTCTTCCTTTCAAAGTCAGTGTTCTTGGTGCTGCTGATGTTTGCTAGATTTTCTATCAGTCTCATAGCTTCCACCGGATTCCTAGTGTTGAAGTTTCCCTCACTAGCTGTATCAAGAGCCATCTGATACCTCAAGGTGATAGCTCTGAAGAAAGTGCTCAGCAGTTGCACTTCATTGAATCCGTGGTGTGGATAGTCTCGCTGGAAGAACTTGAATCTGATCCACGCATCTTTGAAAGACTCTTCAGTTTCCTACGCAAATGTGGCGATTTTTCTCCTCAAGTCTTCAGCGAGTGCCTCATCAAAGAAGTTTCGCAAGAAAGCATTCTTGATGTTGGCCCATGATGTTAGAGATCCTGTGGGTAGCTGCTTAAGCCAGTGCATCGCTTCTCCAGTCAGAGTATACTTGAAGAGCTTGCACAATAGGTAGTCCTCAGGGACTCCATCCATACGAATAGCAGCGATAAGATCCTCGAACCTCTCCAGATGGTCCATAGGATGCTCGTGCGGTAATCCAGAGTAGGGTAGCTGCGACACGAGTGTGTAGTATTGAGGCTTCAGCTCGAAGTTCTGCTTCTGAATCTGTGGAACTCGAATAGCTGATATGTTGGCGTAGTACTCGTCTGGACGATTGTAGTCAGCCAGTGCCTTTGGTTGATCAGCCTCTTCTACAGGTTGAGCAGCTCATGTAGCATCAGTATCAAGGATTAGATTCCCCTGAGCGTCTAGTTTCTGACCTGTTGCATTACGCAGATTACCGTCCTGGTCATACAGGTCTCCATTCTCATCCTGTCTGAGAATAACAATCGCAACCATGTTTCGCGACTGAGGATCGATCGACGTACGCGGTGTAGTATCGATCGATTTCGAACGATGTGGATCGGTCGACGATGAAGGTCAGGTGTCGGTCGACGGTTGGGTGCGAGAATCAGTCGACGTAAAAGCTGCTGCGTCGAGCGATCTTGAACGTTGGTTTTTGCGGATCGTGTGTTCCAAGTGAGCAGGATCTTCTGAGAATAGCAAGCGTTTATCCTTGTTGCTTCTGGTACTACTGGGCATCTACCTGAAAAGATAAGAAAAAAATTTGTGTCAGAATGGGGGTAGAGAGAAGAATAAGAATCAATAATACTAAATCTAAAGGCGATCAAAGCTCCCCGGCAACGGCGCCAAATTTGATACCACTCAAATTACCCTAAGGAGTGAATTACTCTCTCAAATAAGAGGTTCAATTGTAGTACTTAGGGATCGAATCCACAAGGAGCTAGGGAACCTATTAAATCTAGTTAAATTATTAATTCTAAATGTTTGTTGTTTATGGGTTTAAAAGTAAATAGCAATCCTAATTGAGCAAGTCTATTGCTCGACTAACAAGATGATTGGGGGTGTAACTTATTGGAAAGGTATTAGATGCAGGGTTTCTATTCAGGTGTTGGAGATTATAATCCTATAGATGCCTAGCAGTTGCATGCATGATATATTAGAGCTCAACACCTTAATCACAGTGATCAGCGATGGCAATTTTTCACTGGTTAACTAACTAGATCTTGGATCTCAACGTTTAGTCTTTTGATCACAAGAAAGTGTCAATCGATGATCCTATAGGGATATCGATCGATACACCTTTCAATATCGATCGATTGTCAGAAGACAATATCGATCGATGCTTCTAGCTAAGCCCTAGGCGCAGGTTGATAATGCTCACTAGCTTTCTAGATCAGCGGTTAGCCTTTTTCTAGCAGTCCTAGTATGATAGACTAGATTCAGGACATGTTGGTCAAGGATGCTTGACTCATGCAGATTTCTAGGTTCATGTTCTAGTTAGCAAGGCTAAAATAAGCAGTAAGAACAATCTATCAATGAATACCACAACTTAGCAATTCTATAGTTGGGGCTAATCCCTCTAACCTATTTGAACCCTGAATCTAACAAGTAAACTACTCAGACATAGCTAAGCAATTCATAACACAAAATATAGATAAAAACTGCATAGAATAGAATAGATGAATCAATTGAGTTCCAATCACAAATCTCTCTATGATCTTCTCTCCTAAGAATACAATGGTGGCTGAAAAACTCTGTAAAACTGTCTCTCTTGCCTCCTAACACCTAGGCAAGAATATAACTATTAGGTTAAAAACTCTTCAGGGTAATTTTGTAATTTGGTGAAGTCTTGGGTTTAAAGTCGGCTGGAACCAAGTCGTGCGCTCCGCGTCTCGACATCAATCGATCGATGGTACAGGATGTACATCGATCGATGGTACAGGATGTACATCGATCGATTTCGTCTTCTTCGTATCGACCTCTGATGGTCAGCTCGGATGAAATCTCTTTTAAGCTCCTAAATGCTCAATAATCATCACTTTACTCCAAGATACTTCTGAACCTGAAAACATACTTAATAGGATAGAATATATAGTATATATATAGTAAAATACTTATATACCATGGGTGAAAATGGGTCAAATCCATGGTATATCAGCAGTTCAGAGGATAAATGCTTAGGGGGATGGAATCCCTGAGTCTGATGCTAATGCTACAGGAACTACTCTGTCAGTAGATGAGGCTGCGCGACCAAAACATTGGCTGACTACAACCGTCCAGATCAGTTCTACACCAACAGATCAGCCATTCGTCCTCCCACTATTCAGAGGGATTTCGAGTTGAAGGTGCAGTACTACACCCTCGTGGGACAGATACCCTATCATGGATTTACTCACGAGCATCCTATGGACCATCTGGAGAGGTTCGAGGATCTGTTATATGCTATTAAAGTCAAGGGAGTCCCTGAGGATTATCTCCTATGCAAGCTATTCAATTTTTCTCTTGCTGGAGAATCTTCGCATTGGCTTAGGCAGTTACCCCCAGGATCTCTCACATCCTGGAGCGACATCAAGAATGCATTCTTATGCAATTTCTTTGATGAAGCACGTGCTGAAGACTTGAGGAGCAAGATTGCTATATTCACTCAGGAGCCTGCAGAATCATTCAGAGGCTCTTGGATCAGATCAATTCTTATCAGAAAGACATCACGGTGCAGTACCAGATGGCTCTTGATGCTTCCAGCAATGGGAACTTCAACACCAGGAATCCAGAGGAGGCAGTGAAGGTCATTGAAAACCTAGCATCTAGCAACAGCACCAAGAACACTGATTTTGATTAAAAAAAGTATGCCACTATCCTTGGGAATGATCAGATGGATGAGGTGAAGGCAAAGCTGGACAGTGTTCATAAGCTTCTTAGGAAGCAGGTCTGCATGGTTGAAGATGCAGAAGATGTAGACACAGAGGGTAGAGCAGAGGAAGAAGAAGAGGTGAACTTCATTGGTGTAACTGGATTCCAAGATTCTGGAAACCAGGGTGGAAACATAAATTCTTATGGAAATAGGGGTAATTTCAACCAGAGTTCGCAGTACCAGAAACCCTATAGCAACAACTACAGCAACAACATGAGTTATGGAAATTCCTACTACCAGAAGCCACCGCCGCCTACTCAAGAGAGCAAGACTGAAGAGATGCTTGATAGGGTTCTTGAGGCACATCAACGCATGACACTGGACTTCAATGGGAAGATTGATTCTGGAGATGCAGGTTGTTTAGACAGGAGAATCTGTTAAGAGGCAGGAAGCCTTGACAAGAGGGGTCGGAGATGATGTGACGAAACACCACGTGAATGCCATCATTGGGGATGATTTCTGGCAAGTGGTGAAGGAAGAGAAGCAGCAAGAAGGAGATTTCGAAGTAGAAAGTCTGATGAGCTTTGGCGGATCGCACTGGTGTTGATCGACGCCAGACCATGCACATCGATCGACGGTCCCCAGTCCAAATTGATCGACAGGATCTCCAGAGCATCGATTGATGACATCTACGGAGTCAACCGCATTTTGCAATGCCGTGAGGATTCTAACTCATGAGGATTTCGCAGCAAAACACCAACATCCGACCAACCTTGATAACGTAAGAATCGCTCGACATGCTGCTACCCCCATCGATCGACAAACAGATGTCGACATCGATCGACAACGTCCAGCGCCCATCGATCGATGAGCACCTATTACGTACCGAGTGCAGATGCCAAAGATAGATGTTGCATGTCTTAACGCACTCAGGCCCAAACCCAAACATTCAGAAAACCCACCAGAGACCGTCAGGATACCTTCAAATGATGGAGAAGATTCGATGGAAGTCGATAGGGTTCCTATGGGAAGAATCCTAAGGAAAAGAAAGGAAAAAGTGGAGAAGCATCTGAAGAGGGGGGCAATGATAAGGAAAAGGACAGTTTCCGAAAAAGAGTCTTCAGGATTCCTCTAGATAAGCCATTCGAGGAAGCTTATTATACTCATAGATTGTGGATGTTCTTCGGAGAGACAAGGGAGAAAGAAGAAGATATCAAGAGAATGTTCTGTGAATCTAGAGAAAAGATGAGGAAGAGGGTTACATTGAAGAAGAAGAGTGATCCTGGGCAATTTGCAATACCATGCACGGTGAAGGGTATTGAGTTCCCACATGCCTTGTACGACACAGGAGCATCAGTCAGCATCTTACCTAGGGTTATGGCAGACCATCTGGGTCTGCAGGTGGAGCCTTCCAACGAATTGTTCACTTTTGTGGACTGTTCTCAGAGGAATTCAGGAGGAATTGTGAGAGACCTAGAGGTGCAGATTGGTGCCCTAGTTCCAGTTAATTTCCATGTCCTGGACATCAAGCTAACATGAAACTCTTCTCTATTGCTTGGGAGAGCCTTCTTGTCAACAGTAGGAGTAGTGTGCAACCTGCAATTCAATCATTTGTGCTTGACGCTCATAGATCCTCATACCCACAATGACCCCAATCTAGTCAAGAAGTCACAAATGTCCTCCAGAAGAATCAATGATCCACGAATCATTGCAGCTTGCCACTGTGGAGTGGAATAAGAGACAGAATACTCGACGTCGATCGAAACTCACACTGCAACATCGATCGACAGTGGCCATCATAAATAAACCGACACACTACAAGAAGAATCGGTCGACAGTAGTCCAGATGATTGGGAGAACGACTACTACAACCCTACTATTGCCGCATACACCAGACCAAACATGCATACATAAGAGTATGATGAAGACTATGAGGATGAACAAGCTACTGAGTACAAATCCATCCTTGATGAGGAAGATACACTTCTACATCATTCCTCTAGGAAAAGGAATGTACCATTGATCGACATAACAGGCTCAACATCGATCGACACTCAACCGAATCAGAAAAACCGGAAACAAGCATCGACCAACATAGCCAACTACTCATCGATCGACGCAGAAGTCGACCGTGTGCGAGAAGGAGACTACTCGATTGGCAGTTGGGCAGATGATCACCATCACGAAAGCTATGTTGTAGAAACAACAATGTATGAGCCAGGAAAAGACGAACTACATGAAGGGCTCACATATGAGGAACTTCTCAACATGCAAAGACGCGATGAAACAGATCAACTTCGATCAGAAGCTGCTTGGGGAAGAACACGATCCAGCCATCCGATCGACAGAGCAAGCCGTCCATCGATCGACATCACTAATCCAACATCGATCGACGTTCCTCATACAACATCGATCGACATCCGCTCTAAACCAAACACCACTGTAAGCGAAAAAGATAAATTGGATAACGAGTATCTAACTCCAGACGAATTTGGTGTTTTCAGGGACCCAGATGGCTACGCAAGAGCAATAGACAGACGTATACTGAACGTATCTCGAAAAGATATTGCAGACATCCTTCAGACAGCCAATGGAGCAGAAAATTTGTTCGTACATCAACACAACATTCCAGAATACCAACAGAAGGATACAAAAGAATTCTATGACACAGCTGGTGGCATAGACAAAAGCTTCAAACAAAGGTCTCGCCATCCCACTCGACCATCGATCGATGTTGACGTCCCAACATCAGTCGACAGACGTCCAAAATTTGGCAGAAGGGCCTTTGACTTCTACGGTACCAGGAACTTCTACTGGTAAGAGAAAAATGAGTATGGAGTCTACAGAGATGATCAGGGATACGCCAGAGATCTAGAGGGACGCATTTTTCGTGTTCACAATAGAGATATCAGAAGACTTCTGGAAAGAGCTTCGAGAGAGGAGCCAAGCTACATATGTCTTCCTGAACTTGCTCACTTATTCACACAGACCAAGCTGGTACCAGAGATCTACACCAAGGACGAGATCAATGAGATGTTTTATGGAGTCTCTGGAGCCCAATAGAAGTAGGAAGGTGATTTCCAGATGAAGCTTGATGTTGTCTACCATCCACTGAATGATAGCATCGGTTGGTTAACTACATGCATGGAAGAGATGAGGCAAGACATAGCCAAAATTCAGCGAGCGACCGACGCTTCTCGCCATACATCGATAGACAGAAGACAACATGCATCGATCGATAGTCTCTTACCAACATCGATCGACCGTCGCTTACCAGCATCGGTCGACAGCAGTCCACCACACTCACCTCCGAGGAAGTCTCAATAAGATTTTCACACCAGAGAAGAGATAGATCAGTTGGTAGCAGAGATCTATAGAGCTCTGGACACTACAGAAGAGAGGCTTGATGGGAGATGTGATGACATCTATTTCCCAATGGATCTTAGCATTAGTGCTTTGACCTCAAAGATTGAAGCTATACAAGGGGAATTGGTGGAGATTCAGAGTTACATTGCCCATCGACCAAAAGCAACCGCATCGATCGACAGATGCAACAACATATCGACCGACATTCGTAGACAGATGTGGGAACCGAAATACACACCGTCGATTTCTGTAATCGGAGGAAACGACAAGTGACCAAATAAATGCGGAAAATATGAAACGATAACAAAACGAATTTATGGAAAAGGTAGATCTTATTTCGAATCCGCGTAAGAGCGTTGAGATCATTAGAAGAGATTATAAAAGCTTCGGCCGCAAGAGCTGTCAGCGAATTACCAAGTTCAAGCAACCTAAAACCTTAAACCTAGTTGAGTCGCAGCTCGATAACAGAAGACGAAAAAGGTATTAAAATGGTTTTGATTGATTTCGGACTGAACCTTATGAAAGGCTGCCTACGTACCCCTTTCGAGGATCAAGCCGAACGTATTTCAAGAGTAAACCAAGAGATCGAACTGCTTATGGCGTTCGTCTGGTAATCGGGTGCCAGTCATAGAAACAGAGCATGTTGAGAATAATGCCTCAAAGTTTCTAAGTGCCGAGAGTTTGCTGTGTCTCCCATCCCCTTTGCCTCTCACCTAGGACTCCTTATATACTTGCTCCTAGGTCGGTTTGCGTCTTTCTCCTTCTGCCCTTAAACCGTCATAGCTCAAAAATGGAGATATTCTAATTTTCCCGATCTTCGTGATTATCTTCGGAAACTTGACATTTATCTTGCCTTACGAAACTTGACAATAAGGGTTTTCAGTTAAGAAATCGTAAGTGGGCTTCGAGTTACGTTGTAGGTCTCTTTGGGCCGTCTTTGACTCGAAACGTTTATTACGGTTTCTTTGATAAAAATAAACTTCCCGCTGTTTTTATCATAAAGTTTGACTGATGACTTCGAGTGATGAGAAACAAAAAATGGTTTAGCCATGGCCTACGGGAGATAGCACTAAAGAGTAGACGAGAATGCATGGATTCGTGTCGTATCGACGTTTTAGGAAAGTTTGGTCACTAAGTAGCGACAAAGCCGTGTACGTGCTCGGTCGCTACGTAGCGACCGAGCCGTTTTCGTGCTCGGTCGCTACGTAGCGACCGAGCTTGGCTTGATCTCGTTCGCAATGTAGCGACCGAGCCGTGTACGTGCTTGGTCGCTACGTAGCGACCGAGCTTGGATGGAGCTCGGTCGCTACGTAGCGACCGAGCTTGGCTTGAGCTTGGTCGCTACGTAGCGACCGAGCCGTGTGCATGCTCGGTCGCTACATAGCGACCGAGTCGTGTTCGTGCTCGGTCGCTACGTAGCGACCGAGCCGTGTTCATGCTCGGTCGCTACGTAGCAACCGAGCTTGGCTTGAGATTTGAACAAGATTTTACCGCAAGGCTCTTTGTAAAGATTTCTTTACGAAGATTACTTTTCGTAAAAACGTTCATGCTGATTTTTACGGACTTTCAGACATTGATTCCGTCGTGATCGATTTTGACCCCACCAACAGACATCGGTCGACGAAGCTACAAACCGAGGCCCGCTAGCACAAAAGGTGAAATCAGACATGTCTGACACACATTACCATGGAGAGGAGATCTCAGCTGACACTTACGCCACACTTAGAAGACATCAGTTCAACCTTGAGAGTCTTGAAGATAGATTGCAGAGAATGGAAAACACAACTGCAACAATGAGATACTTCACTGGTACATGGTTCAACATGCGTAGAGAAGAGATGGATACTTGTTTTCCAACAATTTCCAGATTTCAACACTACTAGCCCAATCACCTCCAAAAGTCAAGCTAAATGACTATAACAAAGCGCTGAGTGCGAGGCAACCCAGTATTAGGTAATATTTATTTAGTTTTTACTAATATACTATTTATGTTGGTTTTTTATTATTGCAGGTCATAAAAAAAAATCCGAGTAAACGATTGTCGTGAGTATCAACTGACGAGAAGCTGTCGACATCGATCGACATTGGCTTTCTTGCCCTGACCGATATCAACATCCTTACATCGGTCGACATCCATTCTGGTCTGGTATATCGTTCTAACTTGTTACATTGAGTCCTTATGATTTAGTTATCACCATAACTCCGACTGAATTTAGACTAGGGACAGTGTAGTTTAAGTCTGAGAAGAGGTTTACTAATAGTAATTTATTTATGACTCTTATTAAAATGTTTTTCAAAATGTTTTTATTGAGTCAAGAAGGGGATGATGAACTTTTAGATTTTTGCTTGTTATCTAACCACTCTTTAGCACCATTCTAGACTTACTGATTGCAGATAGTACTAAAGATACTAAAGTGGATCAACCTGTCAACAATTCACACTTGCTGAGATTTTTTGAAGGAACCAAGGCTGACCTCCAACACTAAACTTGACACAACTGGTTGTCTTCGGGCTTTGTATACATGGGATCGGATTTTTCAAACAAGTCTGGAAGGTAAAGCCTTGTGTAGATAGATTTATGACCCTTTCTCTCTCTATTTTCGAATTATAGATAGATAGATAGTAAAAAAAAAAAATATTATAATATATATCTAGTAGAGATTTATTAGAAAGAAATTCGAACAGGACTTGGTGGCTACAACCATTAAGGCTTGCTTCACAATTAATCCTAGGATATAGGTCAAAAAGAAGTGACCAGGACTTAGTGGCAACCACCATTAAGGCTTGATTCATCGAAGCATGTCCAATCTTGGTCAATGATCTTGCAAATATAAGCAGATTTTGACTAAGAGACAAAATTAGTAGAGAGAGAGGATAAGAACTAATGTTTACCTGCAGGTCCAGATACTTGTTTGAAAGTCCTTGCATCTTGTGATCAATACCCCCAAGGTAAAGCCTACACTTTTATTTATGCTAAGAAATGAGATTGGTAGAGGGGAATGTCAGACAAGATTTGCTAAGTTGTTGGCTAGATGAATTTGGTTGCTAAGCTAGGATATGGTATAATGTGCTTTTGTGATTAGGACTTTTTAGATGTGGATTGCAATATTGTAGAGGTGATGATTCTAAGTTTTAAATCATGTGAGTCCCTGCTGTTTTCAAACCTCTTTAAGAGAGATTGCCTGTTTGTTTTGCTTGAGGACAAGGAAAAAGGTAAGTCTGGGGGAGTTGATAGACAATGGAATTGACCCACTTTTATCCATGGTTTATAAGTGTTTTAACTACTAATTATTATATTATAGAGTCTATTTAGAATATTTATAGGATCAGGAGTGATTTGTAGATAAGTGATGATTTTGGAGCATTTTGGAGATATTTGGAGCAAGCACCCAAGATGACCATCGAGCTCGACCTTCGGTCGATATTGAAGAGGAATAATCGATCAATGTTCATGTCTGGACATCGATCGACAGCGAAGCGCGCAGAAAGCCCGTTTGGTCACAGCCAACTTGAAGCACAAGTCTTCACCAATTTACAAGATTACCCCTGACGACTTTTAACCTAATTATATAAGCTTTGCCACCATGTTAGAGGCAAAGTGTGCTTTCTTGTTTTATTATTTTCACAGCAAGGTTTTCTACGATTTTGATAGATTGGAGAGAAGATCCAAAGTTATAATTTGTGATTGGAACTCCATTAATATCTATTTACTATTCAAATGAAGTTTTCTTACCTAATTGATGTTATGAATTGCTTAGCCATGTCTGAGTAGTTCCATTGTTAGATTTTAGGGTTTAAATAGGTTAGGAGGGATTAGCCCCAACTATAGATTGCTTAGTTGTGGTAATTGTCATTAGGATTGTTCATTAATGACTGTCTCTAGATTAGCTACCTAGAACTTGCCCTAGGATTGACAGATAAAAGTGAGCGCTTCATTCTCATCCTGAAAACATTCTAACTGAGCTAAGTGTCTTGCTATGAGTAAGGCGATGTTGGGGTCAAAATCGGTCACGACGGAATCAATGTCTGAAAGTCCGTAAAAATCGGCATGAACGTTTTTACGAAAAATAAATCTTCGGAAAAGATTTATTCTTAAGAAGAGCCCTGTGGAAGAAACACGAGACATCGGAGAAAAGCCCGAAAAAGGTCGCACGGTCGCTACGTAGCGCTCAAGCCAAGCTCGGTCGCTACGTAGTGACCGAGCACACGTCCCGCTCGGTCGCTACGTTGCGACCGAGCTCGAGCCAAGCTTGGTCGCTACGTAGCGACCGAGCTCTTCCGAAACATCGATACGACATGAATCCAAGCATTCTCGTCTACCCTTCGAGAAAAATGGGTAAACCGTGGGACGGTTTACGCTTGGTTCGCAAGGAAAGATGCAGATAAATACGAAATTTTGAAGATGATTACGAAGATCGGGAAAAATGGAATATCTCCATTTTTAGGCTATGACGGCTTAAGGGCAGAAGGGGAAAAGTGTAAACCGACCTAGGAACGAGTATATAAGGAGTCCTAGGCGAGAGGCATGAGGGACAACTTTTTAGACTCAGAACTCTCGGCACTTAGAAACTCTGAGGCATTATTCTCGACATGCTTTGTTTCCATGACTGGCACCCGATTACCAGACGAACGTGCACAAGAAGTTCGATCTCTTGGTTCACTCTTGAACTACGTTCGGCTTGATCCTCGAAAGCGGTACGTATTTTCTGTATTTTCTTCATCTTTTTTTATCGAGCTGCGAGTCAACTAGGTTTGAGCTTTTAGGCCGCTAGAACTAGGTAACTCGTTGACAGCCTTTGCGGCCAAAGCTTTTATGATCTCTTGTAATGATCGCAACGCTCTCACGCGGACTCGAAATAAGATCTACTGTTTTCTCTAAACTCGTTTGTTATCTTTTCATGATTTCCGCATATATTTGGTCACTTGCCGTTGGCTCTCGCAGAGATGCGGGACCTCTGGGAAATTAGGGTTTTCCTAGTTTCCAAATTTAAATGTAAATCGACAGTGCGAATTTTGGTTCCCACAGTTTGGCGCTAGAAGGAGGGGAGGTACGGATTACTCTAACTCATAGCCGCAAAATGCTTGATCAAGACAAAGTCTGGAAATACGAAAGAGAAAATCGCAGTTTGCAACAACGCTGGTAAGAAAACTCCGGCCGCCACTGCGCCTATGGCCAACGCCTATGCAAACGCCACTGTTCTTGAGAAAATCGAAAACCTTGCTGCGACTTTTCGCCACAGGAAGTGCAATGAAACGAGCTCGCGATTTCTCTTTTTAAACATAAAGGAAAACGATAAATCTTATCAAACCCAGTAAGTTTGGCTCATTACCGAACAAAAGAAATCTCAATGCGTAAGGGTTTTACCAAAACACGTTTTCCGAAAACATTTCGAAAGGGTAAAACTTGTTCTCCCAAAAACCGCAGAAAACCCCAAGGTTAATCGCGGAAAAAGAAAGTGCAACAAATCGATTACACAGCTCGGTCGCTACGTAGGGACCGAGCAACCACACGGCTCGGTTGCTACGTAGGGACCGAGCAACCACACGGCTCGGTTGCTACGTAGCGACCAAGCTCAAGCCAAGCTCTGTCGCTACGTAGCGACCGAGCACGCACACAGCTCGGTCCCGACGTAGCGACCGAGCTCCAACCAAGCTCGGTCGCTCCAGCCAAGCTCGGTCGCTCCAGCCAAGCTAGGTCGCTACATAGCGACGTAGCGACCGAGCACGCACACAGCTCGGTCGCTACGTGCACGCACACAGCTCGGTCGCTACGTAGCGACCGAGCTCAAGCCAACTCTCCACTTGCTACGTAGCGACCTTTCAGGCCTAAAAAAGGTCCTCCTTTGCGTTCTCTTTTGAATCCTCATCGTAACGCTTTTTGTTTCGTCTCAATCGGAGTTTCGTTGAGATTTTACGACGAAAACAAGTAAGACTCGTCTAAACTCCTTCGCTTGCTCCTACTCGCCCTTACCTCCATCTTTGTGTACTCCTTCAAATCTCGATCGAAACGTCTCTTGTTTCGTCTCGATTGGAGTTACCATTGAAACTTTACGATTAAAAAAAAAAACCCGCAAATACTAGTTTTCTCGCTTGGATTCAGATTAATCGTATAATGCGACAACGGTTAACTTAACACCTTAGCCGCCTCAACTATACGATTACGTTGAACCTTTTTATTAAATTCGTATCAGTCAAGTTCGAAAGATAAATGTCAAGTTTCAAAGGATAAACACCAATATCGAAAAAGGCGAACATACACAAGAAGAGGAAGGGAAAATGAGCAAGCAAAACTGAGAAGAGACAAAACTGCATCTTCGAGAGAACTAAGGTATTTGCGACTTGAAATTTTTGAAATCAGACTTGGAGTTTTCGTAGGAAATTACTAAGAAATAAAAACGCCTTTGAGACTGCCATAGAACTTTAGGGAACGTAAAACCTAGGTGGATAGTCTAGCGAACTAAGTCTTAGGTGATTTTTCTTGTCTCGATATATTGTCCCATAACTGTTCGTCCAGATCTTGCAAACCGATCTAAACTCTCCGAAAATCGAGAAACGATCGCCACGCATATCAAGCTCGCTTCCTAAGGAGAGAAAAAACTAGAGACATGAACGTCGTCTTAAAACCAATTCGTTTCTGGCAATTCTCTCAGAACCGACATATTCCAAGTCTTCAACCTGGAAACAACCAAATCACAGTCCAAGCGTCGTCTTCAAACCGACTCGGACTGTCGATCATTCTATTCCTCGAGAAAAAAGTGACGGAGTATGGGAGTATACTCGTATACTCCCATACTTCAAAAAAATATTCATACAATGCGATGTCTCGTCAAGATCATCCTAAAAGCAAACAACAATCTGAGATTCTTCTAAACGCTAGGAACTGATCCAAACCATGTTGGAAAAATTCTCAAAGACTATACAGCATCTATCATCACAATCATTCGTTTAGAAAACCTCTGCCAAACTTCAGAACGAAAGTCGATGATTTGCTGAAGTCATAAAGATCTTTTCCGATTTGATAAAACTAGTTTCGTATAAGAATCATTATACGAGAAATCTTCAGCCATCAAAGAATCACTCTCATTTTCCGTTAAACCAACCGACTCACGGAAAAACATCAAAAACATTTGTGACAAAGCAAAATCAAGAACAAAAGTTACAGAAAATACGACAAAGAGAACACATCCTCCCCGCTCGTCGACTAAGTCTATCGCTGTTTAACTGATTCATTCAAGAAACCTGCAAAAACGTTTCGCGACTAGATCTCGGTGAAATAACCTTTGGTAAAACTCCATGAGTGACTCAGAGAAACTTTCACCGAAGAATAAAAACAAAAGCGAAAACGTTTCTCAAAAATCTGCGGAAACATCGTTACTTTGACATCTCCATATGTCGCGTCAATTTAATAAATTCGTAAAAACCGGTCGCCCGTTACTTATGCAAAAAATCCTTCGTATAATCAGATCATGTCATACGAAGTAACTTTCGAAAGTAAACGTAACAGGTTTTACGAAAAAGTACTTTCCTTATAGCAAAAAACCAAGCTGTATGATCTGACATTGGACGACCAATATAAACTTTACTTCCTCGCACCACGATCTGAAAGGTCTCATTCTTTAGCCCCGCGACTCACTCGCATCCGCTCTCATTCCGCTTGGTCACGTCCGAGCAGGAAATCACCCCGCAACTGACTCCGCACGGGCTCTGTATCGAGCTTCTTAGGCTTTATCTCCCTCGGAAACAGAGGAAACAACTTCCATACGAATAAAGGAAACATTACACGAAACTTTCATCGTATAAATTAACCCTAAAGTGGAAAAACGTTTTCTACCACCATGGGCATACTCGGCCTATCAATCTCGATAAACGCCATTCGTCACTCGCCCAATTACGCCTTTCCTTCGAAGCCGAACTAGGTTACAGCATCCCCTTTAAGGACGATTCTAACCGACTTGACCTTATTGACAGCATGAAAGTGTCATGGTCTAATCCTTTGGCAACAACGTCCTTGTCTATAATGCTGAGCACAGCCTTCATGCAAAGCCAAAACAATTGAGCGACCACCGCTCCAATAACTTGACGGCTAAACCGTAATCAAGAATTTGTCTTGCAACGCCAAGTAATGATTACACAAACAATTATCGTACCACCCAAAAACGGGAATTATACGGTAAATTTGTCATAACAAAACTCAGTCCTAACAACCAAACAGTTAACGGAAAGGTTCCACTTGTCAAAAATCGACCAAGTTCCATATACTACGATTCACTTTAAGTCTGCTGTGTTTTACTCGTAAAATGCGGCATGTAAGGAAAACTCGTAACAGAGCTCCTATAGCTATACGAAACATCCTCAAATAGACACAAAAGAAATCTCGGAAGGCCAACACCACACAAAGCACGGTATAGGAGGATGCCTCTTTCCGGGGACAAATTTACGCGGTCCTAACTCCTCGATCGCAAATCAAATCCAAACAGGAACAACAATTCTGGCTGCGAACATCCGTAGTCAAACCAGAATGTTTTCCAAACGCAGGGCTAAGACTAATCCCTTGCAACATCGCGAAACATCTTCAAGCCCGCGAACATTTCAAGCACGAAATGCGGCATACGAAAGAATAACAAATCTTCAGCATCGCGAGACGTCGCAGACGCCTGAAGATTCGTTCTTCGACGAAATTTCCTTCCTCGATAAAAACACGTTCTTGGAAGACCAGACAGTCATACGCACTAACATCTTCTCAAAACATATCATTCGCGAAGACTCGAAACTGTAATTTTAACCATTAAGTTTGTTGCTGATCACAACAAACTCTTAACGTCCTAAACAGACTTAGCCATCTCGTTGAGATGACTCTCGTACATCCGACACAAGGATAATAGCGCTATAAAAGAAACCCAAAATTTTTGGTCAGCACTTCCAGGAGGCTTAAAAATTGTCCTTGGAGAGATGCTCGGTTCCAACTATACAAGTCGTATAAGCCGAGAACCTATCGCGGACTTCAAATCGGTATGGAATCATGATGAAACTGAAACGGGATACGTAAGTCGAATTAGTTATCGCACCCTCTAAAACCAGGAGTAAACCTAGGTCTTGTCCTAAACCCAGCGCACTGGTCTTTAACATCTCTAGGCATAGTATCAAAACCTTGATACGAGATCCAAAAATTTGTCTCTTTGCCAATATTAGAGCGTCTTCAGAAATCCCGCAAGTTTACACACTGCGGAAAACTCTCGAAACAGATCACGGATATAGCAGTTCACACAGAGTTAGATTACGAGATGACAACTCGTAGTCTTCCTTCTACACCCATATAAAATGCCATCGGCAGCAACACGCCTGATAACCTCTACATAAAAACCAGACCGTAAAGGTCTCGCTGGAAAACTAGTCATACAAACCTTAACTCCAAGACGAACTACAAAAGGCTTGATCCCTTCAACAAGGGTACGTAGGCAGCCGTCATAAGGCGCAGCCCCAATCTTATCACGTTCTACTTTTAGAAGAGCGAGAAGACCACTTACCACAGACCTTTTCGACCATAAATTCCGCCTAACTCACCTAACTTGCCTAACTTGCCAAGCCACTCGCTAGAACCTCACGCTAGAAGCTCATATTTCTAACAAGCTGGGGGCTAACTGTTGGGGTCCAAATCGGTCACGACGGAATCAATGTCTGAAAGTCCGTAAATATCGGCATGAACGTTTTTACGAAAAATAAATCTTCGGAAAAGATTTATTCTTACGAAGAGCCCTGCGGAAGAAACACGAGACATTGGAGAAAAGCCCGAAAAAGGTCGCACGGTCGCTACATAGCGACCGAGCTCGAGCCAAGCTCGGTCGCCACGTAGCGACCGAGCACACGTCCCGCTCGGTCGCTACGAAGCGACCGAGCGCCATCCCGCCCGGTCGCTACGTAGCGACCGAGCTCGAGCCAAGCTCGGTCGCTATGTAGCGACCGAGCACACGTCCCGCTCGGTCGCTACGTAGCGCTCAAGCCAAGCTCGGTCGCTACGTAGCGACCGAGCTCGAGCCAAGCTCGGTCGGTATGTAGCGACCGAGCTCGAGCCAAGCTCGGTCGCTACATAGCGACCGAGCTCGAGCCAAGCTCGGTCGCTACATAGCGACCGAGCGTCCCTCCCGCTCGGTCTCTATGTTGCGACCGAGCTCGAGCCGGCCCAAAGACGGCCCAAAGGGACCTAAGGCATGACTCGAACCCCACCTTATGATTTCTTAACCAGCAGCCCGTAAACCGTGGGCAGGTTTACGCTTGGTTCGCAAGGAAAGATAAATGTCAAGTTTCCGCAGATAAATACGAAATTTTGAAGATGATTACGAAGATCGGGAAAAATGGAATATCTCCATTTTTAGGCTATGACGGCTTAAGGGCAGAAGGGGAAAAGCGTAAACCGACCTAGGAGCGAGTATATAAGGAGTCCTAGGCGAGAGGCATGAGGGACAACTTTTTAGACTCTGAACTCTCGGCACTTAGAAACTCTGAGGCATTATTCTCGACATGCTCTGTTTCCATGACTGGCACCCGATTACCAGACGAACGTGCACAAGCAGTTCGATCTCTTGGTTCACTCTTGAACTACGTTTGGCTTGATCCTCGAAAGGGGTACGTAGGCAGCCTTTCATAAGGTTTAGTCCGAAATCAATCAAAAACCTTTTTTGTATTTTCTTCGTGTTTTGTTATCGAGCTGCGAGTCAACTAGGGTTGAGCTTTTAGGCCGCTAGAACTAGGTAACTCGCTGACAGCCTTTGCGCCCAAAGCTTTAATGATCTCTTGTAATGATTGCAACGCTCTCACGCGGACTCGAAATAAGATCTACTGTTTTCTCTAAACTCGTTTGTTATCTTTTCATGATTTCCACATATATTTGGTCACTTGCCGTTGGCTCTCGCAGAGATCCGGGACCTCTGGGAAATTAGGGTTTTCCTAGTTGCCTAATTTAAATGTAAATCGACAGTGTGAATTTTGGTTCCCACAGGCGAGAGCTGATCTAGTGAGCTTAGTAAGCTACCATTCAACCCGCGCATAAAGCTTAACTAGAAGTGCGTCGATCGATATCATTATTCAAAAATCGATCGACAGAGCGAAAGGTGAATCGATCGATATCCCTATAGGATCATCGATCGACACTTTCTAATTGATCGACAAACGATAGTTGAGATCATTAGATCTAGTTAATAGACAAGTCCAAACATGCGAAAGCTGATAGACTTGTTGACTAAGTAGTTGAGCTTTACATTATCATGCATCCAACTCATTAGGCATCTGTAGGATTATAATCCCAAGTTTCCTGAATAAAAACCCTAAGTCTAGCTATTTCCTTTTAAGCACCATAACCTTAACCAATCATTTGAGCAAACACTTGCTTGATTAAAACTGCAATTTACATTTAAATCATTAAAACATCATGCTTAACAAATCATATTAGATTTCTTAGGTTCCCTAGCTCCCTGTGAATTCGATCCCTAAATACTACAACTCGACCTCTTATTTGAGAGTATAAATCACTCCTTAGGGTAGTTTGAGTGGTATCAAATGCAAAGTACTGCCTGAGGAGCTTACACACTCACTCTCAGGCAGGGAGCATATTACATATAATGCAAAGTACTGCCTGAGGAGCTTACACGCTCACTCTCAGGCAGGGAGCATATTACATATAATGCAAAGTACTGCCTGAGGAACTTACACGCTCACTCTCAGGCAGGGAGCATATTACATATAATGCAAAGTACATCATGGGGAGCTTACACGCTTACTCTCAGGCAGGGAGCATATTACATAACATGCAAAGTACTGCATAAGGAGCTTACACGCGTACTCTTACGCAGGGATCATCGTACGAAACATGCTAATTCCTGCAACAACGCAAGAGGCATATGTACAAACGCAAAGTACTATATTCAAACTCAGAGTTTGGACAGGGAGCAACAATGGGTATGAGACATAAAGCAGGAATCAGTATGCGCAAGTCTGAGTATGCTGTCATAACTACCTAAAACCCCTGTGCAGCCTAAGGCGCATCGGGGTCCCTAGAGTACCAATGTGAAAAGTACCTGTATTAAAACGCTATGTGCTATACAATACGGGGAACACATGGTATAATTATTGCAAAAGTACTGGGAAATACATGGAGAAAAAGTACAAAACTCCGGGAGCACCTCATAATCTCTGCTTATCCAGACGTGGAAAGCATCAAAGTCTGGCACTTTGGTCATTACACCCATACCAGCACCCTCTAAGCATGTTAGTGACTTCCTGCAGAAATAGAGTACAGCATAGGAACTCGATAGTGGCCAGCTTCCGAGCGGCAGAATGCGAAATCCAAACAGGTACCGGTAGTAGTTTTGCCTAGGAAGGCGGCGTACACGGTCCCTGCGAAAACAAATATTTCAGGTTCTAGCAAACTTCGGGTCTAAAGATAACCTCATGGTTATTAGATCAGAACCCCTGGGTTATTAAGAATCTTCGGGTCCCCAAGCAGTCTCCGGGTCCTGAAAAGATCTCAGGGCCTGGAAAAGGTAAACCTCCAGGCTCTTATATAACCACGGGTTCAAAACGACCTCCGGGTCCAAAAGAAACCTCCGGATTCAAAACGACCTCCGGATCTAGAGCAACCTTCGGGTTCAAAATGACCACTGGGTCCAAAAGAAACCTCTGGGTTCAAAACGACCTCCGGGTCCAGAGCAACCTCCGGGTTCAAAACGACCTTGGGTCCAAAAGAAACCTCTGGGTTCAAAACAACCTCCGGGTCTAGAGTAACCTCCGGGTTCAAAATGACCTATGGGTCCAAAAGAAACCTCCGGGTTCAAAAAGACCTCCGGGTCTAGAGCAACCTCCAGGTTCAAAACGACCTCCGGGTCCAAAAAAAAACCTTCGGGTTCAAAACGACCTCCGGGTCTACAGCAACCTCCGGGTTCAAAACGACTTTCGGGTCCAAAAGAAACCTTCGGGTTCAAAACGACCTCCGGGTCTAGAGCAACCTTCGGGTTCAAAACGACCTCCGGGTCCAAAAGAAACCTCTAGGTTCAAAACGATCTCCGAGTCCTAAATAAGACCTCAGGGTCCAAAGGAACCTCTGGGTTCCCAAACGAGCTCCGGGTCCCTACTCAACCTTCGGGTTCTAAACGAGACCTTCGGGTCTAGGGCAGCCTCCGGGCTCCAGAAACGACCTTCGGATCCCAACGACACCTCTGGGTCCCAACAACATCTCCGGGTTCTGAAGCAATACCATAGTTTCATTCGATCCCAGGATTTAGCTATTGAATCTATGGGTCCATAAGAGAGATCTGCTATCTCTTGGGAAAAATTCACGAGTAACCCATCTACGGGAGGTGGAATGTGATGCATCCCTATACTCCAAGTTCACGAACCTAACACATCTGGTTCCGTCTTTAAGTCTTCCCAAGGGTAGCTAGACGACGCATTGGAACACGCTCCTAGGTTTTGATAAAGGAAGACACCGCTCCAAAGAGCCTACCTAGCAATCAACGAGAGTCTACCCTACGGAGGCGACTTCGAGTCGAAAAGATATACTAGAAGGTCCCCTTGAAGGTCCACACAACCATCAGGTTCCTGGACAAAAGTTCAACCAGCCTCCGGGGTCCAGGACGATAGTCCATCCAGTCTCCGGATTCCAGGACAAAAGTCCATCCAGCCTCCGGGTTCCTGGACGAAACTCCATCCAGCCTCAGGGTTTCTGGACGAAAGTCCATCCAGTCTCTGCGTTTCTGGACGAAATCCCATACAACCTCCGATTTATGAAGAATCGCATCCACGAGCCATGAGTATCAGAAGGATGTATCTCTAAATCTTCAGATTATGGGAAAACATGCCCAGGATCCTCCGGGTTCCAAGAAAGCACGTCACAAGGTCATCCTAGCATTGATTGTAGCCTACCTCCGGGGGCAGATTGCAATATTACATAGTTGAGAGTGGCCAAGAATCAATCGCAGAGTTCAACTAATGGTTCCACCTTCTTTATTCGGCATGGGCACTACTGCTCACCGCAAACAACATGTCTAAAAGTTCTACTCCGGTACCAAGAATCAACTATGTTATCTCCCAGTACCAAGATGAACATGCCGAACGTCCCTCTGCCGAAGGTCAGGGTACAATCCTGAGATAACGCAAGAAGCTACAGCTATAACATCAAAACCTCAAGGAGCATCAAGAATGCTAAACGAAATAACGAGACCGGTACGAAGACCTGAATGAAAGTCCATTACAGCTTTTGCAAGCACAAGAGGGGCAAGTAAGGCCAGTAGAATCAAGCATGAGGATCCTCAGTTTCGGCCTCCGGGTCTTATTTAACCTCCTCATCCTCCTAATCCTTGGCCTCACCAAGATTCTCCCTCTTAGAATTTTTGGGTCCTAATCCATACACTCCTCCACACGACTCATGGAATCAGAGAGCCTCAAGAAATACAAACTGAAGTCATGCCTGAACTAAGGCTTAGTATAGCTACAGGAGCAGCAGAAGCATCTGGGGTATGAGCAGAAGCATCTATGCAGACGTTCCCGGCTTCTCCATCAAACTTTCGGCCAACTCTGACCAATCCCCACCATGGGGGCAACGTCTTATCCTTATAAAGGAGAAGAAGAAAGTCTTACATGCTCAACTTGATCCTGCGTGACAGTGATGTCCGACCTCAGAGCATTTACTAGGTCTTACATGGTGGTTCTTCCTGATTATCCACTTCCAGGTCATCGGAATCAAGGGTACAACTACAGACCAAACACATGCCCATTGAAGCATGTCTACCACGTGTCTTCATGGGATCAAGGATTTTTGTCCATTTTGCCCATTCTCCAGGTCATACATCTCCAAACAGGTTGCGGATCCTTTCACACTGAGCACAAGTACATCTGAGCACTTCCGACAAGGAAGTTTGGTGGCCAAGGATACGATCCGATGTCATACTCCAAACTCAACGAGGAACTTGATACTACGGTGCAACTCACGAAGTCCTATGAAGAAAACCATGTTATTTCCTGCCTTCAAACATGAAACCAGAAAATAAGGGACAAACTGTTGGGGAAAAATATTTCATGAAGAGTACTCCAGGTTCCGGTTTTCAGGTTCCTGCCTCCAGGTTTCGGATTCATGCCTCCGGGTATGGGTCCCTGTCCCCGGTTCTGGGTCCTGCCTCCAGCTTCCAGCTTCCAGGCCGAGTTATTTATCATGCCTTAGGATAAATGGAAATCTTCATTTAAAGGTAACCAGCTTAGGCAAGAAGGAGTCTACCTAGATCCGAGAGAAAGATGAAGTATTCCAATACATATGACCTCCCTTAAGAAAAAGAAAATATTATATTATCTAAGGATATAATGAATATTTCAAAATCCTAAGAGGGAGGCACGACCTCCACTATAAATATAGGTTTCTAAACCTAAGAAAAGAAAGAAGTCTGAGACGTCCATGAACAGAGCTCATCAACTCGAGAGCTGCCAAGGCAAGATTCGACACATAGAAGACCCTCTTCTTCGACACACCCATGATAGGCTGATCCCAGCGATTAGTATCAAGAAGATGAAGTTACATGCTCACTGCAACACGTCTACAACTCTCCTTCTTGGTTCAGGCCACGATATCCAGCTCATCAGCCGGGTCCCTCCATGCTCACTGAAGCACATCGACGCATCATGCTCACTGCAGCATATCGACTGGTTTACCATTTGTTCCGGCCATGTGCCCTCTAGAACAGATGATTCCTAGCAACTACAGAGCCACGTGCTCCCAAGGCTACGTGCCCATCCAGGTTACGCGGCTCCATATACATAAACTACGAACGGCTTGATCCCTTACTGAAGGGTACGTAGGCAATTCCCACTGAAGGATGCATCTATAAATCCAAAAACCTTCCATGGTCCCGTGCGTAGATACCCAAAGACCGACCTTGGTAGCCGGAACCATCAACTACAGATCAGGAGGCACCCAGGGACTGACCCTGGTAGTCGGAACCATCGATCATAGATCAAGAAGACCCTGCGATCTTCACTATTGATAGGCGGCCCCCGCCTAACGACCAATCTCTCCTGCTGCTACTAAGGCACCGACGACATATACTGGCCCATACCCATATGGCAGTATCCTAAGAGCAGGATCTCCTGGTTTATCGACTATCAAAGCAGGAGAATACACTCAACGACATGTCTCCTTCCTCCTACCATTCTGTAGAGCTGGGCACGGATCGCTTGTACACAAAAATTCTCTAACAGTTCCAGCTAAAAGAGTAGAAGGAAAAACCAACATACTTAAAGGGGCATACGAGCTGGATCAGGTCCCAAGGGACTTTCGATCCTGGCCAACCTTTCATCCAAAGTGATCTGTTCACTAAAACAATTATGGGTATACGACTTAAGCAAGAATGGGCTTGCACAAGCTTGAGTATGCTGTCAAAAATACCTAAGTCCCTGCATAAAGGCCACGATCCTGACTATGTGCAGGGTCTCTAGTACAAAATGTGTTTAACTCTGCATTAAAAACGCTACGCGCTACGAACGATGCAAGGGCATGAATTACATTTGCAAAGTACAGCAAACCTCAGGTTTGATACAGGGAGCAAAAAGTGCAAAGTCGGGGAGCACACATTAATTTCTACTTGACCAGACGTGGAAAGTAGCAAAGTTTGGTGAATGAGTCGTTCCACCAGGTAGACTCACACCAGCAAATAATAAAAGCCTGAGAGCGGCTTTCTGCAGAAAGCAGAGTACAACATAACAGGGTCTCGATAGTGGCCTACTTCTGACTGGCAGAAAGCGAATCCTAAGCCGAGATCGATAGTAGCTTACCCAAGGGAAGCGGAATACGATCTCGAAGAAAACAATCTCCAGGTTTAAAACAAACAACCTCCGGGTTTAAATTAACAACCTCCGGGTTCAACCTCCGGGTTTAAAAAAAGCAACCTTCGGGTTCAACCTCAGATTTTTACAAGTAACCCCTGGGTTCGACAATAGCAGCCTCAAGGTTCAGTAAGCTAACATACGGGTTCTAAGTGATAACCTTCGGGTTCCATACAGCAACCTCCGGGCTTTAAATAGTAACCTCCGGGTTCACTCACAGGTTATCAGAATGGCTTCTGAGTCAAAAACTAGGGTCCAAGGACCCCTTAGCATTCATATCATTATTAACCTACCTAAGGGAGGAGAAATGTGACATGAGAAAATTTACGAGCTTATAAATCGACAGTGGCCTATCTAAGAGGGGCATAATGCGATAAAAAATGCCTCCAAGCTTAGTTAGCAAGGGCCTATCAAAGGAACGCGAAGCACGACCAAAGAAAGCTACTCAAAACACGAGTCAACCGTACGGGGCACTTTAAAATCCAAAAAGCATTTTAAAAATGAGAGGCCATGAAAGGCCGATATTCATACAAAAAGGCACGAAAGCCCATCCAAGTCTTAAAATCCCGAAAGATACAACACACCAAAAAGAAAAGCCCAACGGGGGGAACAAACTTCCTAATTCATAAAGAGAGAAGGGAGGTAGACATCAAGCTGAAGGAGAAGCCTCGGGGTCATCAGTAGGAGTAGGTGCCGAAACTCCCATAGCAGCATCGTCCCCTGGAAATTATGGCTAATCATCAAAGGAAGGAGGTGAGAGCCCCTGGAGCTGGGCTTCGGACGTCTTCACCTCTTTATATCGTTCGAACTCCACAGCCGGGTTCCACTTGTCGGTCTGTTGGTCCCAATGAGCCACTACCTTAGCCCCATTCACCACCATGGCCTTCTCGGCATCAAAGGTCTCCTCAGCATGCTTCATCCCAAAAAGCTCCTCTCTCAGCTCTTCTAGCTGTCCCCTCAGAGCGACATTCTCAGAAGCTGCAAGAACACCAGCATCCTCCTGGTTGTTCACCTTGAACTGGAGAGCCCTGATCTCCTTCTCCCTAGTAAGGACCTTGGTGTTGAGATTAGTCAGGACTTTGGTCTGGTCATCCTGAGATGAAGGAAAAGTTTTCGGGGCTAGTCCCGAGCTTTTCATCTTTTTCTTCGAGGAGGAAGGAGTCGAGCTAGCAGCTAACTTCCGTTTACTGCTCCTCATGAACTGGACATCATCATCATCGCCTCTGCCGGGGACAGTGGTCTTAGGGACTGATTTCTTCGCCGAGAATGCTTCCAAGGCCTTCTTGTACGCCGGTAACGCTTCTTCTCTCGTTGATCCCGTCATGTTACCTGAACAGCACATTGGAGCTTAGTCAAAAAAAGATCAGCTCACGAGAAGAGGGATAAAGGAGATGCTTACCCCAGATGCTGCAGCGTTCCAGAACTTCTTTGCTCACTAGGAAAGGGATATGACGACGCTTGATAGGAAGCTTCAAAACTCTCTCTATCGTGTTCCTCCCCACCAATGAAGTCAGGCACGACACGTCTGCAAAAACATAGAGAATAATACACTTAGAAACACATCAGAAGACTCAAAATAATGTAACCCCTAAGACCAGCTAAGTGTCACACTGAAGAAAAACCAGGAAGAGTCATAAAAGCAAACTTCTCAGTCCAGCCGCTTTCAAAATCTGGATGACGCTTCCGGTCTTTCTTTGGAATCTCCTGGAAAGGAGGAGTACGGTGGCGAGAATGAAGGTAAAGTCTGCTCTCTCCGACATGCATTGGGCAAACGAAGTAGGAATACAAAATCTCTTCCACTCCTAGAATTAAACCCTCAAGATCACCGAGATTCTGAATCGCTATTAGAGTCCTCCATGAAAAAGGATTGAGCTGGCCCGGCGAGATAACAAGAAACTCTGATACCTTAGCAACCAGTGAAGGGACGCAGTCTCTAAAACCCGATTCGAAAAAACCTTCATAAACCGGAACTTCGTCGACTCCGAAGTCCGAAACCCTATCAAAAGGGCCAGGAACTCGGATGACAACCTCATCGGAGAGACCATACTTATCTTTCCACTTATCAACTTCTTCTACTCATATCTTCAAAACGGGTCCCACCGGCTGAAATCTTCCCACTTCGATGGTCGACGGTGAGCCCTCCGCCTCGGCGACTGTGGCAGATCTAGGACTCTCTACCTCTACCATCAGATCAAGAGAGAGATCGGAAGAATCTGCCGATCTAGGGGGTTCGTTTTTAATTTGGTTCCTTGACCTAACCCTACTGCCTATGAAAGACGATTCTAAACGACGATCAGATCTATCACCCATCCTAGGAGTCGGAAGTTGGGGACGGGGTTCAAGAGAAAGAAAAATCTAAGAAAATCTAAGAAAAGGAAGAGAGATATAGCAGCTACTTGCTTAAACAGCGAGAGAGTACAGAGAGGGTCTTCAAAGTAGCAAATCGCCAAAGATCTTCGAGGAGAGAAAAGAGGAAACAAGAAGATTCAGAGAGATGTGAGATGAAGAAGAAAATGAAAAGCCTTAAGTGGGTTTCACGCACCTCGGGGAAATCATCACACAGGAAACGAATTCTGAGGCAAAATTCATTGATATCTTTCCTATGTCAGATGCAGGGATCGCAAGACACAAGAATTTATTAAGGCTTTGTCTCGTCCTCCGGGGTCCTGCATAAGGTCCAAGGATCTAGCTCTTGAATGCGACAGGTGTCGTACTCTCACCAAAGCAAAGTATCTTCCTCTCACTCCGATCAAAACCACCTATTTCAAGACAGAGTGACTCGCAATCAGACCATGATCGAGTCTCGTCATCAAGGAGAGCCCAAGGCTCCAGTTTACGAATTTTTCATGGTGATCCTGCTATCCGCCAAATACAAAAAACAGGGATCCGAGTCCTGCGAAGTCATCTTCAAATAGGCCCAGCACCTACCATAGGCCCCGGTCTATCCACGGGAAGGCAGTTTCTCTCCAGGGTTCCAACACGGTCCATGCCTAAAACAGAACCTGGAGAAAGGAATTACTGGAGCGATGTCTTGCCCAAGGGAAACATGCTGAGTTGGCGCAACTCCGGTTGACTTAAGTGCACATGTTATCCCCCGAATTCGATGATGAAATCGAGAGATAAGGGGAAAACTGTTGGGGAAAAATATTCATGTAGGATTATTCTCCAAGCCTCGGGCAAAACACCGGCCTCCAGGTTCCTACTAATAGAAGACCATGGTTCCTACCCCTGCTTCCGTCTCCACCTCCGGGTAAAATGGAAGTTTTCTATTTAGGGGAATTCTTCCATATTTCCAATTATAGAAGATTTTAACTTATCTAACCGACATCTCCACGACTATATAAGGGGAGCCTATACCCTAGAACAAGGGATCGACATTTAGAGACTAAGGGGGTGGTATTGAATTAGACAGCTAGAACTTAGGTTTATACACCAAAAATTGTAGTTCTTGCTCAAATCATCAATAAAACTTCTTTTAGTCTCGATTTCTTATACTTGTTCTTTCTCTTCTATTTTTTCGTAGTACTCAATAAGACCCTACATAAAAATCCCTAATAGTGCTAATTTTATGTGGCTTGCAAAATTGGAGAGGGGAAAGTATTAAATTTAAAATTGTGTGAGTCTCTGTTATTTTCAAACTTTTTTCACAGATTTATTTTTGTTTTACTTGAGGATAAGCAAAAGGGTAAGTATGGGGGAGTTGATATACCAAGTATTTTACCACATTTATACCATAGTATATGTCCTCTATTGAGTCTAGTATATGGGTTTAGAGTTTGTTTTACAGTATTTTTAGGTTTAGGTACGTTCTGGAGAACTTTGGTGATTATAAAGCATATGCGTCAAAAATTTACCCATGGATGGAGATTTTACCACCGTGATATTGAGTTATCTTTCTAACGCCACCGGTTCGAGGTCAACCAGTATCCTATAGCAGAAGTTATGCATGTTTTACTCAAGTGTGGTACTTCTGCCTCGCGAAAGGAAGTTGTCGAGGAGATGAAGGAAGGTCGATCGACAACATACCCTTGGTGTGGATTGAAAGTGATGCCAAAACACGGGCCGGGTATATTTGAAGACTAACTTAGGTGTAGAAGCCACAACAAATTACCAGAATCTCCTGGCCGTCCTAAAACCTTATTTATGTGTTTTCTAAGCCATTAGTTTTATGTTAAGAGAGAAGAGAGGAAATTCTTTAGAATCCTCTTGGAACTTCATTGGTTTTTATTATTTATTATATTAATCTATTTCATTCTATGATTTTTTGTGACAACTATCATGTTTGAGTAGATCACCTGATAGGTTTAGGCATAATTAGGGTTTTGATGGATTAGCCAAAACTATAGAACTTCTAGGGTGAATTCATAAATATCCTTGAGTAGAATTGCTATTAATGCTGGTGTTATAAAGTAGCTAACTAGAATCCTGAACTTAGGATTGTGAACAACTAAGACAATAGGTTTTGCACCAGAATAGATTCTCTTGATCTACAGACTGCTGATTTAGTAGGACTAGTGAACCTAATCGATCTGTTAGATAAAGCTTGCCTAAGGTAGTATCGATTGACGCTAACTCAATAGTGTCGTTCGACGCTCGATCCATGTCAACAAGCGAAAGCTGAGATACTGGACTTAGTCAGGGTAAGACTCGCACGCGAAAGCTGGATATATTTGCATTAGACATCGAGTTCTAGGGTTGTCATTCACATACCCTTAGGATTTATATATCTATAATCCTGATTGCCTGAAACCATAGATCTAGCTATTTTCTCATATTGCTTACGGCAACCTAATCAATCATTTATTGTTTTATAATATGTTTGCTTAGCTTAATCATTGACTGCATTCATTTTATTGTGTGCCCACGCTCCATGTGGATTCGATCCCTAAGTACTACAACTGAACATTTTATTTGAGAGAGTAAAAGTCACTCATAAAGATAATTTGAGTGATATCAGCAAATAATAAGAAGACTGTTGTTTTCAGTTGTTTTGTTGTTGTATTTATGGATATCTTTTTGACTTTAGTTTTCGGATATCGTCGAGTTCCCGACATTTGTGATATTAATAAAATGTATGTCTCAAATTTAAATCCCCGTGAGTGTTCACACTAGTCTTGTCCGGACTAATAAAACTCTCATCCATGGAATGGATTGGCAAGCTTTAGGCCGCGGTCGAGAGATCACGGCAGACTGGTCGAAGCCTTGGATTCGTTCTTCAAAGTTGGCTGGATTGCCTGCGATGCTCGTCAAAGTCTGGCGATTCTGGACCTTTCTGGGTTTGTCCGGCCTAGGACGGTTAGGGGGTGTTAAAATTACCCACTCAGTTTCCTTGCTCTATCTGTCTAGTTCGCTAATTTAACGAATCTACAAAGTATGTTCCTGAAATATATTGATTTTGGAAGTTTAGGGTTGATGAGTAAACTTGGAGAAACTTGGTTTTAGGCTTGTTCTTGCACGGTTTAGAGCAATTGGTTAAGTTATCTGATGTGGTGGAATCGATTGCAGATTTAGAGATTGCATGTTCGCGACTGTTGTCGATTGACACCCTCACGACTGTCGGTCGACACCCTATTTGCTGTGACGGATTTTGCTGATTTTTCCTGTTTTTTCTTGTGTATTGATTGCAGATGGCAGGTAACAAGTCAAAGACAACATGCATGGAAGCTACTGGAGCATCTAGCTCCGCCCCACCTGCAGACTAAGACCCACATGCTGTTCAGGTTTCTAACGCTGTACCTTGGCAAAAGAAGGAGAAAGACATGATAAGGATGCAACGTGCTTGTCAGGAGAATTGAAGGATGACGTCGGCAAAGACACGTGTACTGGCATGGACATTTCAGAGAGCTGGGATGATTATAACACGTTATTTTACAATGTGTAGGTGACAATTAAGATCTTATCCACCAGGTTCATTGACACCCTTACTGTGAGGCGTTTGGGTATTGACTACGTTCTCATTGATATGATGAAGAAGCTTGGTTTGGGTACTATGGCTGTGAAAATAGGGTTAAATAACCTTTATCTAGAAAAGTATCTAGCAAACACAAAGTGCATGTACAAGTAAATACTTTAATAAAAAATGTTTACATGTAATTAGTTCTACAGTGAAAAATACAGAGTTTGTTTCATTTATATTAGGAATGGCCAATGTAATAGAACCCAAGATCCGAATCGAACAGAGAAACCAAAATTTGTATCTGCTCAAAAAATATTTAAAAGAATTTTTAGGATGCTAGTTCGGATATTTGGTGTTATCTAAACTCAGCTCAATCCCAAATCAATCTTAAACACAGATAATCTGAATAAATATCTAAATGAGTATTTAAAACCTATAGATATCTTGAATATCCAAAATCATGTTCAACTTTTTCATGGAAGTAAAATTACTTAAACTCGAAATATTATTAACAACTTAAGAATTTCGAATGGAAAACTACATATTTTAAGTAGAGTTATGAAATTTATTCGGCCTAGAAGTCTTACCCAAACCCAAACATCAGTGACGGTTTTGTCGTATGCAAATGTACATTTGCACAAAGTCCACTCCTTTTAGCAAATTTTAAAGATCTTAGAGTATTGATTTTTATAAATAAAAATCTTTAAATTTTTATTTCTACGAAAAGAGAGGACTTCTTGGTAAAATGACCTAAACCAATTGGTTAAACACGAAAATAACTTCTATTTTTTTAATCTTTGCCCCATTCATTCAGGAAGTTTAAGCTAATCACAAAAATGTCATTATTTTTTTTTCTTTTTCTAAAATGAATGTTTTACTCAATTATCCTTATTTTCATCTTTTGTTTACAAAATTGTCATTGTCATCATTACACCAATCATCATGAACAACTCATTTGAAGCTCTAAATGCACTAAAACATTAAGATATACCTCTCCTATCTCATTTCTTTTTCACACAAACCACTCTTTCACTTTCTCACTAACTTCATCCCAAAAACCCAACATTTCGATTAGTCACTCAAGTTCACGATTCTTGGTAAATAATGAGTGGGTATCTTTCATGGTGAAGTTGCGTGTCCTTGGAGAAGTTGAGCAAGATATCTCACGGGTTCTAGGTTTGATATTCTATTTTTTCTTCAGATCTGTTTGACTAGAAGACTTCTAGTCGATGCATATCTTAGTTTTGCAGTTGACTATTTTGTATTTGTTTTCATAGAAAACTTCTCTAGAAGTATATTAAATTTTCTTCGTAGCCATAAATAAATAGAGAAAACTTCCGGAGAAGACTTCCAGAGAAGTTTTCTTAGAGTAGAATTCAATAGAATTCTTCTTACTGTCACATGAAATCTCAAATTGTCGCAAGTGTTGTAAACTTAAGGATTTAAAACTGTAAGTTTTTGTATATTATTAATGAATAAGTGTTCCCTTTATATAAGGGTTACAAGAGAGATAAATAGAAATACAATAATAGGAAAGATTACAAATCATAAACATAAACAAATTAGGAAATAGGCAAGTTGTAGCCGCCTCTCTCTCTTCTCCAAGTCTCGCGGCCGCCTCTCTCTCTCTCTCTAGGGTTGGGCCGTCTCTCTCTCTAAATGTATGGGCCAGTTATGGACCGTGCCGTTTATAGACATCCACCAATTGATTTATAACAGCAAGTAATATGTTGTATGTTAGTTTTGCAATTTACTATGTTTTCTATGTGAATTTTTTTTCAACAGATGATTCTTCAGCAACATGTTGTCTACGGAGAAAGGTTGCTGAAAGATAATTATTGAGATTTTTGGTTGATAATATTAAAGGAGCAAGAATGTTCTTTTTGAGTGATGGTACACATGCCAAACTTGTTGAAATGGCTTGAGAAGATTATAGCCTGAACATGAACCCAAAGTTTGTGGAGTTCTCCTACCCATAACCAAAGTCTTCGATCTATCTATATCTAGTGATTAACATATTTTTTATGTTTGTTATGCTTTGGAAATTACATTATTGTGTTATCTCTGGAACTTATCTATGAATTGTGTAATGAACAAAGAAAAATCCATTCATTAAGTATCCGAAAGGCTAGTGTTAGTGCACTACCAAAATAGCTTTGTACAAAAGGTCAATTTGAACTTTGTTATGTTGAACTTTTGTAAAGCTTAACAAAAGATTTACAATGAAAACAATAGCTTATGATTACAAGAACTTGAATGAATGAATAAAACATAAGATAAAGAATTGTTTTTAATAGATTGGAGACAAAGTGAATATATTATTTATAATATTATATAAACTATCAAAACAAGAGGCTCTTGACCCTAAGAGATAACTAAATTTTACGGTCAAATTTGACAGCGAAATAAAAGACTTTTCTCGAAGTCTTCTAATTCATGGTCAAATTTCATTTAAAATTTAAGTTTTCTGTTTAAATTTTTATTTCGGTTTAATTTGCATGAAGTCTACCGAGAAGTCTACTTGGAAAGTTTGCTCGAGAATTCTCCTCAGAAGTATGCTATGAATTTTGATATATAGTCTTAACTTAAGAAACCTACATATCTAAAAATGAATGATTTCAACTAGAGAAAATTTAAAAATAAAAATAAAAACTTTAATCTTAAAAAAGAAGAAAAAAATTACAATAGTTTAATATATATTTTTATTTGAATCTAACATACAATAAAAAATATATTGTATATTATTTGAAACTAGAACCTTTACAGCTACAATAATAGCAAAAAAGTATTATTACAACGATTTTAAATTTATATTTATATTTTGTTTTAACACACAAGAAATGAATATATCAAAAATTTAACAATATATATCTTAGTTTTTAGAAAGAGAGATATATCATGAAAAAATACATTTAAAGCTAAAATAATAAGAAAATAATCACATTGAGTTGAATCTATAACTCTTTTAGATTAGCACACAAAAACCCAAAAAGAATTG
Organism: Brassica napus; assembly: GCF_020379485.1. Lineage (NCBI taxonomy): Eukaryota > Viridiplantae > Streptophyta > Magnoliopsida > Brassicales > Brassicaceae > Brassica > Brassica napus. Next base: position 50,432,358 of record NC_063446.1, on the reverse strand, counting down.
GCGAAAAATAAAATCTACCAATTTTGATAGTTTGCATAGTAGACTTCTCCAAAAGAGTTCTAATGAAGTACTCTGAATTTTGACTAAAACCTACCATCAGGCTAGGTACGATAAAGACTGTCCTCAGATCTAAAAAACTTGTATATCCAAAAACGTTAAAAATGGTTTCGAAACAGAAAAAAAACTTCAACATAATCTTTTCATGCTTAAATAATAAATAATTTTTTTACTGGGTTGAATCTATAGCTTTTTCGAATATAACATATAAAACACACAAAAAATACATATCTAAAATTTATAGATCTACTTTAAATGATTGGAAAATGAAAACGATGAAATAAAAAAAATCTGCAAAAACAAGATAAAGTAGTGCAAAAGACATGAGACAAAAAGATGATAAATTGATATAAAGTGTGGTGTCTTCAAGTTCAAAGAGATTAGAGAGAGGTTGGAGAGTTTTAGAGTTAGAAACATTACATTTTTGTTGCAGCCATTTGAGATAAAATGAGAGAATATAAACGTATATTTTATAATGAGACTAAATTTCTAATTAGATTAAATATTTTCGGTTCGAAAGATTTCCTGGGAAGTCTTCTAACATAAAATGCACTAAGAAACCCTAAATTTATTATTTCTATCAGAAGACTTCCCACGAATCTTCAAATGCATTATATGTAAGAAGATTTCCGAAGAAATCTTATAGACTCTAAAATCAAATAACTATCTAAACATCAACAAACACTTTATTAAACGAAAGATCAACTTATAAGGTTTTCAATATATATAAAACTAAACAGATATATGTCAAATTTAATTTTTAAATTTTTTTAAGATTCTAAAATCTAACCCTAGAGATATAAACAATACTACAACATCTATTATCAAACCCTAAACCAAGGACAAGCATGACTTACAATCTATATTTAGTCATATGTGTTGAAAACAATTCAATTTTAGCAATCGAAATTTACATCATTTAATTTTTTTTATAATTACATGATTTCAATTTATTTTTCATCAAAATATTTTTATAAATTTTATAATTTATTTTTAAAATTAAATACATAAAAACTTCAATAAGATAAGAAGTCTCTGCATTGTTATAAGGGGGCCCTTGTTATAGTTGTAAAAGTAATTATATGTTTTTTTGTTTATAAGGAAATGGTTTTACTACTACTTTCTTTTTAATTACTTTTCATTTGATTGAATTTAAAATATATTTTTACATTTAAAATTAAATTTAGATCATTTTTTGACAAATCTATGAATTGATGTAACAGGTGCAATTGGCACACGTTATCTTGGGATTATTCGAAGTGCAAGGGTGTGTGTTGCTGTTCTACAGAACCAGTGGAGTGTAAGGGGGGAAGAGGAGCCGTCATTTCCAAGAGCTTCACGCCAAAATTCAAGCAAAACATGTCCCTGATCAGCGGTTGGGAGATGATAAATTCTTTTGGAGGCATGATACTGAGGTTTATAAGGATTACTTCTCTGCTACAAGAACATGGGAACAAATACGTTGTAAAAAGCAGAAGTGAACCAAAGTAGTTGTGTGTGGTTTAACCAAGGCATTCCTAGATTTACTTTTATTATTTGGCTTGCAATTCAGAACAAGCTCTCTACTGGCTGTCGAATGAGGCAATGGAGGATTACGCAAGGATGCGTCATGTGTGGTGAAAGGGATGAGACTTGTGATCAAATGTTTTTCGCGTCCCTTTTCGTGCACTATCTAGGACAGAGTTGCAGACAAGCTCATAGGAAGGAGAATCAACCCGGATTGGTCAGATATGCTAAGTTTTGTTCGTGAAAGAGATTTACTCAAATGGATCAGATTCTCATGCGCTTATTTTTTCAAGTGGTGGTTTACCATGTTTGGCATAAAAGAAATCTCAGAAGGCATCAGCAAGGGCAGAATGGAACAGAACAGATGATCAGTATGGTTAATAATGTCGTCATGAATAGGATCTCTTTTTTGGGTTACAAGGCAAATTACAGATTTGAAGGACTTCTAAGAAGATGGTTTGAGGTTTTTGAGAAAGCATAGAGTTGTTCTTAAAAAATTCTCATTTCTTCCTATAGATATACGTAACCCCATTTTTTTTCTAGACTGGCATTCTTTATCAATAGTCCTTGATGATGATCAAATTTCGTTAAAAAACAAATTCTACAAAAACATTGATTGGTCACATGGTCGAGATATGCTTTGAGCCGGCCTGCCAGACACGCCTAATTTCTATTTTATACACGTTGAGAATATATAAAAGTTAGCTATTTTGCTTCTAATAACACATTATTCGTGTACAAACTTATTTTAACAGAATAAAAGGAAACAAGCTTCCCATATCCGAAAAGCGAAAACGACAAGTAAACACGAAAAAATCAATTTCAAAATTGGTGAATCCAGTCAGAAGATCAGCAAGAAACAAAATAAAAAAAGAGAGAAAGTTATGAAGGTTTGTGTGTAGAGTTAGATGTAGACGTGGAATCGGCACTGGGAATGCTATCATCCTCTTCCTCGCATTCTTTCAATAATTCTTGGAACGATGGATCATAAGCCACCACTCTTCTCAAGTACTTTGCTGCTTCCTCTCTCCTTCCTTCGTTGAAAATAGCACTGCGTACACACAAAGCTAATAAACAGAGAGTTCTGTCTCGAAGAATAGGTTTTCTTTTCTTTTTTCTTTACCTTGAGTAGAGCACCAATGCGTCTAAGTAATGAGCTTTGCTCTTGGGATCATCAGGCTCTTCCATGTTCGCTACTCTTTCAAGGTGTGTAATTCCCTCTGATGTCTTCCCCTGAAGCCATGAATGTTATATGAGTTTCTTCACATCAACGTATATATACAACGATAGATGAAAAGCAAGCGGCTAGTGAATGATGTATACCTGGCGTATATTGGAGACACCTGCCCATTGTGATGCAACAATCAAAAGATCGACTTCTTCAACTTCTGTTGGACAGACATCAATAAGCTGAGAACAACAGAATTACCTCAGATTAATACATTTTCATGTAAAATGTATGTAAGAATGAGATCAAAGAGCATCAATATCACACCTTTGAAGCAGCCCGCTCTAAGTATTTTGCAGCTTCAGCAAACTGTTCTTTCTGATATAAAGCCTGACCAAGAATAACCATAGCTTGAAGATATTCAGGATCTTTTTCTAATGCCAATCTGAAAAAAAGAAACACACAAGAAGAGCCACATCGAAAACCACAACTAAGCCTCACAAGAAATCATAGCTGGGCATACTTACCTTAATAGAGGAATTGAATTTTCCTTTTGCCCTCCAGATAAGTATTTGGCAGAAAGCTGTTGTAAAAACATGTTAACAATAGAAACAAAGATGTGGAAGGCTAAATTATTATTAGAATATCTCACTCCACGACATTGACTTACAGCAACCAGCTCCTTAGGGGTTAAATCATGCCCCGAGATCATGTGTCCTTTCGAGGATGGATCAGTGAGTTTCGCTTCTTCTATATTTGTCAATATAGGGTTTCCGGCCTCTTTCTGCACAGTGTCATCTCCTTGTAGACCCAACTTAGCACTTACAACAGGATGTTTGATGATTGATTGCTGCAAACCCAATACACTAAATGATAGATCCAAAGGGGTAACTAAAATACTATAAATGGGAAAGTAGAGGTGTTGCCAACAGAGACTGGAACCATTATAAACAAAGAAAGAAAATCAGATAGTATTGCTCATAAGAGATGGATTTAAGGCTGAGGAGTTCTTCCTAGGTTACTTTTTGTCTACCCTAAACTAGCTTAAGACAAGTTCCCCTAGACAGAGTTTACTAAACTTTGTACTGATAACTTATACTATGGCAGTAGATTAGGGCCACCAACATAAGATATAACCTTTAGATCCTTAAGTAAAATGCCACGTCATTCCTCCCTATCTTTTCTTTCTGTTTTTAGTTTACATGAATTCAAAACTAAGAACATCCTCAGTAATTCTTGTTCTGCTCAATTTTCACGAAATTATTAATCTAATTCGAGACAGAAAGTAGTGAGCCCTTCGCTTTTTTTTCCAATCTATTTTAGTCCAAAGAAATACTGTCCCGATTGATCAAAACTCAATTTCTCGATAGATACCATCAAAAAGTCAAACTGATTTAGTAGATCTTAGAATGGAATCATTAGAACAAACCTGAGCTATGCTGAATGATAAATTGGTAGACCAGTAAAGCAGACTTCCCTGAGAAGTAATTGTGAAACAAAATAAGAAGAAATACAAATTTTGAACCGTTCGAAAGAATGGACTGAAAAGGGTTCCAGAGAGTTGTAAGAACTGGAGGAGTAGCTATTAAACAAAACTGACCCAGACGCTACGTTAAAAATGGAAACTACACATGACAAGTATAGTTCGAACAACTAATTTTTAAGAGTTTTACAAAAGTGATAAGTCTAAGTGAATGGGAGTTTTGAATTTTAAGAGAACTCAGTTGAAGATATTAAGGTGAAACCGTATCAAAATACACTAACGAACCGAAAACAGGAATAAAGAGCAAATGTCAGAAAGATTAATATACCTGGGGCATTTGGAATGCAAGGAAATAAAGAGCAAATGTCAAAAAGTTCAAAAATATCTTGTAAGTCTGCAGAAGAAAACAGAAACACCAATCAATTGTCAGGTAGCATGCCTAACGAAACATTTGATCTTCCTTTATCGGGAGCAATTGGGTATTTAACTTGGTGCCAGGATGGTTACTTGTCAGACCAAAAAGTTCAACAAAATGTATATGTTCATATACAGCATTCCTATTATTAAATTGCATTACAGAGGACGAGGACTCACTTTTGCTAATTGCACAAATTTATCAACTTTGTGAACTGAAGAAGCTGAAAAAGCGGTCTGCAAGAAAATGTATATATATATATTTCAAACAAGCTAGGATCCAGATGATTGAATAAAAGAAACAAAAGAGTAAATACCTGAGTGTTGGTGTAATGCAAACCAGCAATCAAAAAGGGGAAAAGTGGACCATAAAGACCGTTTGGAATTTCAGTCAAATTCTGGAACCATAAAGCCCCACCCTGCAAGCAATGAAACAAAAGACTCAACGGCATAATAAAGCGCTCACCAAATGACGATAGAAAGCCAGGAAAACAATAGTCCTAGAGTAAACAATACCGTATCAAAGCCAGGATGATGATCAAGTGACATTCTTCTAATGCTAGTTATCCACAAGAAAAAACATGAGATCTGCAGGAACAAGAAGGAGGAATAGTAAGACTATAACTTATTTCCACTCAAAAGAAGTATATTTCATGTTATGCAGTAATAACTAAAAGAAGCACTTATAGTACTTTTACATCCACATTAAGAGATAAAGGCATCATCACCTGGATGGAGAAATAAGCAGGAATCCAAAAGAAGGAAGGGCAGACGAGGGCTTTTCTTTCAGTCCGAAAGAGCATCAACTGTTCTACAACACTCCTTCCTGAACCCTTTGGAGGCCAAAAAGGCGGTACTAGAAAACAAGTATCAAACACTGTTAGCAACTAATCAAAAAAAAAATACGAAGTGAACACACACACACACACACACCAATGCTCTATAAATGCTCACACTTGGGTAAGAAGTGTGAAATGGCTTTTGTTTGCTTCCGCTGCAAAATGAGGATAGGAAGCAAAGCCGTTCTGAAAGCCACCGTAGACGTAGCAATCACGACCCACCTGGCAATTCCATCTGAGTGAAATTAACTAGAAACGATCTTTCAAGAAAAGCTATGTCTTACCAGGGCAATCCAGTGAGGTCGTGGTATGAATCAAGCAACGAGATCACATGTCGGGTCAATAAATCATGGCTAGCCGCAGTTGCTCCGATCATTTCCTGCCCCAAATCTAATCCGCTGCCCAGGTCCGTTGGGCTGGAAAACAGCCGCGATTGGAAAAGACCAAGCGCGATCGACGGTGCGGAGACATGGTGAGGAGAGAGAGAAGAGGAACAAGAGTGGCGTGAACGGCTGAGGTGAGAGAGTAAAACCCTACGATATGCCATTTCCAGTGACGGGATGTGATTGGTATCACAAAGTTTGGTCCGTTTACGCCTATTTCAGGTGTGCTGTGACTGCTGCTGCTGAAATTAGTGAACAAAGGTAGAGGATTATAAGATTTTGTGAAATTGTTTTTCTTTTCCTCAAATCAATTATGTAGACTAACTAGACTGGGTAATCAGAATCGGTAGTACGCATTTTCATGGATATATGAGAAAATTACAAAATGTACGAGTGTTATTAAAACCTACTCATTTTTAATTTTGTACTAGGTAGTGGCCCGCAATTTTGTAGGTATAAATATTTTATAAAAACATAATATATTATATTTTCATGAAACTAAATATATTTTTATTATTCAAAATTAAATGTTAATTTTATTTGAAACTAAAATGTTAAGTATAAAAATATGAAATTTCTAATGTAACAAAAAAAATCATTTTTCTTCAGATTAACATCATTTTTATTCTTTATTAATGAAAATAATTTATAGCATTATAGATTTTTAATGATAATTATTTTTTGTTAAAAATTTTGGGATTTCTACGGGTAGTTTTTATAAATAATTATGTTTGATTTTATTTGGTTCATTTGAAAAATAATTTTAATTGGTTCTAAAATTACCTTTTTATAATTTAATTAAAATAAATTAAAAAAGTATCAATCAATCAAACAATGATAAATTTTAAGGTTTCAACTATGAATGATATCTACACAAAGTCTATTAAGTGAATTCCATTTAATATATATATATATAGAAGAATTGTTTACATCCAAATATTAGTAGCTGAAGCATAAAAATAAGAAAAAGCAGAAAATATATATAATAATATTTTGATTCATGCATTAAAAAAGCAATGTTTACAACAATTTTCACAAGAATCAGTGTTATTTATCCATGCATAATAAAGTGAGTGAGATCCCCCTACATACAACAATTTAAGATAAAATCACTGCACTTTAAAGGGTAAATCATTTGATATTTTTATTTATAACTTGACCAATTAAATCATATATTCACATGACCAATAAAAACCATAACTTGTGTCACGTAGTTGAAAACTTCTCGTCTTCGCATACATTAAATATGAATATGGACTAAGTGATTTAAGCTCACCAACATTGATCACTTAAAACTATAAAAACTGAAAACAATACAATGATTATTGTAAAAAGAGTAAAAGATTCTGAAGTAAAACATTAACAATGATAAATTACTTACCAACCAAGTATTTGGTGTCGTATGCAAGTTCAAATATCTCACCTAATTCTTAAAATCAAGATAGAGATTATTAGACAGGACATGAACACCAAAAACAATAGTATCAGTTGAAATAGTCAGTGGTAAGGGAAAACAGTTGATTCATACATCAACAGAGGATCTCGGTCTCGATCAGTACATGAACTCTGACCCTGTACTAAAACATACATAAACACTTAATATTTTGTAATTTCATACACGAACTAACACTTTTAGGGAAATACTTACATTGATCGTATCTCTGTTAATTAATTGTTAACGGTGGCTTATGTGGATTAGCGGTAAGCTTATGTGGATTAAGAGAGTAAGACGTGGCAGAGTCACCTTTGCATTTTTAAAAAAGGTCATACGACGTCGTTTTCAAAGAAACTGAAGAAACAAGAAAAAAAATGGTCGGGTGAAAATCTTCGTCTTTGTCGAAGGCTGGGTAGGGTTTGATAATCAGAAGTGGCAAAACGAATCAAGTAGTGGCGAAGGAATCGGTTTGTTGGGAGATTGAGGAGTGAAAAAATGAGGTAAACAATTGAAATTCTCTGAAAATCTTTGTAATAGTTAAGTTGAAATTGAGTTTGAGGTTATTATTCTCTGAAAATCTCTTTAATAGATATGAAGAAAGTACAATGCACACCACCTGCCCGATGAAATGTGTGAACGAACTGTTGTTGTTATTATTCATGAAAATTGACATTTTCTTCTTTTGTTTTAGTGTGGATAACGATATTTCCTTCATCATAAACTATGATGGGAAGTTTGAACATATGGAAGGAGTACTTTACTATGTTGGAGGAAAAATTCATATCCTTCAAGCTGACCCTCCTGCTCTGTTTGGTGGAATAAGATCAGCTGAGATTGTCAATATGTATCGTTAACGTGTTTGGTACAAGCTGCCATATGAATACTTAAAAGATCTTAAGGAAGATCAGATCAGTAGGTCTATCGCATGAACAGGTCTGACTCGTGTTCAATTTTCAGGTTTCCGGTGTTGTTTTCTTTTGTGTTTTGATGATGGAAGCATGAAGCTGGAGGCACTTCCTCTGTTCTTCCTCTGTTCTAATTTTCAATTAGGAAGCGGCTTATGTTATGACTTTCTTTTGTAAAATTTCTTATTTTATGATAATATGTTATGATACTCTTGCTTTTCAAAACAAAGCAGTTGGCTTTCTTTTGTGTTATGATTCGCTCTCTCAATCTTGTTTTTCTACCGTCTCTCAGTCTCTCTAAAACTCTGATTCTTCTCTTTGCCTTCACGACTTCAACGAAGAGGACGGTGGTTTCTGTTTCTCAAAACCTAAGTTAATTTAATCTAAAACGGCGTCTTTTCTGTTAATCCCATGTTTAATTTCCACGTAATAACCCTCTTAATCCACATAAGTTCACCGTTAATCCACATGAGACATTGTTAACAATTAATTAACGGAGATACGATCAATGTATGTATTTCCCTAAAATTGTTAGTTCGTATGAAATTACAAAATATTTTGTGTTCATGTATGTTTTAGCACAGGGTCGGAGTTCATGTACTGATTGGGACCGCGACCTTCTGTTGATGTATGAATTAGCCGTTTTCCCGCATGTGAAATATCAAATTTCGAGATCCGAATCCAGTTTGCACCATTAGTCAGCTCTACTTCATATTTGCTGACTATCTCATTTATAATAGAAGCTTGTATTTTGTAATCCTGATTTATTACATAAAATACAGAAGAGGTGTGTTAGAAAACAAAAATACACTTCCAACAAAATATAGTTTTTCACAAACAAACAAACATTCACCTTGTCATTGGCTAATATAGCCTGAAGTGATTCAACATATACGTTTTTTTACGGTAAACATTAATATTTTTTACATAAACACAATAAAGAGTTTAACATAAACACTACAAACCCTTGACAATAAAAAAGAAGACATGGCTAAAATAACTCTAATTTATGTGTTATTGTGTATAGTGTGAAAAAGAATATATACATAGAGGTTGCTATCACAGTAGTTGGTTAAAGTTATAATTATATTATAATGGTCATTGACATTATTTTATATATGAACACATATGATAGCAACTATATATTCGTATGATCTGAATTTATTACTTTAATTAATAATTACTATAGTTTCATAGAATGAGTTCATATAATAAAGGGCTTTTTGCAAAATTGATTCAAAAGTCAAAGTCAAACCTAAAACTAACTCATGTTTTTTTTTTCATTTCACTACAAGAAAACATAATCTTAACGAGGGCGGTTTTCCTCGTTATTTCGTCGTAAAAGAGGCTTTACGACGAATTAGCGAGGAAACGCGTTTGCTCGTTACACGTCTGTCGTAACACATATTTCCTCGCTAATTCGTCGTAACTTAGCGAGGAATATATTTCGTCGTAAAGACGAAGTAGGGCGATTCGTCGTAAAGACCACGTCAATATTCCACGTAAGGACGTCGCTATAATTCCTCGTAAATACCTCGAAAATAGTTCCTCGTAATCTACACGTAAATACCTTGAAAGAGTTTCCTCGCAAAATACACGTAACAACCACGAAATGATTTCCTCGTAAAATGGTCGTAAACTTTTCCTCGTTATTTCCTCGTAAATGGTTCCTCGTAAAATACTCGTTAAATGTTTCTCGTCATTTCCTCGTAAGGTTTCCACGTAAAGAGGTCGTACATTGGCTACGAATTTACTTCGTTTTTATTATTTTACAGAATTTAAAAATATAATTAAAAAATAATTAAAATTATTTAATTTAATAATAAATTAAAATTCAAAATAAAAATAAATCAATATGAAAATATTTTATATATAAATAAGTTTTGAATTTATATAATACAACAACCAAAAAAAAAACTAAGGGTCGTTCATCGCCCGGTAGAATTCATCACTCCTCCTCGTAACATCCGCCTCGTTATGTACGTCGGATGACTCGCCTTGAATGGGATGTTGTTGTCGCATGTTCCTCAACATGGACTCCCATTCCGGATTTGTGGCCGCAATAACGTCCAAGAAGCCCTCGACTCCACCCATACGAGATTTTGTCGCGGTCAACTCGTTACGCAGCTGAGCGGACTCTCTACGCAGCTCCGTGACTTCATCATCCCGTCGCTGACCATAAGACGATGTCGCTCTCGGAACATCGTTGACGGAACCAATACCCAACGTCCGTCCCTTTTTTTTAGGGACAACCTTAAAAACAAAAAATAAATATTGTAAGTAAAAATTTAAAGTTAAATTAAATGAATAATTAAAAATTAATTTTTTTGAAAATTTACCTCCTCGTAAATCTTATCCACTTCAAGTGTGGATAAGGTGACGGGTAATCCGTCGGTAGACTGCTGGGTCAGCTGAGTCTGGCGGTCTTCAACCCGAGCAACTACGTCGTTGTAGATTTGCTCGGACTTGCCATCTACAAATACGCCCGCCTTGTTCTTGTGGGTCCTCTCGTAAAGTTCCATAAGAGACGGGAGATGTCCCGTCTCTTTGGCCTAAAAAACAGTTAAGAAAGTTAGAATAAATTAATATATGTATTAAAAAAATTATTTAATAAAATATTTAATTACCATTTCCAAACGGACACCGGCGTGGGGTTTTTGGCCCGTAGTGTGAAGCATCGGCCCGTTCCCGTGCTCATCGACCGTGTTACGGGAGTTAGAGCAAGCCTGGGCGATTCTAATGGAATCAGGAAGGCGCCAATAACGGATGAGGCCATCCCACACATCCGTGGTGAGCTCAGCGGGTTTGCCACGCTCATACCCCTTCACGATCCAGTCACCCTTCCAGTTGGAGACCGTGTCCAACAAGCGAACTTTCGCTTTCGCGTTAAACTTCTTCCTCACCCTCTCAGTGATCCCCAAGGCCCAATTATATTTTTGCTGTTGGAAAAAATAAATTAACAATTATTTTTTTAGAAAGTATATATATAAATCATGAAAAAATTAAAATATATATAATTAATTAATAGAAACTTACAGCGTAAATTTTGAACCACGTCTTTCTGACGTAGTGAGGCGTCTTACTCCAGTTTGGATGTGCCATGGAGAAGTAACCCTTGATCGTGTCGGTTACGTCCGATGCAAGACATCCGTCAACCCCCCACCTGGAAAATACAAATTTAAAATATAAATTATTTTTTAATGTTATAAAAGAAATTTAAACGAATTAAAAAAAATTAATGCAACATACCACAACGTTCCGTCCGGTCGGTCTGGGTCGATGACTGGTAAACCTTCTCTGCCTGGCAGACTGAGAATGTCCTCTACAGTGTACTGCAAGTAAGGAGCACTCGGAGGCACCATCAAATCAGGATGAATATCGGCGGCCATCGGAGGTGCCATCGGAGGAGGCACAGGAGGAGGCATCGGAGGAGGCACATGAGGAGCCGATGGTGCACTAGAAGAAGTAGACCCAGAGACTCTCTGAGTGTACTGAGTCTCGGGGACAGTCTCCTGGCCCGAAGAACTGGGAGCGGAAGAAGAGGCCGGATCTAAACGACTACCCGGCTCACCGAAGATCTCTCTGTAATGGGCAGTAAGTCTTCCTTTTCGAACCTGAGAAAAAAATGAAAATTTTAAAATTAACATCAACAATATATTTCCCAACATTATCCACCTAATCAACACTAAATAACATAAAATACGCAAACCTATCTAAATTCCCTATACTAACCACCTAATCTATCCTAAACTAACCAAATTAGAGAGGAATCAGAGAGGCTTACCATTGCTACGAAATGGAGAGGAAGTAGAGAGGAAGTAGAGAGGAAAGAAAGAGTGAGCGCTCGGGTGTATATATAAGATTACATATCGTCGCAAATTCGTCGTAAGTTTACGACGAAATAGCGAGCAGTTACAAAGGCCCGTGTTTTTTTTTACGAGGAAATTGCGAGGAATCACAAAGGCCCGTGTTTTTGTTTACGAGGTATTAACGACGATTTTGCCTACGTGGAATTAACGAGGCTTGCTTTCCTATAAATATACTCACAACTCTCATTCTCAAACCACACATAAACTCCCAAATCACACACCTATCTGAAATCACATTCCTCAGCAAAATCATATTCAAATTATAAATATTTGAAAAAAATAGGAAAATGATAAGATATTAGAATTCATGTGGGCGAGACTTACGTATTATAATTGCTGGAAGTCTTGCCACATGTTATTCTGGTATTTTGATCCTTTTCCCTTTTTTCTAGTTTTTACACTACGAGGTATTTACGACGATTTATGCTTACGTGGAATTAACGTGTTTTATGTTTAAATCTTTTTACGTGGTCTTTACGACGATTTCTGCTTACGTGGTCTTTACGACGATTTCTGGTTACGTGGTCTTTACGACGATTTATGCTTACGTGGTATTTACGACGATTTCATCCTACGTGGAATTAACGAGTGTTATGTTTAAATCCCTAGAATCCGAAAACCGAAACCCGAAACACGAAACCCCATACCCGAAACCCCAAACCCCCCCCCAAACCCGAAACCCGAAAGCCCAAACCCGAAACCCGAAACCCAAACCCCCATCTTTAATTTTCTACTTCATATATTCCAAACCCCATATTTAATTTTAAGTTTCGTCGTTATTCCTAAACCCCAACCCCCAAACCCAAACCCGAAAGCCCAAACCCGAAACCCGAAAGCCCAAACCCCAACCCCGAAACCCGAAACCCGAAACCCCAAACACCAACCCCCAAACCCGAAAGCCGAAAGCCCAAACCCGAAACCCGAAACCCAAACCCCATCTTTAATTTTCTACTTCATATATTCCAAACCCCATATTTAATTTTAAGTTTCGTCGTTATTTTTAACGAGTGTTATGGTTAAATCCCTAGAACCCCAAACCCGAAACCCGAAACCCGAAACCCGAAATCCAAAACCCGAAACCCCAAACCCCGAACCCCTAAACCCGAAACCCCAAACTCGAAACCCGAAACCCGAAACCCGAAACCCGAAACCCGAAATCCAAAACCCGAAACCCCAAACCCGAAATCCAAAACCCGAAACCCCAAACCCCGAACCCCTAAACCCGAAACCCCAAACTCCGAACCCCTAAACCCGAACCCCAAACCCCAAACCCCGAACCCCTAAACCCAAAACCCGAAACCAAAAACCCGAAACCCAAACCCCAAACCCGAAACCCGAAACCCGAAACCCCAAACCCCAAACCCCATATTCCTTATTTTCTACTTCATATATTCCAAACCCCATCTTTATTTTTAGGTTTCGTCGTTATTTCCTCGTTGTCTTACGTTGTATTTACGACGATTTCATCCTACGTGGTTTTTACGACGAATTCATCCTACGTGGTATTTACGACGATTTTGTCCTACGTGGAATTAACGAGTCCCGCGTTCTTTATTTTTATATTTCGTCGTTATTTCCTCGTTGACCTACGAGTCCTTTACGACGATTTTTTGTTACGTGGAATTAACGAGTGTTATGTTTAAATCCCTTGAATCCGAAACCCCAAACCCCATATTCCTTATTTTCTACTTCATATACTCCAAACCCCATCTTTATTTCCATTCCAAACCACAATTCCCACATTTGCTTATTCATAAAACAAACTCCCGGCATTACCTTATTCATAAAACAAACCCCACATTATCTTATTCATAAAACAAACTCCCTCATCTTATTCATAAAACAAATACATCAATCGGATACATCGACATTCTCGTCATCACTAGAAACATCATCATTTTCATTAAACTCGTCTTCAACAGCTTCGTCTGTGGCATCATCGGTAAGATCTTCGTACTCGTGATTATGCGGATCAATGAGAAGGATGTCATCAATTTCTTGTTCAGGTTCCTCAACTTCATTTTCTGTTCTTCTTGCAATGGTGGTTCTTCTCCACTGATGATTCGTCCTCGAGGTGTAACTTTGATCACTGCTAACCAATTTATACCTGAATCTCTCATCCGAGGGTATGGAAGGAAGCTAACTTGGTCTGCTTGTGAAGCTAAGATGAAAGGCTCGAATTTGTTGTACCTTCGTCCACCGTTGACATCAACTACACCGAATTTGTTAGACCGAACACCTCTGTTGACGACGGGGTCGAACCATTCACATTTGAAGAGGACGCATTTCAGCTTCAGTATCCCTGGAAATTCGACTTCAATAATCTCCGTCAAGATCCCGTAGAAATCTGTTTCCCCTTTCACACATATTCCATAGTTACTGGTCGCCCGCTGTCTACCATAGTCATATGTATGAAAAGTATAGCCTCGTGTGAAATACATCTGTGATGTGGTGACCTTTACAAGTGGAGATTGAATTACTTCGTGTAACCACTTAGGATAATCTGCATCGTCGTCGTCATAATCAACCTGCAAAAATAAAGAGAATGTTAATGAAATACAGATAATGTATGAAAAAAAGTTTTAGTTAATACCTGATTCCGCAACCACTTAATGAAGTGTTGATCTTTCCTTTTGTCTACGTCACTTGTGGATATACCAGGAAATGTTTCTTCGACTTGAGAAACAAATAGGCTGTAAAATCACATTTTATAGGAATGAATCTCTCGCAATTATACAATTAATTATACTTATATGTGTTTCGAAGTGTCAATATATGTTACCTTTCAAAATAACGCATCAATGGATCTTCGCAATTGAGTAGAATATAGGTGTGTGCACTATGAGCGTCTTCTTCACTCGACCACCAAACCTCTTTAGACTTCCCACCGAGTCGCCCAATCTGGCTAAAGATGTCTGGAACACCAGCAACTGCATATGTTGGCGCAACACCACCATCATCATATCTTCTTGGAGCTCTTCTCCGTGTACGTACTTTTGACGCAAAGTAGTACGATGTGAAGTGAGAAACTTCTTCCGTCAAACTTCCAGCAATTATAGAACCTTCAACTTTGGCGAGGTTCTTTGCTTTTCCCTTCAAATATTTCATGGCTCGCTCATACTGATACATCCATCCGTAATGTACAGGTCCACGAAGCAATGCCTCATATGGGAGGTGGACAGCTAGATGCTCCATGACGTCAAAAAATCCGGGAGGAAATATCTTCTCCAAGTTGCACAATAAGATGGGAATGTTCTCCTGAAGCTGTTCCACAACTTCTTCTTTAAGAGTGCGTGTGCTCAGATCCCTGAAAAATGCTCCAATGCCTTTTATATTCAAAAAAAAATTAAACACATTGTTAGTCATATATTATTTTGTAAATTATTGTGATATAATACACTACGTACCTGCAAGTGCTTCATGTACGTTTGTTGGAAGTAGCTCCGCAAATGCAAAGGGCAGTAGTCGTTGCATAAATACATGACAATCATGACTCTTCATCCCGGAGAACTTTTGACCC
Organism: Brassica napus; assembly: GCF_020379485.1. Taxonomy (NCBI): domain Eukaryota; kingdom Viridiplantae; phylum Streptophyta; class Magnoliopsida; order Brassicales; family Brassicaceae; genus Brassica; species Brassica napus. The sequence continues at coordinate 50,416,779 of NC_063446.1, read as the reverse complement.
TTTTCAACACATCTAGAGAGATTCGAAACATACCCATCGGGGAACTTCACTTCTGATGCCACCCAGTTGAACAACACCGACTTTTTTTCTGAAGATAATCTGAATATCGGAACGGGAACTTGTCCATTGCTTTTAATATGTAACTCGCTTCTTGAGCAAATATCCGGCAAGTCCAACCTCGATTTTATGTTGTCTTTTGTCTTCCCTGGGACATTCAATATTGTATTCATGATGTTCTCAAAGAAATTCTTCTCTATATGCATCACATCGAGGTTGTGGCGCAGAAGAAGATCCTTCCAATATGGCAACTCCCAAAATATACTCTTCTTGTGCCAGTTGTGATGAACACCGTAAGAATCTGGCATATTACGAGGGACATGCCAATTACCACCCCAACGAACTGTTTCGTTAGCTCCGTAGTAGTCGATTTGCGCTTCAATTTGTTCTCCAGTTAGATATGGAGGAGGAGTGTCTCTCACAACCCTTTTGTGCCTAAACAAATTCTTGTTTCTTCGGTAAGGATGGCCAATGGGAAGAAATCGACGGTGACAATCAAACCAACTTGTCTTCCTACCATTCTTCAGTTGAAACGCATCTGTCGTTCCATTACAATATGGACAAGCTAATCTCCCATGTGTAGTCCATCCAGACAACATCCCATAGGCAGGGAAATCACTTATGGTCCACAAAAGCATCGCTCGCATCGTAAAATTCGTCTTCGTTGAACAGTCATACGTCCTCACCCCTGTTGACCACAAATCCTTCAACTCTTTTATCAGTGGTTGTAGGAAAACATCCAGGGACCTTTTTGGATGGTTCGGACCAGGTATTAATATGGTCAAGAATAGTAACTCCCGTTGCATGCACATCTCCGGTGGCAGGTTGTATGGAGTAAGAAAGACTGGCCACAATGAATATTGTCTCCCTGACATTCCGAACGGACTAAATCCATCTGTGCATAATCCGAGATACACATTCCGGATATTGCTAGCGAAATCTGGATGTACTTTGTTGAAATGTTTCCAGGCTCTTGCATCTGATGGATGAGTCATCTCACCATCCGTCTGAGTATGCTCGGCATGCCATCTCATCTTTCCAGCAGTCTGCTCTGATTGATACAATCTTTTCAATCTGTCTGTAATTGGTAGGTACCACATCCTTTGGTACGGTACCCTATTACGTCCCCGTCCTTGCGGCTTGAATCGTGGCTTCTTGCAGAATCGACATTCTTCTAGCTTCTCATCATCTCCCCAATAGATCATGCAGTTGTCGATGCAAACATCTATCATCTCCGAAGGCAACCCAAGACTATAAACCAGTTTCTGAATCTCATAATAAGAATCAGCAGACACATTGTCTTCCGGCAAATACTCTTTAAACAAGTCCGCCCATTCGTTCATGCAACTTTCAGGTAGATTGTGATCAGTTTTAATATTCATCATTCTAGCAGCTAACGACAATTTAGAGAGACCTTCTCTACAACCACTGTAAAGTGGTTGATTCGCCGCGTTTAACATTTCGTAAAACTTTTTTGCATCTATATTAGGTTCTTCATCTTCATCATGAGCTACGAATGCATCAGCTACCATATCATGAACCCTATCATAATCTACCATCTCCTCCTGATGGTAACTATGTTCATTATGCAAATGATGATCAACCGGTTCTTTTTCCTGAAAATTGCTATTACTACTACTAGCTTCATTCTGATCATAATTAAAACCTTCTCCATGTTGAAACCAGATATAGTAATTTGCCGTGAAACCTCTATTTATTAAATGCTTCCAAACATTTTCACGATTTGCCAGTTTCGAATTGTTGCATTTCCGACAAGGACAGAACATCTTACCACTTTCTTGGGCGAGCGGTGTTGAATCTGCTTGATGCATAAATGTCTCCAGACCCGCAAGGTATTCTTTCGTCACTCTCCCGTTAGCATCTCTATGCATATACATCCACTTCCGCAACTCGTAAATAGTCCCGGAGCCAGCCATTTTTTTTCTTTCACGTTTTTTGTTGTTGGTGTGTTTAAAATGATGTTCAAACATCCATATTTATAGGAAAATTCGAATCTGGTAGTTGTAATTTTGCTATGAATTTACGACGAAAATTAATTAGGTGGGCAAAAAAAACGTGTAACACCTATAAAGTTGGTGGATTCAAAAATTTCCTCGCTAAATACACGTAAACTATTCCCTCGTAAATATCATGCAAAGTTTACGTCGTATTTACGAGGAAATAGTTTTTCCTCGTAAAATACTCGTAAAATTACATCCACTTTACGACGAAACAGTTTTGTCGTTACGTTACGAGGAAATAACGATGACTTTAGTTTTTCACGTAAATTCGTCGTAAACTCGAAGCAAATTTACGAGGATTGTTTTTCCTCGTTAATTTTCGTCGTTAAGCATGTGTTTTCTTGTAGTGTTTTCCCTATTCACCCTACAAGTTCAAATTATTCACGAAAATACCATTAGTTTTTTTTCTTTTCGAAAATGGTCTTTTTACTCTCTCAACCTCATCATCTTCAAGTATTTACAAGATTATCATTGCCATCAATACACCAACCACCATGAACAAGCAATTTGAAGCTCTTAATGCACCTCAAATCGATTTACACTCATTCTTTCTCAATTCTTATGAACAAAAAAAACATCTGTTTCACTTTCTCTCCATATTCATCCAAAAAAACCCCAAGATTTTGATTTTAAATTTTTTATGGTTCATAGAGCCATCGAACCTTACAATTCTTGGTGGGTCACTTTTTTTTGAGATTCTGGGTGCTAAGAGAAGACTTTGTGTGCTAAACAAGTTATCTCACTGGATGAAACTATGAAATTAGTTTTTTTTTCCAGATCAGTTCGTCCAGGCGACTTCCTCGTAAGTCGTCTGGCTGTAGACACCTTACATGGAAGTCTTCTGGTCAATCCAGAGGTTAGTTTTGCAATTGATTATTAAATGTGTTTTTCTAGATTACTTACATGGAAGTCGTCCATCTTTGTTTGTTAAAAAAAAAATTCGAGACGACTTCCATATAAGTCGTCTAAGGTAAACAGGTTAGTTTTGCATTTGACCGGATTGTGTCAGAAATTTGACTTTTCCTGGACGACTTACATATAACTCGTCCAGTAGAAAATTAAAAAAATCAATATTTTCTTATATCTAGACGACTTCCATGTAAGTCGTCTCAGGTTAGTTTTGCAATTAAAAAATAAAACAAAAAATTTATTTTTGTCTAGACGACTTACACAAAAGTTGTCAATCAGACGACTTACATGAAAGTCGTCCATGATTTTATTCCGAGATTCTGGTCAAACCTTGCTTATCTTGGACGACTTCCATGTAAGTCGTCGGACGAACTACTTTCGTTTAAGTCGACTAGAACAAAATAATATTTTTTGTTTTATTTTTCAATTGCAAAACTAACCTGAGACAACTTACATGGAAGTCTTCTAGGTATAACAAAATATTGATTTTTTTTAATTTTCTACTGGACGACTTACACAGGAAAAGTCAAATTTCTGATACAATTCGGTCAAATGCAAAACTAACACATTTTCTCTAGACGGCTTACATGGAAGTCGTCTCGAATTTTTTTTTTAACAAACAAAGATGGACAACTTCCATGTAAGTCGTCTAGGTTAAAAATCAATTGCAAAACTAACCTAAATGGACGACTTCCTAGAAGTCTACCAGACGACCTCCGTGGAAGTCGTATATGTCAATGTTTAATAAACTTTCATTTTATCTAAAAGAATTTTTAATTTTTTTTTGTTAATTCATGTATATTCGTCATTATTGGGGCTACTGAATGAAATTTATAACTTAATTGGTGATATTTATTAGGTTACCAACATTCATGCTTAGTAAAAGTTCTAGCTAATTGAGAAGACTTCCGTGGAAGTGTTCTACGTTAGTTTTTGTAAATTTGTTAAGTAACTTTAAGATATGTTTATTTAATTTTCAAAAGTGTTAAGTGACTTCAAGAATATCAAGTAACATGTTTTAATGTGTCTTCTTAGATCATAAGATATACTTTTTACTTATGTATCTAATGAAAGTGTTCTATCTTTGAACTTATGTAATGTTTTATCTTTTGTGAATTTGACTAAGTTTTCTTGAGAATTCTTCTCCCTTAGTTGTAATAAATTTGATTAATTTTTGTGTTATTGCGTTTTGCTATTGAAGTTGTATCAATAATTTCAATTATGTAAAGTAATTTTGGCAAGATAATATTGTGGAAAATGAACATATTTACAAAATATTTTCATTTATATCTCTTCAAATTTACAAAAAAAAGTCACAACTAAAGGAGTACATATGCAAATCACAAAACAGACCACAAACAAAACTATTATAGATCATTCTTCTACAAAGACAAGCTTAGACTTCACTTGATATGGAAGAAGACTCTGTGAGAAGACTTCCAGGAAGTCGTCTGGAAGACTTATTTGAAGTCGTATGAAAGACTTCCTGGAAGTCTTCTAGAGCATTATATTTTAGAATACTTCCTATAAGTCTTCCAAAGTATGATCCAGATCTGAAAAACATGTATATCAAACCCAGATCTGAAAACCCTGCATATCATATCAAAAAACATTCAAATGGCTTAAAACAGAGAAAATGAGTTGAAAATTAGATAGATATACGTTTATAGAACACACAAAATACATATCCAAGTGGAAGATGAGAACCATCTGATTAAAAACTTGCAACAAAAAGATAGATTAGTGAGAAAGACATGAGACAAAAATGAAAAATTCATATAAAGTTTAGTGTTTTCAAGTCAAAGAGATTAGAGTGGGTTTGGAGAGTTTTAATTTTGGGAAAAAGGTATGAACTTTATGGAACAGAAGGTTACCAAATAAAGAAAAATCAGACATAAAAACTTACCAAAACGCTTAGATCAGTTATGAAAGAGAGACATGGGAGAAGACTCCCTCAGAAGACTTTTTGGAAGTCGTCTGGAAGACTTCCTGGAAGTCGTCTGGAATACTTCCTGGAAGTCGTCTGGAATACTTCCTGGATGTCGTCTGGAAGTTTTCTAGCCCAGAAGTCTTCCAGATCTGAAAAACCTGCATATCCAAATCTAGATCTGAAAAATCTGCATATCCAAAAACGTTTAAATGGCTTAAAAACAGAAAAAATGAGTGGAAGATTAGATAGATCTACCTTTATAGAACACACAAAAATACATATATAAAATTAATAGATCTACCTTTAAATGAGTGGAAGGTGAAAACCATGTAATAAAAAACCTGCAAAAATAAGATAAATTAGTGAGAAAGACATGAGACAAAAACAATAAATTGATATAAAGTTTGATGTTTATGTCGAGTTAAGCTTAAAGAATAAGGAAACTTGAGGAGCAAGTAAAAGTCCCAATCCTATCATGTTGAGGAATTGAAAAGTATAATGTATTTAGGAAGTTTTCTAGATATGTTATCTAATAGGATTAGGATATAATGATCTCTATATAAGAGAATGTCGAGGTTAGATACAGAGTGTGAGTTGTGATATTAAGAACTTGTGATTGAGTTGTTTCAAAGCTTTGTTTGATTGATTGAATAAGAGAAAGACTTCTTATTAATAGTTTGTGATTCTATATTTGGTTTCAGAGCCACACAAGAATCCATTCTAGTTTGATATAGAACACAAACGACTATGGCGGATGTTAAAGACAAAACTATGGCGACCAAGAATGCTGGACCTGCCTCCATAAAGTTCCCGATGCTAACTACGTCAAACTACACCGTTTGGTGTATGAGGATGAAGAGAGCACTTAAGGTTAGCGAAGTATGGGAAACAATTGATCCCGGAACCAAAGATGAAAAGAAAAACAATATGGCAATAGCGTTCCTGTTTCAATCCGTACTGGAGGCATTGATTCTACAAGTTAGCGATTTAGACACATCAAAGGGTGTATGGGATACGATAAGGGCACGTAACCTTGGAGCCGAGAGGGTTAAAGAAGCTCAATTGTAAACATTAATGGCGGAGTGTGACAGACTTAAGATGAAAGATGGAGATACAATCGATACCTTTGTTGGAAGATTACCTGAGCTCTCGTCAAAAGCAGCCGCATTAGGAGAGGTGATAGAAGAATCAAAGATAGTAAAGAAATTCTTGAAGAGCCTACCGAGGGAGAAATATATACAGATTGTTTCCTCGATTGAACAGCTTCTTGACCTCAACTCAACAAGTTTTGAGGACATCGGTTGTAGGCTAAAGGCCTATGAAGAGAGAATTGCTGAAGATGAAGAAGACGAACACGAAGATCAAAACAAACTTATGTATGCAGACTCAGGACAAGAAAGCTATGGTGGGTACGGAAGAGGTCGAGGACGGGGCGGCCGCTCACCCTGGAGAGGAAGAGGCCGTGGCCGTCAAGGATCATCGTTTCAAAACCAGAGAGTGGCTTATAAGCGACGTTTAAACGGAGATACCTCTCACATAACATGCTTCTGTTGCGACAAACTTGGACACTACACTTCAGATTGTCCAGATAAGCAACTCAAGCTTCAGGAAACTGTAGAAAAGAAGGAGGAAGACACACACGAGGCCGATGAACTGATGATGAATGAAGTAGTTTATCTCAATGAAAGGAAGGTAAATCCAAGCACGTTTGAAGCCGACTTGGATATGATGAACGTGTGGTATCTCGACAATTGTCCGAGTAACCACATGAGTGGAAACCGTTTGTTCTTCCATGAGCTTGATGAAACCATCTTAGGAAAGGTGAGATTCGGAGATGACTCTCGAATTGACATAAGAGAAAAAGGCTCGGTTCGTTTTATCTTCAAAGGTGGCGAAAAGAAAATCTTGAACAATGTTTACTACATTCTTGGACTGAGAAGCAATATAGTTAGCTTGGGGCAAGCTACTGAGGTCAGATGCGAAGTACGAATGAAGGATGATACGTTGACCATATTTGATCACAATGGAAGATTAATGGTGAGAACTACACGATCCAAGAATAGGCTATACAATGTCGTTTTGCAAGCTGATCAAGTTTGATGTCTTCTAGCATCATCATCGAGTGAATCATCTATATGGCATTCCCGCTTAGGTCACATAAACGCCGAGACGTTAAAGATGATGGTCAACATGGAGCTTGTTATTGGCGTACCTAAGCTATCAGGTGGCGAAGAAACATGTGTATCTTGTCTACTTGGTAAGCAAACTAGAAGACCCTTCCCGCAAGCAACCTTGTTTCGAGCCTCCAAAACACTTGAGTTGATACACTGCGATCTCTGCGGGCCAATCTCACCAGCAACACCAGCTCAAAAACAATATGTATTTGTTCTCATTGATGACCATACAAGATATAAGTGAACGGTCTTATTGAAAAGAAAGATGAGACGTTTGAGAAATTCAAACGATTCAAGACTCTGGTGGAAAAGGAAACAAAACAAAAAATCAAGACCTTCCGGACAGACAGAGGTGGAGAATTCTTATCTCTTTAGTTTCAGGCCTACTGTGACAAGAACGACATCAAATAACATCTAACCGCACCTTATTCCCCGCAACAGAATGGAATAGTAGAACGACGCAACCGGACCCTCTTAGAGATGACAAGAACCATCTTAAAGCACATGCACATACCAAACATGGTATGGGGCGAAGCAGTACGACACTCTACGTACGTTATTAATCAGGTGGCGACAAGATCACTGGATGGGAAAACGCCTTACGAGTTTCTAGGTAACCAGAAACCAAACCTCACTCATCTACGAGTGTTTGGATGTGTATGTTACGCAAGGACAGAGACCGCTGGAAGAAAGAAGCTTGATGACAGATCACGGGTGCTTGTACACTTGGGAACGGAACCAGGATCAAAGGCTTACCGCCTACTAGACCCATTAAACAAACAAATCATAGTAAGTCGAAATGTGATCTTTGATGAAACAAAATAATGGAGCTGGAACAAAACAGAGAAAGCAGAGTACGATGATGCGGGTGAACTCATTGTTCAAATTAAAGGTTTTTCATCTAATGATGAGATCATTGTCGATGAAGAAGAAGAGAATGAAACTGGTGTTGAGACCAATGAAGAAGAACAGTTCGATGAGGAAGAAGACGAAGTGCAGCCGCAACTTAGAAAGTCTCAACGGGTAACTATAAAGCCCTCATATCTCGATGACTATATCATCTTAGCTGAGGTAGAGTGTGAGCATTTGTTGATGATAATAAACGATGAACCGTGGGACTTCAATGAGGCTAAGGAGTTGAAAGTTTAGATTGATGCATGAAAAGATGAGATTTTCTCGATAGAGAAAAACAATACATGGAATCTTGTGGAACTACCAGCAGGAGTGAAGCCAATTGGGCTTAAATGGGTGTTCAAAATTAAACGGAATGCCGATGGAAGTATCAGTAAGTACAAGGCACGGCTGGTGGCGAAAGGCTACGTTCAAAAACATGGTGTTGACTACGATGAATTTTCTGCTCCAGTGGCTCGCATCGAGACCATCCGCTTGATCATCGCACTAGCCGCTTCGAACGGGTGGGAGGTTCACCACTTAGACGTAAAGACTGCATTTCTTCACGGAGAACTTAAAGAAGAAGTGTTTGTGGTTCAACCAGAAGGGTTCATCGTAGCAGGACAAGAACACAAGGTTTATAAGCTCAAATGAGCTCTCTACGGCTTGCGTCAAGCTCCTAGAGCCTTGAACATTAAACTAAACCAGATTCTAAAGGGGCTAGGCTTTGAAAGATGCTCAAAGGAGCCTTCATTGTATCGAAAGGAGGAAAACGAAGATCTTCTCGTTGTGGTGGTTTATGTAGATGATCTACTCATCACCGGATCATCACTTGAGCTGATACTAGACTTCAAAAAGGAGATGGCAACCAAATTCGAGATGAGTGATCTTGGCTTGTTAACTTATTACTTGGGAATAGAAGTTGTTCAACGTGAGGACGGGATCATTCTGAAACAAGACAGATACGAACGTAAGATCATTGAAGAAACTGGAATGAACTCTTGTAACCAAACACATACGCCGATGGAGATGAATGCTAAGTTCTCTAAAGCGCTGGATGAGGGAAAGATCGACGAAAGCGAGTACCGTTGCAGCATTGGCTGCCTTAGGTACCTGTTACACACTCGTCCCGACTTAACCTTCTCTGTTGGAGTACTTAGTAGGTATATGCAAGATCCTAAGATATCTCATGGTGCTGCGCTGAAGCAAGTCTTAAGGTACTTGCGAGGGACATGTTCACTAGGTCTCCACTTTGAACGTAACAAAGGATTAAAGTTGGAGGGTTATAGCGACAGTTCACATAATGTCTATGATGATGATGGGAAAAGCACAACGGGACATGTCTTCTATCTTGGTGAAAGTCCCATAACATGGTGTTCAACGAAACAAGAGAGAGTGGCTTTGTCAAGCTGTGAGGCAGAGTTCATGGCGGCAACAGAGGCTGCAAGAATTGTTAAGTGAAGTTGTTGGTAAAGTTTGCAAACAAGTGACCATTAGATTGGACAACAAATCTGCGATTGCTCTGACAAAGAATCCGGTGTTTCACGGCCAAAGCAAACATATACATAGGAGATTTCACTTTATCATAGAGTGTGTTGAAAACGAGCAAGTTAATGTTTAGCATGTTCCCGGAAGTGAGCAAAAGGCGGACATCCTTACAAAATCACTCGGAAGGATTAAGTTCAAAGAAATGAGAAGTCTTATCGGAGTTCAAGATGTGTGTGAAGATGAGTTTAAGCTTAAGGGGGAGAATGTTGAGTTAAGTTTAAAGAATAAGGAAACTTGAGGAGCAAGTAAAAGTCCTAATCCTATCATGTTGAGGAATTGGAAAGTATAATGTATTTATGAAGTTTTCTAGATATGTTATCTAATAGGATTAGGATATAATGATCTCTATATAAGAGAATGTCGAGGTTAGATACAGAGCGTGAGTTGTGATATTAAGAACTTGTGATTGAGTTATTTCAAAGATTTGCTTGATTGATTGAATAAGAAAAAGACTTCTTATTAATAGTTTGTGATTCTATAGTTTATAAGTTCAAAGAGATTAGAGAGAGGTCGGAGAGTTTTATAATGAGAAACATTACATTTTTGTTGCAGCCATTTGAGAGAAGGAGAGAGAATGTGTAAAATTTTTATATAGGGAGACAAAAAATTCAATTAGGTTAAATATTTTCGATTCAGAAGACTTTCAAGTAAGTCTTCTAATAAAAGACTTCCTGTCCTCCAGAAGACTTCAATATTTTTAGCGGGAAACAAAAATAAAAGACTGCCTAGACGACTTACCTCTTAGTCGTTTAGACCCTAAACATAACCTCTAAACTAAATTAACTAACTAAACACTTCATAAAATCAAATTAAACTTAAAAAGTGTTTACTATACACATAAATAAACACGTATAGGTAAAAATTTAATTTTTCAAAAAAAACATTTAAGCCTTCCTAAATCTAACCCTAAGAATACATACAATACTACAACATATGTTGCCAAACCCTAAACCAAAGAATATCATGATTAACTACTTTCGCTCATCTATGTTGAAAACTATTCAATTTTATTATATCTTAATTTACATAACTTAAAAATTGTTTATAATTACATGATTTTAATTTTTCACTTGTCAAAATATTTTTTAAACAATTTATAAATTATTCTTAAGATCAACAACACCAAACGACTTCCAGTATCTCAGAAGACTCAGACGACTTCCAGTATCTCAGAAGACTCAGACGACTTACCGGGGCTACATTCGTAAAAATAAGTTCTGATTTTTTGTTTGATCACAAGGGGTTGGGTGTATTTTCACAAGGCTTTTAAATTAGTTTTACATTTGATTCAAGTTTGGGTATAAGTTTGCATTTCGAATCAAGTTTTGAGTCATATTTGGCAAATTCCCCTATAATAAATAGGCGTTTCTATAAATATGAAACACAACTATAACTATCGCGAAAATGTTTCTATAAATCTGTTTGCCTCATTAATTATTTTCTAAATTGTTTATTACTAACTTTCTCTTGCTCGTTTCTGTTATTAACATATGTATAAAATAAGCAATGACTTTTATACATTTCAGCAAGAAGTTATTATATGAATATTGATCTTTCAATTTTTTTGTAAAAAATAAATTAAACATAACAACTATGACCAATCATATTAAGACGATTTATTTGAAAGCTTTTCTATGTGCGACACACATCAGCAGAAATCATTTAAGTGACTTCTCAATTAATATATAGGAGGATTAATTACAATATGAACTTATTTTCAATTTTGTATTTATTACATTATAAACTTATTGAATTGTCATCATATATCTAACATCATTCTATTGCTTATGTGACAGTCTTACAATGATTTGGACAAACTTTAGATTATTAATTTAACATAAAATTAGTCTGCCCACATTAATCATCGTCGATCCACATTAACAGTGCCAATCACTATTAATCGTTATCGACCCATGTTAATATACCCTAAGTATTTTTAGAAATCATAAAATTCTAAATTGAATAGTTAAAAGCTTTGGCACAATTATCGACCCAATTTTGGTCTCGGAATTTTTTAGCCCTCTAAAGCCTATACATATTTTCGAAAACCCATTGTTTTGTCAATAAATACTAGCCCATCAGTTTTTGTTTCCAAAACCAGCAAAAAAAGAGAAAGAGAGGGAGTTCAAGAATAAGAGTGGGGAACCTTTCCAGCTGAGCCATCAGAGCTCGTCGTTGGAGCCACCGCACGCCGAACCATGTCAACCTCGTCTCCATCGTTCGCCGCAGTAGGTAACAGCCAGAAGCCACAGTACATTTGAGTTTAGTTTCGTCCGTTTAGTAAATCGACCATAACTTCTTAACTCCTGAAAAATTTGTGCATGCAAAGCCACCAACGTGTTCATCTCGTCGAGACGAAGCCGGAGCCACAGACCACGCTACAATCGGAGCCCAGACATGCCCACACGCCCCTCCGCAAGTTTCGTCATCTGCGGGTGTCGTCTACGCGGCGCTGTCCGCCGTCGGTAAGCCATCACCGCCTCCTCACCGCCGGTGACTCAGTCGACTCAGTGAGTCAATTCGGTGACTCGGTCAACCAGATAGCTTAACTGGTTTAAATTGATTTCGGTTAGGGTAAACCAGTCAGTTAAAATTTATTAGTTTTCTCTTAGGTTTAACCGGTCGGTTAGGTCAAATGGATTCTAGTCCAGGGTTGACCCAGTTGACCTTTGACCAGCGGGTTGACTTTTTCGTACACCTTGATCAAAACCGTTTTTACCCATTCTGACTCAGAATTTCCCCCTGATTTCAGATTTGGAGTCTATTTGAACAGTTGGAGCTCATAGACACCACTTTTCCATATTGTTAAGGTGGGGGTTATTCTCGGACTTCTCGTACGCGTCATGATTGGAGTCATTGCTTGCTTAGTTATTTAGGTTCTTTGCTTAAACCGGAACTAGGGTTTTAGATGATTTAATACTGTTTACTTTGCTTATTGTAACTCTTAGTTAAAATTGTTTAAGACGGATACATAGAGGTGCTTATGTATGCCGGATTGTATGGGGGTTACGGCCACCTATAGTCGGCATGTTGGGCCGTAGCCTAGGAAGCTTCGATAAAGTGCATACGAGCGGTGTGACTGACCGCTATCTCGGGCGGGTGTTTTTTGGTGTCGCATCTCTGTCCCGGGATCTTGACATAGGGGCTAGACGTTTCGATAGAAACGAGACTGCCTTGGTTCAGATCGAGAGAATTGATCGTGAACAAGTTGGGATGAGTGAAATGATCAGAATGGATCATGGGAAACCTCAGTCTATGTCAATAAATGGAGCAAAGGACTTAGACGGATTGAATAGGATGAAGAGAACTAGTTGGGAAAGTTGTACAATAGCTGGACGATGTAGACGGGTAGCTCGATCAGCTAAACAAAGCTCGATCAAGTGCAGTCTAGCTCAGTCCAAGTTATGTCAGCTCAACTAGCTGAGCTACTATCTCACTCAGCTGGGTCAGCTGGGATTAGCTCAACTCAGCTGGACTGAGTGGTCGGGTCTCGGGCAGTTGGGCCGGGTCCGGACTATGTTCGGGCCATATGGTCGACCCAAGGTGGCTACGGGCCGGTGGGCTCTTGTGGTCGGGCCATGGGCTTGAGATATCAGTTTGGGCTTGGGTTTGACATGCCTAGATGTTGTTGGACGTGCCTAGATGTATCTGGAAACCTCCAAGATCCAACAGGTGCAATCTGGACCGTTGATTGTAATCGATGGCCAAGATCTGTTCCGAAAAGATGCTTGGAAGGGAGGACGTCCAGGGATAAATTCATTCAGTCTTATTCAGTTTCATTCTGTCTGAGACAAAGGACACACGTCCTAAACAAAGGGATCCCCCAATGAGAACCGAGGATCAAAGCCGGAAGGGCAGGATCCGGGATCAAAGCCATAAGGGCACGATCCGGTTCATGGTGGGTATGGCTTTAGCCATATGAGGCCGTGGATTTTAGAAGTCACTGAGGCCAAGAGGAAGACCTATTCCTGGATGGAAATAGGCGCAAAGGACCAAAGGTTCAAAGGCGGTTAGCCGGGAGACAGACTGACCGATCGGTAAGGGCTATAGCGGTTGTGAGTGGTTCTATCTCTGTCTCTTCATATTATTATGTCTATATGATATATATATATGGAACGTGATACTTAACCATGTTACCACGTCATAGACCCTGGTGTCACTGTTGGTTACGTTCATTGCTTACCTTAGCCGATAAGTTGGATCAAAAGGGTACTAGTCGCCAAAGGTTGCATGTTGCCAAGGGTCATGAGTTACCAAAGGTTGTGAGATACCAATGGATGCAAGTAACCCAAAGGTACGAGTTACCAAAGGTTGCAAGTATCAAAGGGTACGAGGACCAAAGGGTACCAATGGCCAAAGGGTGCATCGTGATCCTAAGGATGCAATGTATCGTGATCCAAGATCTGCGATCATGTCGTGAAACAAAAGGTACGAACGTGTCGTGATCCACGAGGTACGAACGTGTCGTGATCCAAGAGGTACAAACGTATCATGATCCATTGGATATGAACGGATAGTGACCGAAAGGGTACGAACGGGTCGGGACTGAAAGGGTACGAACAGAACGGGACCGAAAAGGGTACGAGTGATTCGATGGTTAAAATGACACCACATGAATTATGTTGGGCGTGGACCACATGATGGCAATGGGTTGTCAGTTTGGTCAATACATGAGTGTAAGGAAATAGCGAAGGCCTTAAGGGCTAGTGCAATCCGTACAACATGATTGCTGCATGAACAATAATCCATGGTTAGTGGATGGATGTTTCTAGCCACAAAGGCTAAGTAGGATATCTTACAATCGACGTCGGGTTGGTGAGTAGGATAGGCGCCATATGCCTTATGTAGGGCGTGGACCCACACTAGGGCAATGGAAGGCCGGTTATGTCAATACCTGCTAAGTAGACGATGGCTTGTCAAGTCTAGTGGTCGGATCATGTTTCATGACGATGGTTCGATGGCCGAGCACTAGTATGGATAGTCACGTTGCTGGAGTAAGAGTAGTGATGTGATGCTTCTAGATATCAACCTTGGTGTTGATAGCTTCGAGATTGGCTAAGAGTCATGACGAAGTGTATGGTTAGTACTATGTGTCGTAGACCATAAGTACTGAGCCTAAGTGTGATTGTTCAAGGAAAGCCGTGTAAGATCTGATCATGGTTGAGTATGGACGACCTGACCTCTAGATGACGATCCAAGGTGTCGGTACTAACCTGATTAATGAATGCATCGATTGGTATGAACACGTCATATATGTTGTTTGGGTTAAGTCCCAAGGCCGGTCAGGCCAGATGATGACTCATCAGTTCCAAGTAATGTGAGGATGGTTGGTTGATTGACTTAGGATCTAATGAGCTTTGTCAGTCCAGAAGATGGACTGGGTACTATTGCCTATAAGGCAAAAGGATTTCGGATTGTGCATGAGCCAAGAAAGGCCAGATGTATATCCTTATCCTTTCAAAGACTTCTCAAGGGTTACTTATGTCTGTGGGGATGGTTGGTTGAATGACTAAGTACCTAGGGGAGCTGTTTGATGCAGGAACAAAGATAAAGACCAATAAGAGACTCAATGAGTTGAATGGTTAGTTCGAGTCAATGGAGGACCGATGAGCTAATGAGCTCCGTAGATGTGGCAAAGGTAAGATCTTGCAATACCTGCATAGATCTAGATAGAATGGTTTAGGGGAATGGAACCTCAGGATCGTATGACTTGGTTTGGGTTTAGGATTGACTTTTAAGCTAATTGGTAGTTGAGTAAACTTACCAAGGCTAAGGTGATTCGACCAGACAAGTGTTAGATTGGTTTTAGACCAATGGTTAATTAGAGAATAATCCGCTGCGTATTTGTTGAAAGGATCTAGGCTATAAAGGACTAAGAAAGTCTTTAGCTAAGATCTAAGTTAGCCCTCGCCTTTAGGCGATATTATAATTAAAGGGCGAAAATTAAGAGGTTCGGCCAGGAAGTGGACCTAGCGACGTAAGGCTTCGACCGCGGCCTAGTCGGCCGGATCGGGGTGTTACAAGTTGGTATCAGAGCATGCTTGATCCTGTTTAGGACAACGCTCTAAGATTTGGTTTCCAAACCGCGATTATTTCTGAAAACTATGATGACTATGAAACCTTAGTTGGGGTGAGACAAGAAAGAGTTGAGGTAAGCTAGGGTATCATGCTTGTGAATGTGGGAGTTCTAAGATGAACCGGCTTAGCCAAGATGCACTCTCCAAGGGAAAGATCGTAAAAACAGAAAGGTTGGTCAATCTGGTTATTTAGAAGTAATAGACGGGTTGGAAGGGATGGAAGCAATGCAAGACTTGTTTATGGATGACATGAACAAGGGAAGTAACATAGACCAGAGAGTGGCTTAGGTTGAAATAAATGTGCAGCACTCTACTGAAGTTAAGTGTTATCCCTTGATGGCCGTTCATAATAAGTAAAGCATATGCAATATTAAAATCTGACTCAAGAGAGACACTACATGACCAGTACACGAGTGGACTGGTGATCAGATGGATCAGCTAGGACTCGGTATAAGTCAAGGTAGGTTTTCTTAGATCTAGTTGGATGGAATGAACCGATTCCAATCTTAATCCATCCAAAGAAAGTTCCAATCAATGGAAGAACATGATGTTTAGTATCTTAGTATGATGGGGATTGAGGTATATTATAATTGCTGTTGTGAATGGTGTGAGCATTCGCAATAGTAAGACGGTTTTGAGAATGGTATGGGACGTTTTCCAAATGTGTGATCAAACCGAAATCCTACTCATCTAGGTACCTACTGGAAGTGGAAGTATTGAAGTTATTGACAATGCAATGAGGGATGTTATGCGACGTCCTTCGTGGTATGGTCATGAACCAAAGTATTTTCCATAAGACAGTGGTATATGATTACAACAAGATGTTGTGAATCAGTCTAAGGTAGTTTATGTTTACGGTTGAGTGGTCTGGGGAACAAGGCAATCCACTAAAGCTTGGTCGCTTAGGGATTTGCAGGAGTCAAGGTGGTATGCAATCGAGTCCAGAGATGGACCAGGGTTGGCTTACCTGAGCGAGTTCATATCTGCTAGGGCCCACAAGCAAAAATGCTTGGTCTGGAACCTAGAATGCCTAGGAGATTCTGATGGGGGTATCTGATAGGAACCCTCATGATTGGTGGTGTAAAACCCACGTACTTTCCGACACAGGGGCTACACATATATTTTGTGAGTCCAGAAACTGGTCGGAAACGGTCTATTTTGTCTGGACGTTGGTGATAATTTTGGGATAGTGAGGGCAGCCGATGGGCAAGCTAGGAACTCATTACGTCTCATGTTGAATATCCCAGTGTCAATTCAGGGAAAGGTATTCCCTGTGAATCTGTCTGTGTCCACCTAAAGAATCACGAGGTGATCCTAGGTATGGACTGGTTGGAAAAGTATCGGGCCATTCTCGATTGCCATAAAGGTCGTATGCAATTGGAAACTGGACTTCATCCGATCCAGTACCAATGTCTATGTCCGGCTCAAGAGAAAGTAGTGGTTTCAGCAGTTCGAGCAATTCAGATGCTGGAACAGGGCTGTCAGTCCTTTTTGGCTACAATTACAACTACAGATCCCGACAGTTATGTCTGTCTGAAAGACCTTACTGAGGATTCTTTGGTGTCTGAGTTCCCAGATGTGTTCCATTCGCTACAGGGTGTCCCCCCTGATAGGTCGGATCCATTTATGATTGAACTAGAGCTAGGGACAGCTCCGCTGTCCAATAGTCCATTTCTGTCGGCTCCGGCCGAGATGGCAAAGCCGAAGTTGACCATGTCCGAGAGAGGACCATGGTCGCAGTACAACCAAGTCGGAGTTTGACCTAAGGTTGAGAATGACCAAGTCCGGTAAAGGACGAGGATAAGGCCACGTCCTATTCGGAGATGGACCTATGGTCGGGGTGAAACGGTCGAGTCCCTGAGTGGACCAGGACCGGAATACAATCACGTCTGTAAATGGACCAGGATCGAATTATGACAAAGTCCAGTGAAGGACATAAGTAAAGTCTGAGGCGTTTTTTAGACTGGAGGGACTAAGATCGCAATGTGGCCAAGCCTGAAAAGGGTGTGGCTGGTTAAGGGGATGATCCAGTACATTGTGGCTGAGGTCATGAATCTTATTGTCCATGAAGGACAAAAGAATCATAACAATCTGTTAGGATTCATTGTAGGACGAGCAGCCTAAAGATTGGAACGAGTTCGTGAGGACTTGACTGGTACATCGAGTGGCGTGGGGATTGGCCAAATCTACTAAGGCTCGAGTATGCAGCATGTTCCTAGGGACTGGTTATGATCTAGTCGTGGACTATGATCAGAGAAAGAATAAAGTCTGAAGAAGACGATATTCAAAAGAAAGACATAGACTTGTTGGATACTAGGACCGCAACCTGGAGAGTTCGGCCAGTGACACAAGGAATGTCTTCGGATGGAATTACAAGTATCACTTCTATGGATGCTTGATGGACCCTTGACTATTGATATACCATGGATTTGACCCATTTTTACACATGGTATATAAGTATTTTACTATCTATATACTATATATTATATCCTATTAGGTATGTTTTCAGGTTCAGAAATATCTTGGAGTAAAGTGATGATTATGGAGCATTTAGGAGCTTAAAAGAGATTTCATCCGAGCTGACCATTAGAGGTCGATACGAAGAAGAAACAATCGATCGATGCACATCCAGTGACGTCGATCGATACAGAAGAGAAGCCTTGACGATTGAAGATTATGATCGATCGAAGTACATCCTGTACCATCGATCGATGTCGAGACGCGGAAGCACGACTTGGTTTCAGCCGACTTTAAACCCAAGACTTCACCAAATTACAAGATTACCCCTGACGAGTTTTTAACTTAATAGTTATATACTTGCCTAAGTGTTAGGAGGCAAGAGAGCTTTTGGCCACCTTCGTATTCTTATTTTCAGCAGAGAGTTTTAGGAGAGAAGATCATAGAGAGATTTGTGATTGGAACTCCATTGATTCATCTATTCTATTCTATGCAGTTTTTATTTATATTTTGTGTCATGAATTGCTTAGCTATGTCTGAGTAGTTTACCTGTTAGATTCAGGGTTCAAATAGGTTAGAGGGATTAGCCCCAACTATAGATTGCTAAGTTGTGGTATTCATTGATTGATTGTTCTTAATGCTTGTTCTAGATTAGCTAACTAGAATATTGAACCTAGGAATCTGCATGAGTCAAGCATTCTTGACCATCTAGTCCTGAATCTAATCTGTCATACTAGGACTACTTGAAAAAGGCTACCGCTGAACTAGACCGCTAGTGAGCATTATCAACTTGCGCCTAGGGCTTAACTAGAAGCATCGATCGATATTGTCTTCTGACAATCGATTGATATTTGTGAAAGGTGTATCGATCGATATCCCTATAGGACCATCGATCGACACTTTCTTGTGATCAACAAATGACAGTTGAGATCCAAGATCTAGTTAGTTAACCAGTGAAACATTGCCATCGCTGATCACTGTGTTCAAAGGGTTGAGCTCTAATATATCATGCATGCAACTGATAGGCATCTATAGTATTATAATCTCCAACACCTGAATAGAAACCCTGCATCTAATACCTTTCCAATAAGTTACACCCCCAATCATCTTGTTAGTCGAGCAATAGACTTGCTCAATTAGGATTGCTATTTACATTTAAACCATAAAACAACAAACACTTACAATTAATAATTTAACTAGATTTAATAGGTTCCCTAGCTCCTTGTGGATTCGATCTCTAAGTACTACAATTGAACCTCATATTTGGAGAGTAATTCACTCCTTAGGGTAATTTGAGTGGTATCAAATTTGGCGCCGTTGTTGGGAAGTTTTGATCGCCATTAGATTTAGTGTAATTAATTCAATTCTTTTTCTTTACCCCCATTCTGACACAAAATTTTTTCTTGTCTTTTCAGGTGCATGCCCAGCAGTACCAGAAGCAACAAGGAGAAACACCTGTTATTCTCAGAAGATCCTGTTCACTTGGAACGCACGATCCGCAAAGATCAACGTTCAACATCGATCGACGCAGCAGCTTTCACATCGACTGATTCTCGCACCCACCCATCGACCGACACCCAACCTTCATCGTCGACCGATCTTCATCGTTTGACATCGATCGATTCCACACCGCGTACATCGATCAATCCTCAGTCGCGAAACATGGTTGTGGTTGTTATTCTCATACAAGATGAGAATGGAGACCTGTAGGACCAGGATGGTCATCTGCATAATGCAACAGGTCAGAAATTAGACGCTCAGAGGAATGTAATCCCGGATGCTGATGCTACAGGAGTGCTCAACATGTAGAAGAGGCTGCTCCACCAAAGGCACTGGCTGACTACAATCGTCCAGACGAGTACTACACCAACAGATTAGCTATTCGCCTTCCAGAGATTCAGAAGGAGAATTTCGAGCTGAAGCCTCAGTACTACACACTTGTGTCGCAGCTACCCTACTTTGGGTTACCGCACGAGCATCCTATGGACAACCTGGAGAGGTTCGAGGATCTTATCGCTGCTATTCGTATGGATGGAGTCCCTGAAGACTACCTATTGTGGAAGCTCTTCAAGTATACTATGACTGGAGAAGCGATGCACTGGCTTAAGCAGCTACCGACAGGATCTCTAAAATCCTGGGCCGACATCAAGAATGCTTTCTTGCGAAACTTCTTTGATGAGGCACGCGCTGAAGACTTGAGGAGCAAAATTGCTACATTCGCACAGGAGACTGGAGAGTCTTTCAAAAATGCGTGGATCAGATTCAAGTTCTTCCAGCGAGACTTTCCACACCACAGATTCAATGAAGTGCAACTGCTGAGCACTTTCTTCAGAGGTATCGCCTTGCGGTATGAGATGGCTCTTGATACAGCTAGTGAGGGAAATTTCAACACCAGGAATCCGGTGGAAGCTATGAGACTGATAGAAAATCTAGCAAACAACAGCAGCACCAAGAACACTGACTTTGAAAGGAAGACGTCTGTTGCATCCCTAGGAAAGGAGTAGATGGACGAAGTTAGAGCAAAGTTAGATGTGGTTCATGAGCTTCTTAGGAAGTAGGTCTGCTTAGCTGAAGGAGAAATAGCTGTAGACATGGAAGGAGAAGAAGATGTGAACTACATTGGAGGTACTGGATTTCAGAGGTCTGGAAACCAGGGTGGAAACAGAACCTTCTATGGCAATGGTCAGAGGAGTTACCAGAGTTCACAGTTCCAGAAACCTTTTCAGCAACAACAACAGAGGCTATGGAAACTCATACTACCATAATCCACCACCACAGACTCAGGAAAGCAAGATTGAAGCAATGCTTGAGAAAGTTCTGGAAGGACAGCAACAACTCACTGTGGATTTCAATGGGAAGATAGATTATGCCTACAACAGTCTGAACACAAGAATTGAGACCTTAGGGACTCAAGTGAGGAAGCTTGAAATGCAAGTGGCTCAGAATGGAGACACTGTAAAGAGGCAAGAAGCCTTGGCTAGAGAGGTAGGAGTTGAGAAAGCAAAACACCACGTGAATGCCATCCTAGATGATGATTTCTGGCAAGTGGTGAAGCATGAGAAGCTTGGAGAAGGAGATTTTGAAGTTGAAAGCTCCATGAGTTTCGGCGGAACACATTGGTGTCGACCGATGTCAATTGATGCACATCGATCGACAGACCATGACGAAGATCGATCGATAGATTACTCTGGACATCGATCGACGTCATCTGCTGAATCGACTGCGGAGTGTAGTGCAGTTCGAATCATGACTCATGAGGAATTCGCAGAAAAAACATCCTCACCCGCCCTCCCCTTTCTACATCAAAATTGATCGACCGCATGAGCCAGCCGTCGATCGACAAAGAGAGACCGACATCGATCGACCCCCTCACCTCCCATCGATCGACGGGCACCTCTCACCTACCGGGTGCGATTACCATCAATTGATAGTAACTGAATCAATGCACTCAGACCACCACCTAAACCTTTAGCAAACCCACCAGAACGTACAACAAACACTTCAGACACTACACCAGAGCCTATGCAAGTTGATGAGGCAACTGAGGGAAGAGTGTTAAGGAAAAGGAAGGAGAAGATTCTTAAACACCTTAAGAGGGAAGCTAATGAGAAGGAGATGGATGGTCTCACTAAGAGAGTCCTCAGAATCCAAGTGGAGAAACATTTTGATGAAGTTTATTACACACACCAGCTGTGGATGTTCTTCAGGGAGACTAAGGAAACTGAGGAGGACATTAGGAGAATGTTTCATCATGTCAGGGAAAGGATGAAACTAAGGACCACATTGAAGAAGAAGAGTGAACCTGGGAAGTTTGCAATACCATGTTTGGTAAAGGGTATTAAATTTCCCCTTGCACTTTGTGACACAGGAGCATCAGTCAGTATACTACCTAAGGTCATGGTAGACCAGCTGGGTCTGAAAATAGAGCCCTCATCAGAATCTTTCACCTTCGTGGATCTTTCAGAATGGTAATGCCCTTGTCCCAGTAGATTTTCATGTCTTGGACATCAAGCTTAACTGGAACTCTTCACTTCTGCTTGGAAGAGCTTTCCTAGCTACAGTAGGAGCTGTATGTGACATGAACACCAACAAATTGTGTCTGACTCTGATAGATCCAGACGTCCACTATGACCTAGTTCGAGTTGTGAGACAATAGGTCAACGTCGTGGAGCTTGGAAATGATCTTGGCTACATTGCAGCATGCCACTGTGGAGCAGAGTACGAAACCGAGTACTCGGAATCGATCGATACACAGACTATCACATCAATCGATTCCAAAGAGTCACCGACGACCGATGAACGCTATTCCACGTCGCTCGACGGGAAGCTACCGGTAGACCACTCCACATTACCAGATCAGTACTATCCAGACTTTGCCTTTCAACAACCCAACAAGAACGGACGAGATGACTATTCCATAGGCAGTTGGGTAGTGGAGACTGTGATTCTTTCATCCAATGAGGATCCTATTGAGGAGTATGATGAGGATTACTGGAAGGAAAGAGCTACAGGGATTTCTATGGAGGATGAACGATATTCTACCCATTCCTTCAATAATACGCCTCCACCATCGATCGACAACATCTACTCAGCATCGGTCGATACCCACCCTCATCCAGCAAAACGATCTTCTACATCGATCGATACCACACCTGGTACATCGATCGATATTAAAGCCGCCGCCTTAGAAAAGGAAAAAGGGAATATTCCAATTCCAAGTAGGTTTACCAATACCTATATAAGGAGTTTTGCATCCCAGATTACTTCTCACGAAACAGAAGCAGAAAAGATGAATGCTCCCACAAACCAATCAGAATGAACATCTAGGAAGAGCATTCGATCCAAAAACCCTAATTCAGCAGACAAACGTCTACCATAGATCGATAAACCAGTATCAACATCGATCGATTCTCATTCTAAACTTAAATTTTCTTTATCTAATAAGAAGAATATGAGTATTGATTACGACTTTCTATTGCCTGATGAATTTGGTATTTTCAGGGACTCAGATGGCCATGCAAGAGCTATGGATGGAAGGATTCTACAAGTATCCAGAGAGGAGATAGCAGATATTCTTCAGTTGGCCAATGGAGCAGACAACTTGTTTATGCAGCAACGCAGAATTCCAGACAACAATCCAGCTGTTCCAGACGAATATCCAAGGGTCACCACAACAGGAATTGGTTCACACAATCGTGCAGACCAGTTGGCCAAGCATCGATCGACAAGGTTGCTTCTACATCGTTCGATAGGGTAACACCAACGTCGATCGATAAGGCACATTCACCATCGATCGATAGACGTTACGAATGTGGACGTCGCGCTTATGACAGCTATGGAGCCAGAAAGTTCAGATGGGAACAGAAGGACGAATATGGTGTCTACAGAGATGAGTCTGGACACGCAAGAAGCGTGGCTGGTGAGATGATTCCTGTTACCAAGGACAACATCATAAAAATTCTGGAGAGAGCATCCCTATTTGAAGAGAGTCACATATGTCTTCCAGAACATGCCACTTCCTTCACACCTACAAGACTGGCACCAGAGATCTACACCAAAGATGAGATCAATGAGATGGTGACTGGTATTTGTGGAGCTTAGGAAAAGCTAGGAGATGAACTCAAGACTTTGGTAGATGACACCTATCAACCTTTGGACAGAGGTTACAATGAGCTTTTCAGAAGTATGGCAGAGATGAGGACAGAGATTGAGAGTATGCAGCACAGCCTTGAGAAGGAAGCTACGACTTCACCATCGATCGACGCCAACAAAGCAACATCGATCGACGTCAAGCCACAGACATCCCAGACTCCTGCAGAACCGGAAAGTTTGGCAGAGAAGAAGGATGAATGGGAGATCGCATACATCAACACAAGGATTAACGACGTATACTACCCTCTCAACAACAACGTGGACTGGTTGAGCACGAGAATTGATCTGCTACAGCAAGATTTGGATACCATTCGCATGAATGATCCACAACCAGCCACATCGATCGATATCTGCAACATCACATCGATCGACACAAGGTTCGCAGCCATGGAGGATAGGTTAAAATCTTATGAGGATATGCACGACCGTTTCACCTCACCTATCATGCGCTACTTGGACACCTTGTCTACACAGATGATGAATGTCCAGAAGGACATTGGTAAGCTTAATGATCAACATGATTTTCAGGAAGAAGATTCAACATCGATCGATAGGTTCCGAAGGACATCGCTCGACGGCAAGAAACCTACAGAACATCTTCCCTACACAGCAGTAGAAGTTGATCAGATCACATCAAAGCTTTACACAGCTATAGAAACCTTGGAGGGACGACCTGAGAAGCGATGTGATGACATCTATTTTCCATTCAACGTCAAACTCAGTGGACTAGATAGCCAAGCAGAAAGGCTACAAAAAGAAATCAAAGCCATTCAGAGGCAACTCGCATCTCAACACCAGATATCAGCATCGATCGATAGAGGACACTCCAAATCGATTGACAGTAAGGCACCAACAACGATCGACAGACACTTGCTCGCATCGATCGACACCACGTCTACACCATACGACGTGCAGCTGATACCGAACAACAGGGAGTCAATGCATGAGCAACTGAACGAGCTATCAGAATACGCCTACAACAATTTAGGATGGTATCAGTTCAGCATTGAAGACATCCTAGAAAGGCTACAGAACATCTCAAATGCAGTACAGAAGATGGATGAGAGATGGACCAGAAATGATGAGGCCACAAGAAGTTTCATTGCAGCTTATTCCAGAATGTGCAGATGAGATGAAGTGGATGCTTGTTTCCCAACAAGTAGCTGTTTTTCCACCAACTAGCCACATACCTCCAAAGTCAAGCTAAATGACTATAACAAAGTGCTGAGTGGGAGGCAACCCACTATTAGGTAATTTTAATTGGTTTTCTTAGTTATTAGTATTTATTTTCATTTTTATTCTTTCAGATTTATTGCAAGACCCAAGTATGATGATTACCAACATATCGACCGTGGACGAGACGTCGACATCGATCGACATACACTCACACACGACGATCGATGCATACTTATGCACATCGATCGATTTCCACTCCGGTCAGGTTTATCTTCCTAACTTGTTACATTTGTACTTATGATTTATTTCCACCGTAACTCCGACTGTGTTACCCTGGGACAGTGTAATTTAAGTCTGGGGGAAGGTTTACTGATATAGTTTATTCTGATTCTTATAAAAAGATTTTAATAAATTATGCTTACCTATGTGAAAGGGACTATGACCTTATTTATACTTGAATATCTAACCACTCTTTAGAACTATTCTAGATTTACTGATTGCAGATAGTACTAAGATGCTAAAGTGGATCAACCTGTCAACTATACACACTTGCCTTGATTGTTTGAAGGAACCAAAGCTGACCTCCAACACTAAACCTGACATAAACGCTTGTCTTGGGGCTTGGTATACATGGGATCGGATCGGATTCTTCAGACAAGTCTGGAAGGTAAAGCCTTATGTAGATTTATTTATCACAATTTTCTCTCTCTATTTCGACACTAGAGTAGTTAGTTTTTATTTAAAAAAAAAATCAGAAATTTATTGTTTTAATAGGACTTAGAATTTAGTTAGGAGGAATCTGAACAGTACTTGGTGTCTAAAACCATTAAAGCTTGCTTCATAAAGATTGCAAATAAAGAATTCGAACGAGACCTGGAGGCGGCAATCTTCAAGGCTCGCTTCACAAAGAATTCTTGGATATAGGTCAAAAAGAAGTGAACAGGGCTTGGTGGCAACCACCATTAAGACTTGATTCATGGAAGCATGTCCAATCTTGGTCACTGATCCTGCAATGGAAGCAGACTTTGACTCAAGAGAGAAATTAGAGAGAGAAAAATTAGGAACTAACTTTTACCTGCAGTCCCAGATACTTGTCTGAAAATCATTGCAACCTGTGATCGATACTCCCAAGGTAAAGCATGCACTTTTATATTTCTGCTAAGAAATGAGGTTAGTAGAGGGGAATGTCAGACATGATTTGCTGAGTTGTGGACTAGTTGAATTTGGTTGCTAAGCTAGGATGTTGCATAATGTGCTTTTGTGATTAGGACTTTAGATGTGGTTTACGAAATTGTAGAGGTGATGATTTCTATGTTTTATATCTATAAGTCCCTGATGTTTTCAAACCTCTTTCAGAAAGACTGTCTGTTTGTTTTGCTTGAGGAGAAGCAAAATGGTAAGTCTGGGGGAGTTGATATACCATGAATTTGACCTATTTTTACCCATGGTATATAAGTATTTTACTATCTATATACTATATATTCACTCATATTAGGTATGTTTTCAGGTTCAGAAGTATCTTGGAGTAAAGTGATGATTATGGAGCATTTAGGAGCTTAAAAGAGATTTTATCCGAGCTGACCATTAGAGGTCGATACGAAGAAGAAACAATCGATCGATGCACATCTAGTGACGTCGATCGATACAGAAGAGAAGCCTCGACGACTGAAGATTATGATTGACCGATCTACATCCTGTACCATCGATCGATGTCGAGACGCGGAAGCACGACTTGGTTTCAGCCGACTTTAAACCCAAGACTTCACCAAATTACAAGATTACTCCTGACGAGTTTTTAACCTAATAGTTATATACTTGCCTAAGTGTTAGGAGGCAAGAGAGCTTTTGGCCACCTTTGTATTCTTATTTTCAGGAGACAGTTTTAGGAGAGAAGATCATAGAGAGATTTGTGATTGGAACTTCATTGATTCATCTATTCTATTCTATGCAGTTTTTATTTATATTTTGTGTCATGAATTGCTTAGCTATGTCTGAGTAGTTTACCTGTTAGATTCAGGGTTCAAATATGTTAGAGGGATTAGCCCCAAGTATAGATTGCTAAGTTGTGGTATTCATTGATTGATTGTTCTTAATGCTTGTTCTAGATTAGCTAACTAGAATATTGAACCTAGGAATCTGCATGAGTCACGCATCCTTGACCATCCAGTCCTGAATCTAATCTGTCATACTAGGATTGCTTGAAAAAGGCTACCGCTGAACTAGACAGCTAGTGAGCATTATCAACTTGCACCTAGGGCTTATCTGACAATCGATCGATATTGTCTTCTGACAATCGATCAAAATTTGTGAAAGGTGTATCGATCGATATCCCTATAGGACCATCGATCGACATTTTCTTGTGATCAACAAACGCCAGTTGAGATCCAAGATCTAGTTAGTTAACTAGTGAAACATTGCCATCGCTGATCACTGTGTTCAAGGGGTTGAGCTCTAATATATCATGCATGCAACTGATAGGCATCTATAGGATTATAATCTCCAACACCTGAATAGAAACCATGCATCTAATACCTTTCCAATAAGTTACACCCCCAATCATCTTGTTAGTTAAGCAATAGACTTGCTCAATTAGGATTGCTATTTACATTTAAACCATAAAACAACAAACACTTAGAATTAATAATTTAACTAGATTTAATAGGTTCCCTAGCTCCTTGTGGATTCGATCCCTAGGTACTACAATTGAACCTCTTATTTGAGAGAGTAATTCACTCCTTAGGTTAATTTAAGTGGTATCAACTATGGTTGAAGTAGCCAAGTAAGGGTGCCATAAGCGAAACCAGAATGGACCACTTGATAGGATTTTTGGTCAAATCCCTATCAAGTAGGGGAGACTGGTACATCAATTGTCAAAGAGATTTGATCATTGGAGAGTTCATTTGGTTCTAAAGAATCAAGTTGTTATGTTCCATGTTCAAAACGAGACTAAGTTCAGTTGGGACATTTTGTCATGAGACAAGGTATAACCACCACTGGATTCGAGGACAAATCCATCACAAGTGGGGGAGACTTGTCACATTCCCATCCCGGGATCTTGACATAGGGCCTAGACGTTTTGATAGAAACGAGACTGCCTTGGTTCAGATCAAGAGAATTGATCGTGAACAAGGTGGGATGAGTGAAATGATCAGAATGGATCATGGGAAAGCTCAGTCTATGTCAATAAATGGATCAAGGGACTTATACGGAGTGAATAGGATGAAGAGAAAAAGTTAGGAAAGTTGTACAATAGCTGGACGATGTAGACGGGTAGCTCGATCAGCTAAACAAAGCTCGATCAAGTGCAGTCTAGCTCAGTCCAAGTTATGTCAGCTCAACTAGCTGAGCTACTTGCTCACTCATCTGGGTCATCTGGGAGTCAGCTCAACTCAGCTGGACTGAGTGGTCCGGTCTCGGGCAGTTGGGCCGGGTCCGGACTATGGTCGGGCCATATGGTCGACCCAAGGTGGCTACGGGCCGGTGGGATCTTGTGGTCGGGCCATGGGCTTGGGATATAAGTTTGGGCTTGGGTTTTACATGCGTAGATGTTGTTGGACGTGCCTAGATGTATCTGCAAACCTCCAAGATCCAACAGGTGCAATCTGGACCGTTGATTGTAATCGATGGCTAAGATCTGTTCCAAAAGGATGCTTAGAAGGGATGTGTTCCTTCGCACATGCCCTTTGGTTTTTTATATAAAGGGAGGACGTCCAGGGATAAATTCATTCAGTCTTATTCAGTCTCATTTTGTCTGAGACAAAGGACACACGTCCTAAACAAAGGGATCCCCCAATGAGAACCGAGGATCCAAGCCGGAAGGGCAGGATCCGGGATCAAAGCCATAAGGGCAAGATCCGGTTCATGGTAGGTATGGCTTTAGCCATATGAGGCCGTGGCTTTTAGAAGTCACTGAGGCCAAGAAGAAGACCTATTCCTGGATGGAAATAGGCGCAAAGGACCAAAGGTTCAAAGGCGGTTAGCCGGGAGACGGACTGACCGATCGGTAAGGGCTATAGCGGTTGTGAGTGGTTCTATCTCTGTCTCTTTATATTATTATGTATATATGATATATATATGGAACGTGATAGTTAACCATGTTACCACATCATAGACCCTGGTGTCATTGTTGGTTACGTTCATTGCTAACCATAGCCGATAGGTTGGATCAAAATGGTACTAGTCGCCAAAGGTTGCATGTTTCCATGGGTCATGAGTTACCAAAGGTTGTGAGATACCAATGGATGCAAGTAACCAAATGGTACGAGATACCAAGGGTTGCAAGTATCAAAGGGTACGAGGACCAAAGGGTACCAATGACCAAAGGGTGCATCGTGATCCCAAGGATGCAATGTATCGTGATCCAAGATCTGCGATCATGTTGTGATCCAAAAGGTACGAACGTGTCGTGATCCAAGAGGTACGAACGTGTCGTGATCCAAGAGGTACAAACGTATCATGATCCATTGGATGTGAACGGGTCGTGAACGAAAGGGTACGAACGGATCGGGACTGAAAGGGTACGAATGGAACGGGACCGAAAAGGGTACGAGTGATTAGATGGTTAAAAGGACACCTCATGCATTATGTTGGGCGTGGACCACATGATGGCAATGGGTTGTCAGTTTGGTCAATACATGAGTGTAAGGAAATAGCGAAGGCCTTAAGGGCTAGTGCAATCCGTACAACATGATTGATGTATGAACCATAATCCATGGTTAGTGGATGGATGGTTCTAGCCGCAAAGGCTAAGTAGGATATCTTACAATCAACTTCGGGTTGGTGAGTAGGATAGGCGCCATATGCCTTATGTAGAGCGTGGTCGAGGGCAATGGAAGGCCGGTTATGTCAATACCTGCTAAGTAGACGATGGCTTATCAAGTCTAGTGGTCGGATCATGTTTCAGGACGATGGTTCGATGGCCGAGCACTAGTATGGATAGTCACGTTGCTGGAATAAGAGTAGTGATGTGATGCTTCTAGATATCAACCTTGGTGTTGATAGCTTCGAGATTGGCTAAGAGTCATGACGAAGTGTATGGTTAGTACTATGTATCGTAGACCATAAGTAATGAGCCTAAGTGTGATTGTTCAAAGAAAGCCGTGTAAGATCTGATGATGGTTGAGTATGGACGACCTGACCTCTAGATAACGGTCCAAGGTGTTGGTACTAACCTGATTAATGAATGCATCGGTTGGTATGAACATATCATATCTGTTGTTTGGGTTAAGTCCCAAGGCCGGTCAGGCCAGATGATGACTCATCAGTTCCTAGTCATGTGAGGATGGTTGGTTGATTGACTTAGGATCTAATGAGCTTTGTCAGTCCCGAAGATGGACTGGGTACTATTGTCTATAAGGCAAAAAGATTTTGGATTGTGCATGAGCCAAGAAAGGCCAGATGTATATCCTTATCCTTTCAAAGACTTCTCAAGGGTTACTTATGTCTGTGGTGATGGTTGGTTGAATGACTAAGTACCTAGGGGAGCTGTTTGATGTAGGAACAAAGATAAAGACCAATAAGAGACTCAATGAGTTGAATGGTTAGTTCGAGTCAATGGAGGACCGATGAGATAATGAGCTCCGTAGATGTGGCAAAGGTAAGATCTTGCAATACCTGCATAAATCTAGATAGAATGGTTTAGGGGAATGGAACCTCAGGATCGTATGACTTGGTTTGGGTTTAGGATTGACCTTTAAGCTAATTGGTAGTTGAGTAAACTGACCAAGGCTAAGGTGATTCGACCAGACAAGTGTTAGATTGGTTTTAGACCAATGGTTAATTAGAGAATAATCCGCTGCGTATCTGTTGAAAGGATCTAGGCCATAAAGGACAAAGAAAGTCTTTAGCTAAGATCTAAGTTAGCCCTCGCCTTTAGGCGATATTATAATTAAAGGGCGAAAATTAAGAGGTTCGGCCAGGAAGTGGACCGAGCGACGTAAGGCTTCGACACCAAGTCGGCCGGATCGGGGTGTTACATTTGGCCTGTTAGTGGGCAGCGAGTGCGCACTTGCTAGGACTATTGTTTGTTGTTTGGGTATTTTAATTGTACCGTGTTTGACATGTGTTAGAATTAAATTATATTTATTCGGAGTGCTATGTTTGGGTCCATAGACTTTGGGTTTAGCATCCCATACCTCACTAAGTGACTCCCATGTTACTCACCCCTCTTTCTTCTCCATTTCAGGTGAGACAGACGAGTATATAATACTTGGAAGGATTGGTGCTACTGGACTTTTTTCTCGGATTTTTATTTGGGCTTATGGTGAGTGTAGTTGGGTTTATGGACTTCTATATTTTGAGATATTGTTGGTGGTTAGTCGTCTTCAGCGAGGAAGAGACGGGTGTCACACTCTTGTATGATGACGCGTTGGGGATGACACGCTGTCCTTTAGATAGGAGGAGATGTGTGTCACAATAGTGGGGTTCCGTCCCGGTTATGACCCAGGATGGTGATTAGGGGATTCCGTTTTCATCGGTTTTCAACACTTCGAAAAAAAAGTAATTGGAAAAATAATTTAGTACCATTATGTCCATCAATTACTAACTCAATTGTCTCTTTCTATGATGATGAGTAAAATCATTGTCATTCGATCTTTAGCTAACATGGTTCCAACTAGATATTCAGCAGATGGGTGATGTCACAGTTCGTCAGATTTCTCAGGGGTTATCAGTGTCTTCAGTCATTACTTCGAGGTTATCCAGGAGGGGATATGTGACGTTTCTGCCACCACCCATTTTCAAGCCATCGTTCAACGAGTTTTTGTTACAGGATTTTATGTGATTTGAGGTTTGAGATATTGGTTGGCATGTGTTGTTTTAGTGTATGAGTATATTGATTTTTTTGGAGGTATGTGTGGTTTGTAAAACTCGTGGAGATCTCTTTTGAATTAGGGTGGGGCAGCTTCATTGTGTTGATATGGGAGTTACACTTGGTATGTTTGCCAGTTTTTGGCAGTGTTGATAGTTTTCTGTGAGAGTTTAATAAGAAGAGTTTCTTGTAAGAGTTGAGTTCATAGTTTGTGTTCGTGAGTCTTTGACATCGTGTGACTTGATTTCTATATTTGGCATCCTCCAATATCTTTGCGAAGATCAGAAAGGAAAAGATCAACTCCAAAATATCTCGAAGACTACATTCTCCTTGCTGAAGAACTAGGAGAGGAGATACTATTGTATCTAAATGGCGAGCCAAGAAGCTTTGGAGAAACAAAAGAGTCAAGGGAGTGGACGAAAGCATGTGAAGAAGAGATTGAATCTATTGAAAAGAATAAAATGTGGCTCTGATACCAAATACAAAAATCAAGTCACACGATGTCAAAGACTCACGAACACAAACTATGAACTCAACTCTTATACAAAACTCTTCTTATTAAACTCTTAAGGAAAACTATCTCAAAACCTTAAGCTCTCAAACTCATAAGTTATGCAACATACTTTGCATCTCATTATATATAACTCAAACTTTCCTAAACTCATTAGATTTAACATATTAATATATTTCCTAATCTATAACTCTATAGGATTAGGTAGCTTAGCTCTCAAGCTATCTTTGAGCTTAATCCAACAAGTTTGAAGTGGTGGATGATGTATGTGATATCTCTCTTGAAATCCTTCCTTAGCTTTTAGTTGGTATTCCTTTTCTGGCTCTGTCCCCTTTCTCTTACAGTCCTAGCGGTGTTTTCTCAGGTCCTTTCTCTCTTGTTGATAGAAAGGGTTTTTTGATTTTAGGTTGGG
Organism: Brassica napus; assembly: GCF_020379485.1. Taxonomy (NCBI): domain Eukaryota; kingdom Viridiplantae; phylum Streptophyta; class Magnoliopsida; order Brassicales; family Brassicaceae; genus Brassica; species Brassica napus. The sequence continues at coordinate 50,384,156 of NC_063446.1, read as the reverse complement.
TCTTGTCTTTTGTTCTACTAGTGTGTGTTGTCTGGTTCTAGTGGTGGATTCCTCGTAGTTTGGAGGATGTGCTTATCCTTGTCTTCTGTGTGGTGGCTGATTTTCAATCTGTTTGGCGTTATTTCAAGCTTGTCGCTCAAGGATATGGGGCTTAGGTCCTGCATTTTTCGTGGAGGTTTGTAAGTTAAATAGTCAATCTTCATCCTCCTAGGTTTGGTTCTTTGTGGTTACACGTGGCTCGTAAGGGTGTGTTCTGGAGCAATATAATAAGTTGCAAGTCTTCCCAAAACAAGTTTTTTCGTGGATGTGCACTTAGCTCTTTCTCCGTTTTTTGAAGGGTCTATTTGCTTGAACTTTCGTTTTAATCAATAAAACAGTATCTTTGGTATGTTCTCCCTACTTGACTTCTTATTTATATACTACAACGAGAAACCCTTATTTACTTTACCCTAAAAAGTGTCATCCAAAATTATTTGCCACATCATTTGTACTACCAGAATAAACTCTGGTTTTGATAAACTTTTTCATAAATAAACTACACGGCAGTAAACTATGAACTCCACCATTTTTTTTCAAATTTCCTTATTCAGCCATCAATCCCCAATTTTTGTGGCAATACATAGACATGTCAATTAGGGTCGAAGCCCGCAGACCGAGCCCGCCCAACCCTAAAAATTACCGGGATTGGGCTTAGTTTTAAAAGCCCCAAAAAATTGGACCTTTTGGGCAAAGCCCATTTGGGCTTTGCGTTTTTTGGACCTAAACCCGTTTGGGCTAGGGCCGGCCGAAAAACCTGAAATTTTATACTTTAGCTTAAATATTATCGTTCTTCCAATCAAAACCATTATTAGTATGAACATATAATTTTAATATTTTAATCCAAACTCTAATAAAGCAAATTATAAAAGTTGTTAATGCATTTTATTTTTTGATCATTACAAGTGTCTCATTTTAAATTTTGCAAATGTACTTTCTTCTTTCATGTACAACATTTTTTTTTTCAAACTACAAAGTATGAAACGTTTGACCATGTTTATCATAAATTTTATTCTCTTATATGTTTAGTTATAATTTATATTTGATTATTTAAATCTTATTAAATTTGGTTTACTTATAATATGTTTTTTAAGCATACGAAAAACTAAAACATTTTTGATAAAGAATAAATGTTTAAACTCACTTTATATTTTAAAGCAATAAAATGAAACTATTTTTTTGATGAAAAATCACATGTATTAAAACGATAAAAGTAACAATGATAATTTATTTTTCGAAAAACCCCACAAAAGCCCTATAGCCCTATAAGGGGGCCGGACTTTGAATTTTAGGCCCAAAATATTTTCGGACCGGACCGGGCTCAAATATTTACGGACTTAGCGGATTTGGGCCGGGCCGGGCCGGGCCAGCTCGAATTGACACCGGTCAATTACAGAGCCGGTCAACCAAATGGACATGCTATCTCCCGACTTCATCCATGAAATCAAAAGATAAGGAGCAAACTGTTAAGAAAAAAATAATCCTGGAAGACATTACTCATCTTTCCGAGCAGGACACCAACCTTCAATCCTTGCCTAGAGAAATGCCGGCTCTAGACCCGACTCCATCCCTACCTTTGAGTAAAATGGAAAACTCTTACCAAAGAGAGTTCTTCCATATTTCAGGATGTGGAATGATTTAACCTTGTTTCCGACTACAAACATCCTATATAAGGGGAAACCAAACCCGAACAAGGGATCGACTATCCAAGACTTTGACTATAGAGTTAGGCGATGATACACTAAAAATAAATCATAATCTAATGTCAAGTTAACAGTGGTTGTTGTAATACTTTAGATTCAAATCCAGAGGACCAGTTCACAATTTATCTTTATAGATGTAATATTAAGCTAAAACAGTATGGGGTTTAAGAAATTAGGAAACGTGATAAGCAATTAAAAAATTGGTTTAAGGATATCAGGGTTTAAAAGTGCTAGCTTGGGTGGTTTATTCGGGTGCTTAGAGTCACGAGCCAAAAAATTATTCAGATACAGATTAAGGACCTGTCTAAAACTCGGAACACTACAAGTGATCATCCCAACCTCATGGAGCTTCACCTTTTGTCGATCGATATTAGTACTTAAACTGTCATTTGGACTGAGATGCGATGACAAACATTAGAGACCAAGTCCGATATGTTCACAATGCACCCTAACATCTACTTTCGCTGGCTAGGGATGTAATACTCATTCATTCAATGTCTAGCAACTTATAACACTTTTGATGAATACATTAAGCCTTGATTCATACACTAAGTGATTAGTTTATCATAAGCAATAAGTGCTGCAATGAATGAAGACAACAAAAATATTAACATATATATGTTTATCTCATAATCTAACACCCTGACACCGTAAGTTAACAATCCGACTACACGACCGTGGGACAAGAAAACACAGAGCTTTAAACTGAATAACACATCACTGCAATTATCAAATAAATATAAAGAGGGTTCAGGGAATTCTTCTCTAGGATGAGAGAGAGAGAGAGAGAGAGAGAGAGAGAGAGAGAGAGAGAGAGAGAGAGATCCTTCTCCCTTTACAAAGTAGCAATAGAAAATCACAAAGTATGAAGATCTAGGGTATGGTTTCTTCCGTAAAGTAGTGTCCAAAATAATAGAAAATAAGAAAATATATATTACAGGTCTCTGGCGGCTGCTTGAGAGAAAATTGGGATGATTAAAAAAAATCCCGAAATATTAGAAGTTTACTTAGAAATATCTGCTGCTAGAGAAGGCACTCGGTTGCTCTACTTCGTTAGGAGCACCCACCAGGCTGCTCCATGTGAAAATCTCCAATTTGTACTCTTTTTTTGCCTCTTTTGCTCCAGGTGATCCATGTCTCATCCAATGCAACTCCAGACCCGTAATGACTTGAAAAGAACTTGATAAAAACTCAAAAACATTTTGGAAAACATTATTAGAAGGAGTCGAAAACACCATATATCAGTTCTCGCAGAGTTAGATCCTTGTTTGTCCTCAAACAGTGTGAAGTATCAAGCACATTGAGAAAGGTTTGAAAGTGTGGGAAATCTCCCATTCTCGGTAACCTACTTTAACCACGAATCTATGAACCATACAAGCAGTAAAACTAGGGCAACACACCCTTACCAAAAACCCCACTGACTTCTGTTCAAGATCGGCTCCATACTCTATATCTTAAACCTGCAAAAGCTACACTTTCCAGAGAAAGCTCCTTACATTCAATTAAAAGTAGCTGAGCTTTATATGACATGCACTATTCAGGGTAGAGACGCTATGTGTTTAAACATGCCATTTAGTGGTGGAGCTAGAAGTGTTTAGGGGTTACCATTTCTTTGTAGAGGATGCATGATATCGCGCAAAATAACAAGAGAGGATAGATCCATTGATGTCCATAGCCTCTACTAGTTTTTGCTTGATTTGGAGTCACTACAAGAAACTTGGCCTTTTATAGCATAGCGGGATAGCACGGATTTTCAAACTGCTATGGTAGATAATTTTTTCGATTTTGGGACATATTGATAGCATTAACTTAATGCTGTCGGGAAAAATTCACAAAGCGGGAATAGAAAAGCACGCGTACCGCTTATACTTAGTGAAAATTTGAGAACCGGGAAATACTAAATCTATTCCCTCTTTACTGTAACACTTAGGATACATAAGGATAAAAAAAATGATTGTCGACAACTAAATTAAAAAAAAATGAGTAACTCTCTCTCTCTCAGTCGAGAAAACCCTACCCCTTTCTCCCACACCCAAATCTCTCCGTCGACACCTTGAAGCTCGATTCTGTGTTCTGTAACCTGTGATACTCTCCAGCTCTCTCTCTCTCTCGAAAACCCTAACCCCTTTCTCCCACAACCGAAACTCTCCGTCGACACCTTGAAGCTCGATTTCGTGTTCTGTAACCTGTGATACTCTCCAGCTCTCTCTCTCTCTCTCGAAAACCCTAACCCCTCTCTCCCACAACCGAAACTCTCTGCCGAGACCTTGAAGCTCGATTTTGTCATCTGTAACCTGTGGTACTCTCCAGCTCAAGTCGATTCGAACCGAAGAGGTTTATTTTCTTCGATATCTCAGTTTCCCATGATTCTCATTTCTTTTATTATGATATGTTTGATTCTGATTTAAATTGTTTAATTCCCGTGGCTTTAGTACATGTTTATGGTTTGTTTTAGTCTCGGCTTAGTCATTACATGCTTCTGATTTGTTTTAGTCTTTGCTTAGTCATAACATGATTCTCATTTGTTTGACTCTCGTTGACTACTTTACTGAGTGTTGTTAATTTTTTCCAGAATTTAGCTTCATTTGTTTGACTCTCGTTGGCTACTTTACTCTCGTTGGTTTCTATTTCCTGTGACCATTTTACTTGTTGGCTATTTAGAATTTGTGTATTCTGTGACCATTTTACTCGTTCTAATGGTTTTAAAGAAGTATAGATCAAACAATGTTGGAGAAGGCGTGGGTTCATCTGTCAAGGTAAGAAATCAACATATATTGATCTAATATTGGTACTCAGTAGGGGATTTGAGTGTTTAATGAATTGTTCTGTTTTGTTATGTTATAACTGCAGAGTTGATCCTGCTTATGAGAAGGGTGCATGGGACTTTGTCCAAGTTGTGTCTGCGGGTGATGGAGCTGATAAGTTCATTATCTGCCCTTGCACAGACTGTCGGAATGTAGATCGGCATTCAGCTGCAGATATAGTCGATCATCTGGTTAGAAGGGGAATGGATGAGGTGTACAAGCAGCGTAAGGACTGGTATCATCATGGAGAAGTATACTCTGTGGCTGAAGGCGAGATGAAAGAGAAGCAGTGGAATGAAGAGATTGTTGGGTTGTACAGAGCTGTTGAGAATTTAGATGAAGAGTTAGCTACTGAACGTGACTTCTGTGAGATGGCAGAGGGAGAAGACATGAAAGAAGATGAGTTCTTGGCAAAGATTGCAGATGCTGAAACCCCATTATATCCAAGCTGCGCAAACCATAGCAAGTTATCAGCCATCGTGTCATTGTTTAGGCTGAAGACTAAGAATGGCTGGTCTGACAAGAGCTTCGATGATCTACTTGAGATGTTGCCGGAGATGTTACCAGAGGATAACGTGTTGCATACATCACTGTACGAAGTTAAGAAGTTCTTGAAGTCTTTTGATATGGGTTATGAGAAGATTCATGCGTGTGTTAATGATTGCTGCCTGTTCAGAAAGAAGTTGAAGAAGCTCGACAGTTGTCCTAAATGTAAGGCCTCAAGATGGAAGATTAACCAGCACACTGGTGAGATCAAGAAAGGTGTCCCACAGAAAGTATTAAGATACTTTCCAATAATCCCACGGCTAAAGAGGATGTTTAGGTCTGAAGAAATGGCCAGAAACCTAAGGTGGCATTCTACTAACCAGAGCAGCGATGGGAAACTAAGGCATCCCGTAGATTCTGTGACATGGAAACAGATGAATGACAAGTATCCCACATTTGCCGCTGAGGAAAGGAATATACGGCTGGGACTCTCTACGGATGGATTTAATCCTTTCAACATGCAGAGCAGTAAGTACAGTTGTTGGCCTGTGCTGTTAGTTAACTACAATTTGCCTCCTAACCTATGTATGAAGAAGGAGAATATCATGCTAACACTGCTCATTCCTGGTCCACAACAGCCTGGTAATAGTATTGATGTCTACTTAGAGCCATTAATAGAGGATTTAAATCAGTTGTGGAGCAAAGGAGAGTCAACATATGATGTTGTGAGTAACACTGCATTTACAATGAAGGCAATGCTGCTCTGGACTATTAGTGATTTCCCAGCCTATGGAAATCTAGCTGGATGCAAAGTGAAAGGAAAAATGGGTTGTCCTGTGTGCGGGAAACACACTGATAGTATGTGGCTGAAGTTCTGTAGGAAGCATGTGTATATGTCTCATAGAAAGGGTCTCCCACCAACGCATAGATATAGGTCGAAGAAGGCTTGGTTTGATGGACACGCTGAACACGGGAGAAAGTCTAGGATACTATCTGGTCATGACATTTCCAATAACCTGAAGCACTTTGTTAACAACTTTGGGAATTTTAGAGAAGGTAGAACGAAGAGGAAAAGAACAGTGAGTGTTGAAGAAGACTGTGATATTGAGGACGTTTCCAGTGAATCTGAGGCAGAGGAAGAAGATGAAGTTGATGAGGAGGAGTTGTCAAGATGGAAAAAAAGATCAATCTTCTTTCAACTTCCTTATTGGGAGGTAAGTCTTATATTGAACACACAATATTCCTTGTATATTATTATCTTTAAGACTCTCACAGTTTTGCTTCTTTTGTATTGATATTTAGGAACTACCCGTGAGGCATAATTTGGACGTAATGCACATTGAGCGAAATGTGGCAAAGAGCATTGTCTCAACGTTACTTCACTGTGGGAATTCGAAGGATGGTCTCAATACACGTAAGGATCTGGAACATCTTGGTATTAGAAAGGATCTGCACCCGAGGGGCAAAGGGAAAAGGACTTACCTACCAGCAGCACCTTGGTCTTTGTAGAAGAGTGAGAAGAAAGTATTCTGCAAGCGACTTTCTGATTTTAAAGGACCTGATGGATATTGTTCAAACATATCTAGGGGTGTTTCAGTAGAAGAGTGTAAGGTATCAGGTCTCAAATCACATGATTATCATGTGCTGATGCAACAGTTACTCCCGGTTGCAGTTAGAGGATTATTACCTAAAGGCCCGAGACTAGCAATATTACGGATGTGTGCATTCTTCAACCGGTTATGCCAGCGAGTAATAGATGTAGAGCAGATTTCAAAAATGGAAGCAGAAGTTGTGGAAACTCTCTGTATGTTTGAGAGATTTTTTCCTCCAAGCTTCTTCGACATAATGGTTCATTTGACAGTTCATCTTGGAAGGGAAGCTAAACTATGTGGTCCAGTCCATTTTCGCTGGATGTATCCATTTGAGAGGTAACTTATACTATATTTAAATTTTAAAATCTCTAGACTGTGACTAAAACTTTTTTTACTCTATGTAGACACATGAAGATCCTGAAAGACTATGTTAGAAACACTGCGAGGCCAGAGGGTTGTATTGCTGAGTCCTATCTTGCAGAAGAGTGCATGCAGTTCTGCAGTGCGTTTCTTAAAAAGACAACCAATGTGGAGGAGAAATTAGATAGGAATGCTGACTATGAGAGCCAGACAATCCTAGAGGGACGTCCAATATCGGCACCAAAATCAATTAACCTCTCTGAAATGGAGAAGAAAACAGCCCACCTTGCTGTCCTACAGAACACATCTGTTGTTGACCCTTATGTTGAGTAAGTGACTGCATTTTTTAACTTCGTAACCTATAAGCTACGTAGGAACTGAAACATTTGTTTTTTGTGTCACAAGCATGCATCTACAATTTCTACAAGACACAAATGCAAGATGTAGACGTGATGCAACATATTTGTGGAGTACACATACCCTGAATTTTGCTTCTTGGTTAAAAGAGCAGGCAAGTTTATAACAGTTGTTGCGTTTCTAAATTAATTGTTCTTCTATTCTGACAATTGCTTATACTTTTTGCTAGATAAAAGTGGATTCTGAAACACATGGAGAGACTCTAAAATGGTTGGCATATGGTCCATGTAGTACTGCAAGGTCATATACAGGCTACATAGTGAACGGACAACGCTTTCACACACACTCAGTTCAGAGGATGAGCCAAAACAGTGGAGTATTTTATGAGGCTACTGCAATGTGTAGAGCGAGTGCAAAAGACACTTCACAAGTCGTCGATTTGGTATCATACTATGGGAGAGTTACAGAGATTATCTTGTTGGACTATAATGTCTTTTACGTCCCTCTATTCAGGTGTCAATGGGCAGTACGAGGAAACGGAGTTAAGGTGGAAGATGGGTACACACTTGTTAACTTGAATCAGTCTCAAGTTTCCTTTAATAGGGATCCATACATATTAGCTTCTCAGGCAAAACAAGTGTTTTACTCAAGGGAGGATGATACATCCTGCTGGTATGTTGTCCTAAGAGGTCCATCAAGAAGATACAATGAAACAGAAGAAGAAGATGTCAACATAGATATTGGACCATTGCCATCAATCATTGATATGGATGTTGAAATAGATGAAGCTCACAATGCCCGAGTTGATTGTGAAGGCATATATGTGTGATGCATGTGATATGTGTCTTGTTTGATGCTTGACTGTTTTGTGTTCTTTTGTGAGGTCTTCTGTGATATGTGTCTTGTTTGATGCTTGACTCTTGTGTATTCTTTTTTGTGATGACTGATGTAGTTTCATAGTTCTTTTTGTATCTTGTACTAACTAATGTGTAATTTGTTTCAGGTGAATTAAATGGGTCGTCCAAAGACTACAAGAATGAAAAAGAATGCGCATACTAGTAAGGTCACCAACAAAGACACGAAGATCACAAAGAGGGGCAGGAAGAAGAAGTCTGATGTGGAAGTAGAATTTATTGGTACTATAGAATGTCAACCGCAGCATGATTCTGAAAAAGATCAGGAGCCTGTCGCTGAGAAGGAGCATGAAGAGCTTCGAGAAAATGAAGAAACTGCAGCTGCTAACGAGCAGGAAGAGCCGGAAGAGGCTAACAGGGCTGTGGAGACTGACGTTAACGAGCAGGAAGAGCCGGAAGAGGCTAACAGGGCTGTGGAGACTGACGTTAACGAGCAGGAAGAAGAGCCTGAAGGAGAGGTGGAATTGAGTGAAGTTCAGCCTAAGCAGAAGAAACACCGAGGTCCAACCAAGATGAAGCACATCGCCAGAGATCCAAATGCTAGAGAAAGAGTGGAGTTCAATGATTTTGGAGATCCTGTTGGTGAAGGATCAGTGAAGCTGTCTTCATACCTAGGTCCACTAGTGCGGGAACATGTACCTGTCACATTTGATGATTGGAGGAAAATCAGTGAGGAAGTTAAAACTGTTCTTTGGAAATCTGTTCAGGTGACTTTCTCCTATTACATTTTCACATTTGATGGTTCTGTATCGATATCTGTAATTAATTTGGTATATTTGTGATTGTAGGCAAGGTTTAAGCTTGATGAAGACTATCAGAAGAATGCTGTGTTGAAGCAAATGGGATGTTTATGGAGGGCGTCAAAATCAAGACTTGTCACGCAGATCAGAGGCAAATCTACTAACCAAGAGAGGATGAATCTGAGACCAAAGAATGTTAATCCAGTGGAGTGGCGAAAATTTGTCAACTGCAAAACCAGTTCAGACTTTAAGGTATTGAGTGATAAATACAAGGAGAGGAGGAGCAAACAAATTCCTCACACTTGTAGCCGTAGAGGAATGGTTAGGCTAGCGGAGGATATGGTACATTTCTTCACCTTATCTATTTACTTTTTCTTCACTTACTACCTTTTTCACATCTGATGTCATGTTTTCATCAGAAACAAGAGAGTGGTGGAGTATCGAAAGTGAGTAGGCTTAAAGTGTGGGTCAAGTCACGTACAAAAAAAGATGGAACACCAGTCAATATGCTAGCTGCGGAGAAGTTTGTAAGTAGTTTTTTTTGGTGCTTCAAAGATATAACTATATGCTTAGTAACATATTTTCTGTTGACAGAAAAAGGCAGCTGAGATTGTTGATCACGGTGCTAATTCTAATTTAACAAACCTTAGTGTGGATCCGCTTTCAGTACTATTAGGACCTGACAATCCTGGTTACTTGAGGGCGATGGGAAGAAACATTGGAAAGACGAAGTTAGCTTGTTTTCAAGTGAAGAAACAATTTATGGCTGAAATGGAAGAGAAGCACCTTGGTTTGATGAACCAGGTTAACGAGTTGCAATCTGAACTTGCTAGGATGAAGAGACAGGTTAGTTATACTAAGCATGTTTATATTCTTGGATGTTAGTTATGAGCTGATTACTTACATGCATTTATGTTACAGCAAGAACCTGAGATAGGTGAAAACTCAGCTACTGCAAGAGCAAGAGTAAGTAATTTACATCTTCACAATAATTGGTTAGTAATTGTGAAGTAAGTAATGCACTGACATGTTTTAAAATATATTTATGTAGAGTGTTAACAAAAGCGCACACCCTAAGTGTGTGTTGGTTGATTGGTCTGGTTCTGATGAAAAAGTTGCTGAGGGTCGTGTTATTTCATCTGAACCGGAAGACTTTGTGAATGACATCCCCTTAGGTCCTCTTGCTGTTAAAGTATTGGTTGAAACTGCAATCAAGTCCGATGCTTTTTTATGGAGGCCTGCAACCGGTATGTGTATTGTTGAGCAAGCGGTTGGCGAGATGGTTGCATGGCCTGCCAATAATTGCATTATTTCAGACCAGTCGATGTATTCTGAAGATATTCCTCTTAGGGTAAGATGTGTAATCAAGAAGCAAGTTTTTACAATTTACTTTGTTGTTCTTTGTCTAAGTTGTTGTGATCATTAACATATGCTTGTGTCTGCTAGAGCCCAACGGCGTATTCTGTGAACAAATGCAAACTCCTATCACCTTGAACCAAAAGCATTGGTTAATCGTCTCCCTCTCGGACCAAATGCAGTGAAAGTATTTGTAGATGTGGTGCATGAACCTGGCACATTTCTGTGGAGACCTAGACCAGAAATGACATACCTTCGGGACTCTGTTAAGCACTTTGTAGCATGGCCTGCAAGTAAGTGTGTGTTTGAAAACACAACAAATTCAACACGACCCACATCTCCTAAAGCATCGACTGCTACAAGCAAATCTCCAGGGCACACATTTTCTGCTTCGTCACCAGTTTCTAAGTCTCCAGTGCAACAACCTCCAAAAGCTACTCCGAAGAAAACTCAAGTTGCATCTCCTCTTCGAAGATCTCAGGTAAAGTTCGTAGTAGCTGTCCGTTTGTTGTTATATATTTCATTGACATAAAATGGTTTGTCTTGAATACATTGTAGCGTCATTGTCAAAAGGATGCTGCTCCAAAAGAGAACCAGAAGTGCAAGTTGATGTCCATTGGCGGGAACAAGCAGGTGGTTGCAGAAGGACGTTGGGCATCAGACAACCCAAAACAGACTGTTCACTTTGTTCCCTTGGGACCAAATGCAGTTAAAGTCTGGATTGATGTGGTGAAGGTAACTTTCGCAGAGGTTTGGCGTCCATCTTCTGAGATCGAGTGTTTGGGAGATTCAATTGGCTCATGCATTGCATGGCCAAAGGAGAAGGTGATCTTGTGTTAAGACGTCTATCATGTGTAATGTACTATTCTACTCACTCTACTTGGATGTTATTGTGTTCTAGTTTGGATTGAGACTTGTTGTCTGGGTTATGTTCTAGCTAACTTGTTGTTGTTCGGATTAAGACTTTGTATTGTGGAACTTGTGTCTGCATCAATGAATGTTCCAGGTTATGAGATTTTCAATCGAATAGGAACAGGTTACCACATAAATAACAACAAATACTATGACACAAAATTACTGCTACGATATCGAAAATATAGCATTAACAAAATTGCTATCATATTGCAAACCACAATGGTGAATTGTGCCATGAAAATATATATAATAACTTGTAAACTTTGCTATCGTATAGAATATATAGCATCCTATGTCCATGCTATTATAAATATCACTCAGTAATAGCAATCCATAAAAAAAGCTATCATATTGTAAAACTACGATAGCATATCAAACAATGCTATAATATAGGGGGGACCTATTATAGCTCGGGCAGACATAGCGGTTTCAATAACGCTAACAAAGACATTTAATAGCTGTTTCCTTACGCTAAAAAAGGCCATTTTTCTTGTAGTGAGTGACTGCTCTAATCATCCGCCTGCTCTCCAGTCTTTCAACTTGGTACCCATTCTTTTGCTCGACCTTCCCAATGGCTCCATATTTCTTTTCTTTTCTTTCTTCCCCTTCTCCATTACCTTATTCTCGTTTTTTTTAATAATAGATATGGTGATGTGACGGAGAAGGAAGTAACATATGATCGTTATGAGTGCCACGTGTGGTTCTGGTTTTCGAAACAATTTTAGTTCGCAACTCTCTCCCATACTTACTTCACACCATTCCTGGTGTGAAATAAATCAGAGAGAATGTGAAAACAAAAATACAAAAGATTTTTTTTTGTCTAAAATACTTACATGAACGAGCAGGTTCTCCGTGATAAGAGCAGCCACTTGGTTGCTCCCTGTAGGATCTCAAGTTTTCTAGTTTTGATATGCAATTAAAAGTTAAATGAAACAAGTATATACTCACCAGTGGGTTGCCTCCCACCAAGCGCTTGGTTTAAGTCACTAGCTTGACTTGGTGATTGGAATCAGTGGGGTTGAGCATTAGGGCTTGTTCCAAAATAACCTCCACAATCAGACATGTTCAGCTTCAAGACACTGCTCAACAACCCTTTTACAGCAGCTTCCCCTTTCTCTTTCAGCTCATGTGTGAGAATAGCTCTGACTTTAGAGAAAGGTTTAGAGGTACCCTTATACTTTACCTCATATTCAATGGATTTCTCATCACACTTTTGCGGTATCAAAGTCATTGTAGGGTCACCCTTGACCCTTTTCTTCTGGAATTTTTCTTTCACATTTCCATTCCCACTGAGTTCCTTAGTATCAGTGTGAGGATCTCCATCCTGAACTTCTTTGATCTCACTCTTAACACCAAGCTCCTTCTTATGAACAATTTTCCGCTGTTTTTCACTAACCACTGAGATGCAAGAGGCGTTTAGGATAGAAGATCTGGTTGGGACAACCTTGTAGAAAACTTTCTTGTTGATGTTGGAAAAGGAAACTTTCTAATTAAGCATATCTACGATTGCGCCCACTGTAGCCATAAATATCTTCCAAGGATCAAAAGCATTTCATAATCCTTGCTCATCTCCACAATCTGAAATTCAGTATGAAGCATGCAATTCCTTACTTAGAGAGGAAGGCTGCAAATTGTGTCATGAGGGACTGTTGTGGAAGAGTTTTCAAACGCCAGAATCAACTGCGAAGGCTCAACATCCACAATCCTTAGCTTGTCTACAACCGCCTTTGAGACAAGATTAACACTAGACCGAGAATCACAAAGAGCTTTCATGAATTCTACTCCTGCGATGGACCACGAAAAAACTAACTTTCCAGGATCATCAACCTTAGGCAGTACCTTCCGTGCTGGTGTAGACAATGCTTTAGTATAGAGGCTTTAAGCTCCTCTTGAGTCTCTCTACACTTTTTAAAGGAACAAAGCAATGGCCGAATCTGCCGAGCATCTTCGAATGCAAGCTCTTGAGGAAGCCTTCTCACCATTTTGTTAAAGCTTGCTAATTTCTCTTCACTAATGAGATCCATCAGATGTCTAGGAGGAACTGGATAGGGAACCTTAGGAACATAGGCTCAAACTGGTGGAGTCTCAGCAGGCTCGTTAGGAGCAGTTGTTCTACATGCGGCAGGGTGTTCAATTCTCTTCTCTGCGCCTAAAGCAGTCTCAGCAAACAACTGCTCTATTGCATTACAGTGCTCAGCCCTAGGATTTTTATCAGTTTTTCCAGGGAGCGTCATTTGTTGCCTCTTGACACTTTCCGGTGTTTGAGCAATCTGAGCATCCATCTTCCTTATATGGCTAGCAAGAGTGTCGTACTTGATACTCAGCTTGGTGAACATGGTTTTCATCCTGGTGTTGATGTCTGTGGTAACCTGATTCAACGCCTTGGTCTGAACCTGCTGACCATGCAACAACTGTTGCATCATCATACATAGACCCTTCAGCTCATCTGGTGGACCATTCGCAGCAGCTGGAGCAGCTTGATGGTTGCTCCGCGGCTGTTGTTGGTTCTGATTCTTATTCTGACCAACAAGCAAGTTCAGTGCCTGACTGAAAGTGAAGGTTTTACTCTGAACGTTCTGCGGGAAGCATTGATGATACCCTACATCTTATGCTTGGTTATTCTGCACATACCCATGTCCGTTGATGTAGTTGACTTCTTGCTGATCATTTCCTTTCTTTTCATCCCCGGGCGAAATCTCTTGATTGTTCTGAATCTGCTCAGTTGTAGCTTCCTCCATGACGAAGATTTTCCCTTGGTTGTTTTTTAGTAGCTGATCAACGTTGGCTTTTAGCACATATATCTTCTAGGTGTCGACACTGTTTACTTTCTTGGAGCCATCACTCTTCTGGTTCTTGTTGGCTGAGCTAGAAGCCATGTTCTCAATCAGATCAAACGCTCCATCAGTGGTTTGAATCATGAAGTCTCCATTGCTCGCAGATTTTAGAGCCCTTCGGTATTTCATAGAAAATGCCAGTAGGTAATCATCATCCAATCCATGGTGAGGGAATTTTCTACGGTAGTCAATGAAATGCTCCCACACGTCGCAAAAGGGCTCATCATTGAGCTGTCTGAAGGAGGTAATCTTGTTCCTCAATGCAGTTGTTCTTGCTCACCGGACCTGCTCCCACAAAGTGAAAGACCTAGTAGGGAGAGCATTCATCCATCGTGCAGCTTTTCCATCAAGAGATAATGGGAACAACATACACTTGATGTAGTCTGGTGGTATGCAGTTCACGCGGGTAAAGCTACAGACTTTTTCGAAACTTTCAATATGCACCATTGGGATCTCTGTGATGTTAGGAGTTTTCAAGCTCCTAAGACAAATGTTGTAGTATAGTGATTGTCGAACCAGTTCTGAGGGATATCAAAGCACTGAGAATGCAAGTACTCACTTAATCTAAGTGCAACCAACGATTTAGATGGGTTTTAAGCTATGACTAAAACTAGAAAGCAATAACAAAATGATACTTTCTTGACTAAGGGAAAAGAGAACTCATGGGCATAGGGATTAGACCTTGGGTGATCAAGTATCGAACTAAGGATGGCAAATGATCAATCAAACTATCAACCTTAAGCCTAGACACAATTCTAAGCAAGCTCTATGTCTAGATGAATGCTCATTTGCTAACATATCTCAAACATCAAATGTCTTTGGTTGAATAATATGAAAGCAATCATTACTAACAAGTCTATTAGCTATCTTAGCATCTTTAACAACAAATGTCTTTGGCAAAGTATACTAAAAGCCTAGGAGAGTTGTCTCAGGCATTTCATCAAACACCTTTCGGGTGGGAAATGCCTATTGATCAACTTTTGAGTGGCCAACTCAGAAGATGCATTAAGAATACTCTACTAGCAAGGAACAAGAATGATCTACACTAAAACATCCTAGAACTAACCTAATCACCCTTAATCTCCCTAACCCATGAATTCAAAAGGTGATTACTCACTAATCTCCATGATTCCTCTTAAACCCATATTGGATTTCAGATTAATCATGTAGAGAAATAGATAAGAAATCAACAAGAACACAAGAACATAACAATCAAAATCCAAGAGATGAACTTCTCAAGAGAGTTTTTGTGTATTTCTCAATAGATCAAAAGATAATCTGCCTGGTGGCTACCAAAGATGTTTAAAACATAGGTTTTAGAAATGTAAAACGTCCAAAATAAATTGCAAAAAGGTCCTTGAGAAGTCATGATTTTCGGCAGCAAAATAACGCGGAGCGACTTGCAGGTGTCGCTCCGGAAGGTCGCTCCAGGGCCGATTTTTGGTGTCTCCGGGCGAGAGGTCCCGAGCGACTTTGGTGTGTCGCTCCAACGGGTCGCTCTGGATCGGGAGCGACCTTGATAGGTCGCTCTGAGAGGTCGCTCCAGGGTCATCTAAGACTGTTCGGAGTGACGAGAACGCGAGCGACTTCATGGCGTCGCTTTAGGAGGTCGCTCCGAGAGGGGTGTGAGATGCGAGCGACCTCGGCGCGTCGCTCTGGGCAAGTCGCTTCACGGGGTGATTATGGCGAGCGACTTCACGGGGTCGCTCCAGCTAAGTCGCTCTGAGAGGTGCTTTGGAGCGACCTCATGACGTCGCTGCGGAACCTCGCTCCCCTGCTCTGCTCGTCCAATGATCACATATTTCACCTCCTTTGAGCTCCAAATGCATCCAAATATCCCCAAGAACTCCATGTGGCACTCCAACACCTGATAGAGACTCATGTATGCAAAATGTAACCTAAACATGACTAAATCCTAGTCTATATGATCAAAATGCACATGAATGAATGGATAAGATAATGGAAATATGCAAGATATCAACTCCCCCAAACTTGTTCTTTTACTTGTCCACAAGTGAACTTTCTAGAACTCATAGGGAGAGAGGTTTGAAGGTGGGAGCTCATAGCCAAAAGAAACACAACTAGTACTCGATTCAACATCTAATCCAGCATGAGCACACTCTCTTATTACACTCTAGCTTCTCTAGGCCTATCTCAACTCTTTTTGCCCTTACACTCATCATCAAGCATCCACACATTCAAATCAACCAACTCTCACATTCATTAAGCACAAAACATCAGGTGAATTCTTGCAAATGGTCAGTTGGTCCAAGTCATTTGGTTGGGTGAGGGAAGGCTTTTATTCAAGTGATTCAAGAGGTTCGAAACATAAAATCTTTAAGGTGGTTTACTCTCGAAACAAGTAGCCTTGACATTGCACATAATATATCTAAGAAAGGGATCAACTCATGCATACAATGTTCAATCTCCATTGTTCTACCCTTTTCCCAAACATACAATTACACAATCATTCTCAAATGTCAAACCCAACTCACATCTCTCACCAAAAGATCCTAAGAACAACTCCTTCTCTTTGAAATCTACAAGGGATTTTTCACAACCTCAAAACATTACTTAGCTCCTAACAACTTTGCTAGCCCCCTTTTTCTTTCTTTTTTCTTTTCTTTTCATTTTTTTTTTTTTTTAAATGGGGGCCAAGACTTTTCATAACTTGAGCTAGAGGTTTTTCTACTTATCCAGTAAGACAATTCACTTAAACACAAAGAGTCACTTATTTTCCTTTTTCATTGCTCCCAAATCATAATCACAACTCTCACCCCCCCCCACCTATAGCTAGACAATAGAGTGCCCAATCTAGCAAGAATGAAGATCAAGCATTGTCGTTCCCGATACTCTCAACATTATGCACATGTAAGACTTTCCGAAGAAGGCCTCACTCATCAAACAATGAAAGCTTAAAAGAAGGGAAAGGTTTTGGGAGTGGTCTACCACTAGAGTTTGTCAAAATAAGATTGGCATAAAGGATGTGACAACTCAAGTGTGTATAGCCATGACTCAGTACACAAGGGACCATGAGCAAGAAGCATTAAGTTCGTTCAGTTCAAATAAGGTTGTAGTTGGCTTCAAAGACTGAGTTTCAGCAATCAACAAGTTTCAGGAAGAGTCTTCAAGGCTCGAAGCATACAAGTGTTTTTGAGAGGTGCATAAGCTATTCAGGTGCAAAGTAATGTTCTTTACAAGGCATTTCAAATCATTGCTCCCAATGCAAGTAAATGCAACCTATATGCTCTAGACTCTCCTAGAAATGCCAATGATGCAAACTAAATGAATTTTTTTTTTTTATGCAAATATATATGTATAATGCAATGCATGAGACTCAAAATCATCAAAGCAAACGTGATCAAATACTTGGTACCTCCCCCAAACTTAAATGACACAGTCTCTGTGTTGTCAAGGAGAGAGAGATACCCAAAAAGAGAAAACTAATATGCAAAAACGAAATGGTATATACAAGGGAAAGTAGTGGGTTACCTTCTATGGAGAATGAGTAGAGGGAGATGCTCCCTCCTCGTCGTCCTCAGGTGGTAACTCTTCAAGGTGCTCATCAGTAAGAGTGCCCATCTCTTCAATGTAGAAGGCTTGCCCGAACACAGTTGGTTTCTTCATTTTCTCCTTGATGTCAAAGTGGAGAACATGCCCTTTACCCAAATGGAGATCAATCGTGCCCTCTTTCACCTTAACAATTGCTCCTGCTGTAGCTAAGAATGGCCTTCCAAGAATCAATGGGTCCTGAGCCTCCTCACCCATCTCAAGCACCACAAAATCTGTAGGTATCTCATACCTTCCAATCTTCACAGGTAGGTCCTCTAAGATGCCCACAGGGTACTTCACTGAACGATCAGCTAACACCAGAGAGAGTTTACACTTCTTGTACTGAGTGAATCCAAGCTTCTTTGCAACAGACAAAGGCATCACGCTGACACTAGCTCCCAAATCGCAGAGACATTTCTCAAATACCATAGGTCCAAGAGCACAAGGTAGTGTGAAGCATCCTGGATCCTCTAACTTCTCTGGAACATCAAGCCTTTGGATGATGGCACTGCACTCATGGGTAAGAATCATCATGCTTTCCATTTCCTTCTTCTTTGCAGCTACAACATCTTTCAGGAACTTGTTGTATTGAGGAATCAACATGAAAGCATCGATGATGGGCATTGCAACCTGAGCTTCACTCATTTGCTTGTCAAACAAAGCCTTGTACTTCTCTAGCAGCTGCCTCTTGAATCTACCAGGGAATGGTAGTTTGGGTTCATAGGGAGGAGGAACAAAAGAATTCTCACTTGCTGGAGCAAGAACTTCACCATCTTTCACTGTTTTCTTCGCTTCCCCAACCTTTCCTTTACCCTTGGCTTCCACAATCTTCTCCAAGATTTCATCATTGATTTTCTCATCAACAATCACCACTTCATCATCTAAGTTGATGGCCACCTCTTCACCTAGTTTCTCAGCATCCCTGGTGAGGGTTGTAGGAGGTAACTGCTTACCACTCCTAAGGGTGATAGCTTTGGCCTCCTTGGGGTTTTGGTCAGATTTTCCAGGTAGAGATCCTTGCTGGCGAGTCTGGTGAGTGTTCATGGAAGCAAACTGATTCTCTAAATTCTTGACTGTAGAAGCAAGATGTGAGAACTTGTTGTTGAGCTCATTGTAGCTCCCATCAATCTTGGAATGAAGGTTCTTCAACTCATAACCAACATGCTTCTCACTTCTAGTCTGAGACTCCAAGATTTGTTTCAGCAGGGTGTCAGTGCTGCTCTCTTGAGGAGCAGAGGAACCAGATGAGGGGTTTTGATGAGGTTGATAGCTGCCTTGCTGGTTGTTTCGAGGCGGATAACCACTCTGTTGGTTGTTGGGATAGGATTTCTGTTGGTAGTTGTTGTACTGAAAGTTGGGCTCTTTTTTGTACCAGCTACCATTGTTGTTGATGAAACACAGCTCTTCCTGACCTTCCAAACCCTCAACCTCATGGACAACAGGTGGTGTCTCTTGGCTTGGGTTACCAACAAAGTGCAGCTGCTCTTGTGTGGCTTTATCAGCAAGGAGGATGTCTATCTTATCCTGTAGAGCTTTCAACTCCTTCCTCGTCTGCTTATCATCTGTTCGACTGCTTCTGTCGTGGTCTCCACTGTAGACTGCATCACTCTTACCATGTTGTCAACCAGCTCCTCTGCATCTTCCTCAGTTCTCCCCAAGAAGAACCCATTGCTAGCTGTATCCAGTCTGGCCCTGTACTTAGGAAGAGCACCACGGTAGAATGTGCTCAGCAAGCTCTCCTTAGAGAAACCATGGTGTGGGCATTGAGCTTGGTAGCCCTTGAATCTCTCCCAGGCTTCACTGAAGCCTTCCAAGTTCTTCTGTTGGAAACTGGAGATCTCATTTCTCAGCTTAGCAGTTCTTGAGGATGAGAAGAATTTCTCCAAGAATGCTCTCTTGCACTCATCCCAAGTAGTGATAGAGTCGCTGGGTAGAGACTTCTCCCACTGACGTGCCTTATCCCCCAAAGAGAAAGGGAATAACTTCAGCTTTAAGGCATCCTCTGACACACCATTGGTTTTTGACAACCCACAGTAGCTGTCGAACCTGTCCAAGTGATCGAATGGGTCCTCTAAAGCCAAGCCATGATATTTGTTGTTCTCGATCACGTTGAGGAGTCCTGACTTGACCTCAAAGTTGTTGGCTGCCACAGCCGGTGCTCGGATTCCTAGTCTATGACCAAGAATGTTGGGCCGGTCATAAGTACCAATGGGTCGAGCTGCCCGCGGTTGGTGTTCTGCCCCTTGCGGTGGATCTGCCATATCAATATCCAATCTCTGCAAGTGGGCTTGTTGTTCTTCTTCTCTTCTAGCTCTAGCACACTCCCTCTCGAAAGCTCTGATGTCTGCTACTATTGGAACTAGGTTTGATGGACCCCTGCTCCTCAAGTTCATACACCTGAAAGTTAAAGGTAGGTGAAGAAGAAGAATCAGTAACAAAAGAAAATAAAAATGACTTAGTCTCAAGTAAGTGACTAAATCTCAATGTTCAATCTACTCAGAATTTGGCAACGGCGCCAATTTGATGTTAGGAGTTTTCAAGGCTCCTAAGACAAATGTTGTAGTATAGTGATTGTCGAACCAGTTCTGAGGGATATCAAAGCACTGAGAATGCAAGTACTCACTTAATCTAAGTGCAACAATGATTTAGATGGGTTTTAAGCTATGACTAAAACTAGAAAGCAATAACAGAATGATACTTTCTTGACTAAGGGAAAAGAGAACTCATGGGCATAGGGATTAGACCTTGGGTGATCAAGTATCGAACTAAGGATGGCAAATGATCAATCAAACTATCAACCTTAAGCCTAGACACAATTCTAAGCAAGCTCTATGTCTAGATGAATGCTCATTTGCTAACATATCTCAAACATCAAATGTCTTTGGTTGAATAATATGAAAGCAATCATTACTAACAAGTCTATTAGCTATCTTAGCATCTTTAACAACAAATGTCTTTGGCAAAGTATACTAAAAGCCTAGGAGAGTTGTCTCAGGCATTTCATCAAACACCTTTCGGGTGGGAAATGCCTATTGATCAACTTTTGAGTGGCCAACTCAGAAGATGCATTAAGAATACTCTACTAGCAAGGAACAAGAATGATCTACACTAAAACATCCTATAACTAACCTAATCACCCTTAATCTCCCTAACCCATGAATTCAAAAGGTGATTACTCACTAATCTCCATGATTCCTCTTAAACCCATATTGGATTTCAGATTAATCATGTAGAGAAATAGATAAGAAATCAACAAGAACACAAGAACATAACAATCAAAATCCAAGAGATGAACTTCTCAAGAGAGTTTTTGTGTATTTCTCAATAGATCAAAAGATAATCTGTCTGGTGGCTACCAAAGATGTTTAAAACATAGGTTTTAGAAATGTAAAACGTCCAAAATAAATTGCAAAAAGGTCCTTGAGAAGTCATGATTTTCGGCAGCAAAATAACGCGGAGCGACTTGCAGGTGTCGCTCCGGAAGGTCGCTCCAGGGCCGATTTTTGTTGTCTCCGGGCGAGAGGTCCCGAGCGACTTTGGTGTGTCGCTCCAACGGGTCGCTCTGGATCGGGAGCGACCTTGATAGGTCGCTCTGAGAGGTCGCTCCAGGGTCATCTAAGACTGTTCGGAGTGACGAGAACGCGAGCGACTTCATGGCGTCGCTTTAGGATGTCGCTCCGAGAAGGGTGTGAGATGCGAGCGACCTCGGCGCGTCGCTCTGGGCAAGTCGCTTCACGGGGTGAGTATGGCGAACGACTTCACGGGGTCGCTCCAGCTAAGTCGCTCTGAGAGGTGCTTTGGAGCGACCTCATGACGTCGCTGCGGAACCTCGCTCCCCTGCTCTGCTCGTCCAATGATCACATATTTCACCTCCTTTGAGCTCCAAATGCATCCAAATATCCCCAAGAACTCCATGTGGCACTCCAACACCTGATAGAGACTCATGTATGCAAAATGTAACCTAAACATGACTAAATCCTAGTCTATATGATCAAAATGCACATGGATGAATGGATAAGATAATGGAAATATGCAAGATATCACTCTGCCGGGAGACTAGTGAACACATTCCTCTGCACTAAAGCGATCAAATCATGTTTGATATCAAAGTCATATCTGAGGCAGGATGGAGGAGTGATGGCAGAGCGCATAGTAGGGAAGTTACGCAAAAGATTACTCTGCCCAATCGGAGTGGCTTGCCCCTGCTGTTCCTGCTGCTGCTGCGCAGCGAGTAGAGCATCTTCTTGTTGCGCTTGGATAGTCTGATGCATCTAATGCATCTGTTGCATTGTGGCAGCGAGATCATCCTGGTTGTCGACGGTTCGTTCTTTCTAACCTTGCTAGCTCCTGGTTACTAAGTGTAACTAATTCTCCTTGTGCGTTTCTCTGAGTATGTCTACTGGTCATGCACTTGGATCATTAGCTGCAGCAAAAGGGGTAAAGCAAGTTCGATGTCTTAGACTGAATATATAACCAAAAAATAAAGGTAAAAAGTTGGTCTCCGGCAACGGTGCCAAAACTTGATACAATAAAAATGAATTCTAATCTATTGTCAAGTTAAAAGTGGTTGTTGTAATACTTTAGATTCAAATTCAAAGGATCAGTTCACACTTTATCTTTATAAATTTAATATTAAGCTAAAATAATATAGGGGTGTAAGAAATTAATAAAAGTGACAAGCAATTAACAAATTGGTTTAAAGATATATGGGTTTATAAGCGCTAGCTTATGGTGGTTTATTCAGGTGTTTAGAGTCACGAGCCAAACAATTATTTAGATTCATATTAAGGACATGTCTAGAAATCGGAGCACTACAAGTAGATCAGCCCACTCTCGTGGAGCTTCACCTTTTGTCGATCGATCACAGTACCTAAAATTTCGTTTGGACTAAGATGCGTTAAGAAACATTAGAGACCAAGTCCAATATGTTTACAATGCACCCTGACATCTACTTTCGCTGGCTAGGGATATAATGCTCATTCATTCAATGTCTAGCAACCTATAACACTTTTGATGAATAGAGTAAGTCTAGGTTCATACACTAAGTGATTAGTTTAGCATAAGCAGTAAGTGCTGCAATGAATGAAGACAACTGATATATTACCTATCTATGTTTATCTCATAATCTAACACCCTAACACCCTAAGCTAACAATCTGACATCTCGGCCATGGGGCAAGAAAACATAGACATTAAAACTGAATAATTCATTACTGCAATTATCAAAGATATATATAAAGAGGGTTCAGATAATTCTTCTCTAAGACGAGAGAGAGAGAGAGAGAGATCCTTCATCCTTTACAAATTAGCAATAGCAATAGCAAATCGCAAAGTATAAAGATCTAGGGTCTGGTTTCTTCGGTAAAGTAGTGTCCAAAAAAATAGAAAATAAGAAAAGATATATTATAGGTCTTTGGCGGATGCATGAGAGAAAATTGGGATGATTATGAATAATCCCAAAATATATATTAGAAGTTTCCATAAAAATCTATAGTGCTGGAGCAAGCACTCGGTTGCTCTGCTTCATTAGGAGCAACCACCACTCCACCGGACTGCTCCACGTGAAAATCTTCAATTTGTACTTTTTTATGCCTCTTTTGCTCCAGATAATTCATCTCTCATCCAATGCAATTCCAGACCTGTAATGAATAGTAAATGTTTGATAAAAACTCAAAAACATTTTGGAAAACATTGTTAGAAGGTGTCAAAAACACCACATATCAGACGACTAGAATTAGGGTTAATAATCCAAATTTTTGTAGTCCCAGCTCTCTTGATCAATAAACTATACTTTTGATCGTTGTTCATGCTTGTCTATTGCTACTTCTCGTTTCTGTAGCATCAACAAAGTACCTGCACAAAAATTACTCTAACCTACCTATAAAAATTACTCCAAATATTTTAAGAAGGGGTTTAACTATTATTCACTTTCGACTTTAAAACAGACAACTACAACTAGAGTTTTACACTAGTATGCTGTACACCTCTTGGAATCAGTAAACACGATCTTTGATCGTTTTCCCTATTTTACTTTTTGTCTTGTAGTATAACAAATAATTCCTATTTATTTTATCTTAACAAGTTTCATCCGAAATTGTTCGCCATATAATTTGTATTATCAAAATAAACTTTGATCATGACACAATTCTACATAAATGAACTACACGACAGTAAACGAGAACTCGATATAACTATATGTATAGTCAAGTAGAAATTATTTTTTTTGCTAATGTAAAGAATTAGTTTATCTATTTGTCTGAAAACCTAAACAATGTAAATAATTTTTTCCAACAAAAATTGGATAAAAGTGGTATAGTCAAGTCGAACTTATTGAAGAAAAATGACTTTGAAAGCCTTATCCAATAACTAAAAACATAACATTAGGTGATTAACTATGAAACAACACAATGACACATTATCATTAAACTTAGCATATTATCATTTTGTTAAGCAAGAAACAAATCCATTTGAGATCTATTATCTTGGCCAATAATATCAAGAAAGACCGGATCAACAGTAACAAAACTATCCACGTGCACCCTAAAACTATGGTCCCACCACAAAACCTTAGCCGCTCCTTCGATATCAAGCTTAGCCTGAAGCTTCATCTCCCTCTTCGCCACGTCAGCAAAGAACCTCCGCGCGTGTTGCGCAAGCTCCATCCCGTCGAGACGCGCCGGTAACCTAAGAAGCTGACAGGATCTCGCCGGCTGCGAACCAGCTTTGACCTCCGCCGTGCCAAGGACCGTGCCGTCGTATAGAATCGACATCGTTGTGGAGGAGTAATGGATGGCTGCGATGTTAGGGTTTGTGACGTGTACGGTGAGCATTAATTCAGCGTCGAGGACTGGGAGGTTGAGTTTGAGTGAGGTTAGGTCTATGGAGATAAGGTGGAAAGTTGGATCCTTTGGCTTGGCGCTGAGGAGAGAAGTTGCTGCTGCCGCAGATGCTGCTCCGATTAAGGCTGAGCTCCAGCTCCATTTTACCTTCTGGCCCATGAAACCCATTGATAATTACAGTGTATTCCCTTCTGTTTTGAGAAGGAAATCTTCAATAATTTCAATTTGCCTATGTGTGAAGGATCTATCCACAATCCCAGACAGAGAAGAGCTAAAGCCATAAATTTTGAAAATACTGAAGTAACCTTTGATTTTTGCCCTGTTGTTGTGTATTGTATGGGCGTTTTTGTCACTAGAACATATAAATAAAATTGAGTTCTATGTATTCAAAAAAAAAGTTAAGTCTATATATACACTTAAAATAAATTAAAATTAGATATCATCTTTAAAATGAGTTAAAATTTAGCTAACTATATATATAGACTTAAAATAAAACTATCAGCACAGTTTAAATTATTACCAAAAGACAAACATTAAATCAAACTGCAAATAAAAAATCAAATCAAATATATGTTTTACTGAAAGAATGATTTTTATAAAAATAATTTTGCATTTTATAAGCGCAGATCGTGTAAGCTAGTATATATTACAATGAACGATTCAAATCTCAGTTGCTTCAACCAAATCCTTTTTTTTCCTTACAATCACAACATGCAACAATTATGACATCACATATCATGTTCGCTTATTTGAAGTTCGATCGTCGCCCTCAGTCGGTGGCTGCACGTCTTCTTCGTTTATGTGATGCTCACAACGTGAAGAAAACCAGTGAATTCATGGGGATTAATATGCTCCTTTTTGATGAAAAGTTTTATTCTTAATATTCTCTTGCCTATATCTTTCAATTTTATTTTGTTGATTCTCATATTCTTAGCCACACTCTTCATGTCAATACCTCTTCACCAAGGTCCCATCACTGAGCATCTGTTGAACACTTTCAAATATCTGTAGAATCGAAATTCAACGAAAATACAACGAACAAAGTAATTCTAAGAACATGTATCTTTTGTTTAGGAATCTATTACACAATCTCTTACAAACTTGCTCTATCTCAATTACACGATTCGACGGAGATCGATTCATAATCTATCAACCTTGCTTGTTGATATTACGTGTATACGCACACCAATTAACCTAATGTGCACACTACCACAATCGAATAGTATGTCGATGTAGCACTTTATGATCGAATCCACAGAGACCAATGGTTACACTTTATTTCTATGGGACAATATTAAACTAAAACAATGAATGGATTTTATAATTGATTGAATCTTAGAAAGCAAGTAACAATTAAACAAAAGGGTTTTCAAAGATGAAAAGCGAGTTAGCCTAGAGTGATTCGACGGGTTACAAAGGATGCAAGCCAAACAACTATTCAAGTTCTTACAGTTCGAGTCTAGAACTCGGTATCAACGGAAGATCAGCCCACTGTCGTGGTGCTTCTCCTTTTATCCATCGATCTCAATACATAAACTCTCGTTTGAACTGAGATACAATGATAAACATTAAGAACTGACCCGATCTGTTCACAAGACACCCTAATATCTACTTTCGCTGATTAGAGATGTAATGCTCATTCATGACAAGTCTAGCAACCTATTACACGGTTAATGAACACGGTTAATGATCAAACACTAAGTGATCAATTCAAGGAAAGCATTAAGATTAGACATGAATGAAGACAATCAATGGATGCTTATTTATGTTCAGCTCGCGATCTAGCACCCTAACACCCTAGGCTAACAAGATCGACTACTTAGTCATAACAAGAGAAAACACAAAGATCAATTCTGAATAATACTGCATGTTAATAAAAGAGATAAAAAGAGGGTTCATGGCAATCTTCTCTACGGTGAGAGAGATGGAGCCTTCTCCCTTTACAAAATATCAAATCACAAATCTCCAAAAGCTCAAGTCTGGTTTTTTTTTGTCTCCAAAAACAGCGTAGAAAAAAATAGAGAAAGAGAAAAAGAAGATATATGGAGGCCACATGCGGTTTGGGAAGAAAATAAGGAGATTAGGGCAAATCCCGAATTAACTTGTAGTTTCCTTAAAAATCTCTGCTGCTGGAACATGCACTTGAGTTGCTCCACACGCTCGAGAACAGCCTACAAGGTTGTTCCGCTCGTGAAAATCTCTAATTCGGGTTCTTTCTGACTCTTTTGTTCTAGCTGGTCAATCTCCCATCCAATGCAACTTCATACCTGTGATGACTCGAAAAGGACTAGAAAGACTCGATAAAGACTCAAAACCAGTTTAGAAAACATTGTTAGAATGTGCCAAAAACACAACATATCAATTTTCCCAGACTTAGATCCTTGTTTGTCCTCAAACAATGTCAAGTATCAAGAACAGGGAGAAAAGTTTTGAAAGTTTGGGAACTCTCCTATTCTTATCAACCATACTTTAACCAAGAATCTCTGAACCATATAAGCAGTAAAACTAGGACAACACACCCTTACCGAAACCCCACTGACTAATGTTCAAGATCGGCTCAATACTCTATATCTCAAACCTAAAAATGCCACATTTTTGAGACAAAACTCCCAATATTCAATTAAGAGCAGCGTGAGCATCTTATCACATGCACTATTCAGGATAGACATGTTAGGTGGGGAACATGATATTTTACAGGTGGAGTTAATGAGTGTTTAGGGGTACCAAAATTTAGAGGATGCAAGATATCGCACAAAACAGCAAGAGAGGACGGATCCATTGATGTCCACAGCCCCATACTCGTTTTTTCTTTTCTCGATTCACTGCTTTTACATCAGGATCAGTCATCAGACTACTCTGCCCATCCTCTCCTCTTTTCATACATGATTATTACCTTTCCTTTGGTAGACCTTCCCAGTGGCTCTTTTTTGTTTTTGTTTTTCAAAATCTTCTCCTTCTCCATCACCATATTTTAAATGAATGAAAGATTCGTTTTTTTTCTTGGTGATGTAAAAAAGAAGGAGGTAACATGTGTGAGGATTGCCACTAGTGGTCTTGTTTTCTCACCATTCTGTTTCTCCACCTTGCTCTAGCACATGTATCTGCCGAAGGAGCGGCTGCTCCTTATAATTGATTGCTCGGCTATTCCCAAAATCTGACTGCTCCCCTATCTTTGATTCTTAATGGCATTAACGAGTACGAGACTGCTTCGATCCTTTCCTCTCCAACCTTTTTCCACAGATCGGCACATATGAAACTCAAAAACAAATGAAAGAGGTTGGAATAGTGGTTAAGGTGCAAGGTGGGAACTAGCTAAAAATGAGATAGCCACTCAGGATCAGCGAGATGGATATAAAGAATAAGAAGTCCTGAGTGTAGGTCTGGTTTCCCTGATCTAGTGCCCATAACAAGAAGAATTTCAGTCGAGATTAGGTTAAGGTTAGGTGGAGTTAAGTCTACCCAGTGTAACCAGATCAGCCAAGAACTTCTCGAGAATCAAATGAGATATGCCAGGGTGTTCCAGGTCCACATGTGTGTCTTTCGTCACTGCTAAGGTCACTGAATAAGATAACTAAAACACGAGGTGGTTAGTGATCAACACAGAATAAAGTCTTAATTCCCACAAATTTTTGACTGACTCGATCCTAAAAATTGACTCAAACCGACTCAAAAGAAAAACAAAAGAAGGAAACGAGTTAGTAAACGATGAAAACCCTCCCCCAAACTTATTTCACACCGTCACTGGTGTAAAATTAAATCAGAGAGAAGGTAAAAACAAGAATAGAAAACATATTTTTTTTTGTCAAGATACTTGCTGAGTGGAGCTGTTGCTCTGAAAAATCATGGGTGCTCCATCGCCTGGAGTGGCCGCTCTTTTCGGAGGGCAGGGTGCTTCGTTTCTGCAACCCAGAATTTTTGAAGTATCTCGGATTTTTCTGCTTTTTGACCTTAAACTCAATAATTAAAATAGAAAATAAGAAAAACAGAAACAAAACTAAGTTATATTTACACTACCGGTGGGTTGCCTCCCACCAAACTCTTAGTTTAAGTCACTAGGCTTGACTTGGTCTCAGGGATCAGTCGGGTTAAGCATGAGGCCTTGTTCCAAACCAACCTCCACAATCAGACATGTTCAACTTCAAGACTCTGCTCAACAACACTTTTACAGCAGCTTCCCCTTTCTCTTTCAGCTCATGTGTGAGAATAGCTCTGACTTTAGAGAATGGTTTAGAGGTATCCTTACACTTTACCTCATACTCAATAGATTTCTCATAACACTTCCCCGATATCAATGAAGACAATCAATGGATGCTTACTTATGTTCAGCTCGCGATCTACACCGTAACACCCTAGGCTAAAAGGATCGACTACTTAGTCATAACAAGAGAAACACATAGATCAATTCTGAATAATACTACATGTTAATAAAAGAGATAAAAAGAGGGTCCATGGCAATCTTCTCTACGGTGAGAGAGATGGAGCCTTCTCCCTTTACAAAATATCAAATCACAAATCTCCAAAAACTCAAGTCTGGTTTTTTTGTCTCCAAAAACAGAGTAGAAAAAAATAGAGAAAGAGAAAAAGAAAAAGAAGATATATGGAGGCCACATACGGCTTTGGGAGAATATAAGGAGATTAGGGCAAATCCCGAATTAACTTGTAGTTTCCTTAAAAATGTCTGCCGCTGGAACATGCACTTGGGTTGCTCCACACGCTCGAGAACAGCCTGCAAGGTTGTTCCGCTCGTGAAAATCTCTAATTCGGGTTCTTTCTGACTCTTTTTTTCTAGCTGGTCAATCTCCCATCCAATGCAACTTCATACCTGTGATGACTCAAAAAAGACTAGAAAGACTCGATACAGACTCAAGACCAGTTTAGAAAACATTGTTAGAATGTGCCAAAAACACAACATATCAATTTTCCCAGACTTAGATCCTTGTTTGTCCTCAAACAATGTCAAGTATCAAGAACAGGGAGAAAAGTTTTGAAAGTGTGGGAACTCTCCTATTCTTATCACCATACTTTAACCACGAATCTCTGAACCATATAAGCAGTAAAACTAGGACAACACACCCTTACCGAAACCCCACTGAGTGATGTTCAAGATCGGCTACATACTCTATATCTCAAACCTGAAAATGCCACACTTTTGAGACAAAACTACCAATATTCAATTAAGAGCAGCGTGAGCATCTTATCACATGCACTATTCAGGGTAGACCGGTTAGGCGGGGAACATGATATTTTACAGGTGGAGTTAAAGAGTGTTTAGGGGTACCAAAATTTAGAGGATGCGGGATATCGCGCAAAACAGCAAGAGAGGACGGATCCATTGATGTCCACAGCCCCATACTCGTTTTTGCTTTTCTCGATTCACTGCTTTTACATCAGGATCAGTCATCAGACTACTCTGCCCATCCTCTCCTCTTTTCATACATGATTAATACCTTTTCTTTGGTAGACCTTCCCAGTGTCTCTTTTTTGTTTTTTTTTCAAAACTTCTCCTTCTCCATCACCATATTTTAAATGAATGAAAGGTTCGCTTTTTTTTTTGGTGATGTGAAAAAGAAGGAGGTAACATGTGTGAGGATTGCCACTAGTGGTCTTGTTTTTACACCATTCTGTTTCTCCACCTTGCTCTAGCACATGTATCTGCCGAAGGAGCGGCTGCTCCTTATAATTGATTGCTCGGCTGTTCCCAAAATCTGACTGCTCCCCTATCTTTGATTCTTAATGGCATTAACGAGTAGGAGACTGCTTCGATCCTTTCCTCTCCAACCTTTTTCCACATATTTGCACATATGAAACTCAAAAACAAATGAAAGAGGTTGGAATAATGGTTAAGGTGCAAGGTGGGAACTAGCTAAAAATGAGATAGCCACTCAGGATCAGCGAGATGGATATAAAGAATAAGAAGTCCTGAGTGTAGGTCTGGTTTCCATGATCTAGTGCCCATAACAAGAAGAATTTCAGTCGAGATTAGGTTAAGGTTCGGTGGAGTTAAGTCTACCCAGTGTAACCTGATCATCCAAGAACTTCTGGAGAATCAAATGAGATATGCCAGGGTGTTCCAGGTCCACATGTGTGTCTTTCGTCACTGCTAAGGTCACTGAATAAGATAACTAAAACACGAGGTGGTTAGTGATCAACGCAGAATAAAGTCCTAATTCCCACAAATTTTTGACTGACTCGATCCTAAAAATTGACTCAAACTGACTCAAAAGAAAAACGAAAGAAGGAAACGAGTTAGTAAACGATGAAAACCCTCTCCCAAACTTATTTCACACCGTCCCTGGTGTAAAATTAAATCAGAGAGAAGGTAAAAACAAGAATAGAAAAGATACTTTTTTTTGTCATGATACTTGCTGAGTGGAGCGGTTGCTCTGAAATATCATGGGTGCTCCATCGCCTGGAGTGGCCGCTCTTTTCAGAGGGTAGGGTGCTCCGTTTCTGCAACCCAGAATTTTTGAAGTATCTCGGATTTTTCTGCTTTTTGACCTGAAACTCAATAATTAAAATAGAAAATAAGCAAAACAGAAACAAAATAAGTTATATTTACACTTACTGGTGGGTTGCCTCCCACCAAACGCTTGGTTTAAGTCACTAGCTTGACTTGGTCACAGGGATCAGTCGGGTTGAGCATGAGGGCTTGTTCCAAAACAAGCTCCACAATCAGACATGTTCAACTTCAAGACTCTGCTCAACAACCCTTTTACAGCAGCTTCCCCTTTCTCTTTCAGCTCATGTGTGAGAATAGCTCTGACTTTAGAGAATGGTTAGAGGTATCCTTACACTTTACCTCATACTCAATAGATTTCTCATCACAGTTCTCCGATAACAAAGTCATTGTAGGCCAACCCTTGACCCTTTTCTTCTGGAATTTTTCTTTCACCTTTGCATTCACACTTAGTTCCTTAGTATTAGTGTGAGAATCTCCATCCAGAACTTCTTTGATCTCACTTTTATCACCAAGCTCTTTCTTAGGAAATTTTTTCAGTTGTTCTCCACTAACCACTGAGATGCAAGAGGCGTATCGGATTTGTGATCTGGTTGGGACAGCCTTGTAGAAAATCTTCTTATTGATGTTGGAGAAAGAGACTCTCTTATTCGGCAGGTCGATGATTGCTCCCACTGTAGCCATAAATGACCTTCCAAAGATCAAAGGCATCTCATGATCCTTGCTCATCTTGATGAATCCCTTATGAGGAAATCCTTTTTGTCCCTGATTCTTGTAGGAAGATCTGATCTTTTGAGAGAGAAATGGTTTGTTTCAGATAGTGGGCGATGGTTTTTATGGGATGAACTTTAGAAATGATCTAAGGATTGATCAGATCTTGTGTAGATGAGTCTAAGATCCAGAGATTGAACTCTGTTGTGATCAAAGACAAGTTTTGCAATTAGAGAATGAACTCTTTAGCAATCAGTGTTCAAAGATAAACAAGGGATTCACAGATTTAGAGAGAATTTTGATAAAAAAAAGGTGAATAGGTTTTTCAGAAACAAAACAGAGTTTAAGTAGCAACAAAGAAGGAAAATAAGTTGAAAGGTCCTAATACTTGAGAAAATTGAAAATAAGAAATAATAAAACATATATTTCGAAATTAACACTTAGACAAGTACAAAGACTAAATAAGTGAAGAGTTGGCTTGGTTCCTTGGCTTGATTTTCGTCTGGTTCAGAGTAAACCAAAACAGCAATTGATTTCTTCAGTCTTCTGGTTTGTTATCTAGTAACTGTGCCCTTAGACAAGTAGAATGGATCCTTGTCTTGATTGGTTTGGGCTGAGTAAAATCCATTTGATCCATGCGAAATATTGGGTATAATTGTATCATCTCCAGCTAGGCCCATCACGCCTTTGAGTATCAATCTGTTTCAGCTCATCATGCTCCTCTTCAGTGTCACTCTCATTCAGCTCCTTTGCAGCACCTGGTTCAGTCATGGTTGCATCATCCCCTCCTCCTTTAAAATGATTTGACCTCAAATCTGATTCATCTGCACAAAAAGGGATCAAGTCAGCAACATTGAAAGTAGAGCTAACATCATACTTACCTTGAAGATCAATTTTGTAAGCATTGTTGTTGATGCGTTCCAACTCTTTGAAGGGTCCATCTGTTCTTGGCAAGAGTTTTGACTTTCTTTCAGCAGGAAATCTATCCTTTCTCAAGTAAATTGACACCAAATCTCCTGGTTCTAGTATCAACTCACGCCTCTTCTTGTTGGCATGCTTTTCATACTCTTTAGTCATTTCTTCAATGTTCTTTTTAACCTGTTGATGCAAAGAAACCACATACTCGGCCTTGGACTTTTCATCAAGGTTAGTATGCTCATTAAGAGGTAAAAGCAACAAATCCAGACGAGTCAAAGGACTAAAACCCTAAACAATCTGAAAGGGAGATAACTTTGTAGTCCTATGCACTGAATGATTGCAAGCAAATTCAACATGTGGCAGACAATCTTCCCATGACTTAATGTTTTTCTTAACCACAGTTCTCAAGAGAGCAGATAAAGTCCTATTGACTACTTCAGTTTGTCCATCAGTTTGTGGGTGACAAGTAGTTGAGAACAAGAGTTTAGTGCCTAATCTAGACCAGAGAGTCTTCCAAAAGTAGCTAAGGAACTTGGTATCTCTATCAGACACAATGGTTCTAGGCATTCCATGTAAACGCACTACTTCACTAAAGAAAAGATCAGCAACATTGACAACACTATCAGTCTTATTGCAAGCAATTGAGTGAGCCATTTTAGAGAAATTGTCTACAACAACAAAGATAGAATCTCTGCCTCTCCTAGTTCTAGGCAATCCAAGCACAAAATCCATTGAAATATCAACCCATGGTGCAATAGGAATGGGGAGAGGAGTGTACAAACCTTGAGGTCGGTTCTTGGCTTTGGCTTGAGTACAGACTATACATCTGCTGCAATGCTTCTCCACGTCCTTTCTCATGCTTGGCCAGAAGAAATGTTCTTTCAAGATGCTGAGGGTTTTAGCTACACCAAAGTGTCTCATCACGCCTCCTCCATGAGATTCCCTGACATACAATTCCCTCAAAGAACATTTAGGCACACACAAACGGTTTTCAAAGAATCCAAACCTATCTGCTTGATAGAACTTGCAACTGGTATGCATCTCACTGTTTTTAAAATACTTTTTGAAATCAGGATCCTCAGCATAGTAAGTTTTCACTTGTTCAAAACCTAACAGCTTAGTTTCCATTGAAGACAGCAAAATATACCTTCTAGACAAAGCATCAGCCACCACATTTTCTTTACTTTGCTTGTAATGGATAACATAAGGAAAGGTTTCAAGAAACTCAACCCATTTGGCATGGTGCTTGTTCAGCTTGTGTTGGCCCTTTAGATGTTTAAGAGACATGATCAGTGTGTATCACACTCTTTCGGCGAGAAAAAGTGCTGCCAGGTTTCAAGAGTTTTTATCAAGGCATAGAGCTCCTTGTCATAAATGGGATAGTTCAGCATAGCTCCACCAAGTTTCTCACTGAAATAGGCGATTCGCCTCTTCTCCTGCATCAGCACTGCTCCAATTCCTACACCAGATGCATCACATTCAATCTCAAAGGTCTAAGAAAAATCAGAAAGAACAAGTAAGGGAGAATTAATCAACTTCCCTTTCAGGTTTTGAAATGCGTCTTCTTGCGCTTTCTCCCATTTAAAACCCACATTCTTCTTGATAACTTCAGTGAGAGGTGTTGCAATGGTGCTAAAGTCTTTGACAAACCTTCTGTAGAAACCAGTCAGTCCATGAGAACGTCTAACTTCACCCACACTTTTAGGACTTGGCCAATCTCGGATTGCTTTCACCTTTTCTTCATCAACTTTGATCCCCTGAGCTGTACCAACAAAGACAAAAAACACAAGGTGATCTGTTCCAAAAGTACATTTTTATAGTTAGCAAACATAGACTCTTTCTTAAGCACTTCAAGAACATATTTCAGATGATTCACATTGTAATACCCCGTCTTAAAAAAAAAAAAACCTAATTTCGGTTTTATGGAATTTCTCGGGGAAGCCGAAGGCTCGGGAAATTTGTATCCTCAAGATTAAGGTTAGTCTGGAGTCTATTAAACATATTTAGCTCATCAGAACGGGAGCAGAAAAATATTTGGGATTGATCGCGGGACGAAAATTCACCAGAAGGGCCGAAATCGCGCAAATCGACCGAGAAGCTCGAGGTGGCTTGATCTAAGGGATCAGGACGTAGTCTCAACCATTAAACCTGCTGAGTGTCAACACAAGAAAGAGGTGTAGACGTGCATGCAGCAGTTCCATGCAGCTCGACACACAGAAGCACGAGGTGTCGCAGTACCTGCAATCTGCGCATGCGAACCGACATGCAGAGGCCCGTGTGTCGCGATGCATGAACACCAGACATGCTGAAGGACAAGTGGACGTGGAGGTGTCTTATGGCATGGCCAGGAGGCATGCAACAGGGCATGTGGACGCCCATGTGTCGCCACGCATGTGACCGGAAGCATGCGAGACGACACACATGCGATCAGGTGGCATGTTCTTATTGGCCGGCAACTTCTATATATACCCAGCCACCCTTCACCATTTTTACTCATCTCATTCCATAGAAACCAAAGCAAAACATGGCTATAGAGAGAGAGAGAGAGAAAAAGAAGTGAGGTGCTTTAGAAGTATAGACATTTCCAAAGACCGATAAACTGCCGGGAAATTCTGAAAGACTGTCCAGAAGTGAAAGAAGGTTTTTTTCAGAGTTCTGATCAGTCCAGACCAGTCCACTCAAGACATCGCCGTTGGGTTTTGGGATTTAACATCACGGTACCAAGACGAAGGTTTGGAGGGGAGAAAAAGGGTTTGGTCAACATCCGGAATCAAAGAGTCGAGCCACATCGCTTAATCACTGTGAGTCACGGTTAATTGTTTGTTAACGTGTTTTTAATGCAGGTTCCTGACATCGGAGATAGTTTCCGAGCTAGGATAGCCGGACCGGTCTAGGTGTCAGTTTGTGGATCTGAGGCTTGAGACGATGTCTGGGCTAAGTGGATAGCAAGACTAGTCTAAGCACCCGGATTATTGTGATTATGTGACTATTATATGTTGTTATAGAGTGTACCTCGTGTTGGTACTGTTGTGTGAGAACCTCGTGGTGGTTCTAGTAGTAGTTTGCAGGTCATTGCTTCCTCAAATGGTACCACTAAGCCGGTCGTGGTCCGGAAAGTGGTGGGCTCGGTTGAACTTGGCTTGATCACCAAGGCCGAGTGTCACACGTGGATGTGACAGCCCCCGGCGAGTCCGATAGAGGATCGGGGCACGGCGATTCCGATTGAGGACCGTGACCGGGCGATTCCCAAGCGTCTACATCTGTGTGGTGTAATAGTGAAGGGATTGCCGGTGTCCCTTATGTGGAGGAAGAATGATTCTGTTGGGCCCTAGGAGTATATATATATATATATGTTGTTTGATTGATGTGACACTCATAAAGAGTGTTTTGATTTAATATGGTTTAATGGTTTATTGCTTAAATCGGTCTTGCTTTATGATCTTGAATGTTGCTTGTTGAACTACTCGTTTTGCTTGTGTTTGGGGTTAGGTTTAGAATGACGGGTAGTTGTATATGCTAGATAGGGAACCCTGGCTTACTGAGTGAAACTAGTTCACTCACTCCTCACATCCTTTTGCAGGTGACCAGTAGAAAGGACCATATCGCTCGCGGAACTGTAGGAGCTGGTGTAGATTGGACATCTTTTGCTATAGACTCGTTTTCAAGATATATAAATGTATGTTTACTTTCGGCTGCGTCCATGGACCATATGTATAATATTTTGGGCTTGTAATTTCATGTTTTATATATATGGAATAAAGTATGTTTTATATTCGTGACGTGTTGAATCTGATATTAGGTTAGTCCAACCTAACACAACTCTATGATTTGGTGCGGGTTGCAAAGCCTTAGGCCGAAGATTAGAGGAAACGAGTTTTGAATGGATATTCTGGGTTACAGAATTATGTTTGTGACTTGGAAAGTCTATTCTCAACCCGTCGTAACACTTTCGGACTTGGCAGAGGAAGGTCGTTCGGGCATGTTCTTGTTTGATTGTTGCCCGGCTGACTGACCGATGTCTAAAATGGTTCGGGGGTGTTACAGAGGTGGTATCAGAGCATGGTTTAGATCATGCGGTCAATCACGCGTTTTTCGTGTTTTATCGAGTCAAATGTGTCGCAAAAGATGTATTAGGAAACCAGCAGAGTTCCGCTCTAATTAGTATTCTAAATAGGAATTCCTTGTTAGTGGATTGCAGATGACAAGGAGGGGAAGGAGTGATGGGGGACAAGATTGGATGCTGGGTATAGACAGAGTCCCAAGAAGAAGGGTACTGGGATATGAATCCTAGGGGAGAGTGCAAACAATGGTGCACACCAACC
The DNA here is from genome assembly GCF_020379485.1 of Brassica napus. Taxonomy (NCBI): domain Eukaryota; kingdom Viridiplantae; phylum Streptophyta; class Magnoliopsida; order Brassicales; family Brassicaceae; genus Brassica; species Brassica napus. Next base: position 50,347,261 of record NC_063446.1, on the reverse strand, counting down.
AAGGATCCAGTGAAGAAAACGTAAGAAGAAACAACAATCTGTTTGGACATGATCAAGAGACACCACCAGAAGAAAACTTTCCACCAAACCGTACTGTAAGGGGAAGACCAGAAACAGGTGATAGCGAGTCAAGTGTCCAAGGACCTAGACCAGTGAGGCGGAACAACCCGATTGAACCAAAAGTTCATGATCCACCACAACAAGGAGTAGGAATGGAGCACACTCTGAAGATGCTTCATGACGTGATAGCGAGGTCACTGCAACAACCTCAGGTGCAACCTCAGCCATTTATGCCACCACAACCTACAGTGGCTACACCGATGTTACCGTTGATAACTGCCATGAAGAATATGAAGATACCGCATTTTGAAGGCGGGACAGATCCATTTCAAGCCGACCAGTGGCTTCGAACTTTGGAGAAAAACTTTGAGACCCTGACGTGTTCTCAAGAGTCTAAGAAGAAAATGGCAGTATATTACTTAGACAAAGACGCAGCAGAATGGTGGGAGAGTAGGGATCACCAAGTGGGACATCTGGTCACCACTTGGGCGGCATTCAAACAGGAATTTGAATGCAAGTACTTCACTCCTGAGTCCAACCGAAGGCTTCAACGTCTGTTTGCTAACCTAGTACAAGGAGACAAGACATTTAGAGAATATGAATCTGAGTTCATGCGACTGCGACGACATGTGCTGCGAGGACAAGATGATGAAGAAACCATGATATCTAACTTTATGTTTGGTCTAAAACCAGAGTTAGAAAATAGACTGGCTGTCGGGAACTACGAGAGTCTCACCGAGCTAGTGGAAAAAGCTGTGAATGTGGAGATTGGATTGGAAGCTAAGAAGGCGGCAACTAAGAAATCCAAGCAGCATCAAGAAGGAAAGTATGGTGGAAACCAAAGATCTTTTAAGGGTAAAGATAAGGAAAAGGAATCGGGAGGGCCAAGTCGACGATCTCTGTTCACAGGGAAATGCTTTAACTGTGGCAAGATAGGCCATAAGTCAAGTGAAGGCTACGGGAAGAAACCTGGATCCTTTCAGTCAAACTCCTACAATCCTACATGTTTCACGTGTGGAAAGAAAGGGCACATCTCTACCCAGTGCAGCGTCAACCGTCCTATCCCAGCTACGCCAATCACTGTCCATCCTCCTCCAGCGCCACCTGCAATCGAACCAGCGCCAAAAAGGCAAGCTATTGGAGGTAGAGTTTACGCTTTAGAACTAGAGGATACTAAACCTCCAGGCCCATCTAAGGGTCCCATCACAGGTATTTGGGTTCTTTAACCTTACTAATTTGACTTTGTGTTGTGTGATTGCTTGTGATGGATTGGTTAATTTCTATTGGATAATTATTATGTTGTTGATATATATTGATGTTGTGGCAGGAACTTTACATGTTGCGGGGCGTCCCACACATGTATTATTCGACTCCGGGGCAACACATAGTTTTGTGACCCCTGAGGTAGCTGCCGAGTTTGTGGGATCATTTGTGATTGACAGGATGGATGTGGCTATAATGACTCCCAGAGACCAAACCCTCCAAGCAAAAGAATGCCTCAGAAGTGTTCCGTTAGTCATTTGCGAGAAGATGTTCTTGGCAGATTTGTTGGTGGTGCCCTTAAAAGGATATGATGTTATCTTGGGCATGGATTGGTTATCAGGCTATCGGGCACAATTAGATTGTGGAAAAGGTCTTATTTCGTTCAAGGAGAACGGGCGACGACAAATAGTATTTTACGGGATCAGTCCAAGCAAGTCTGTGTCTTTAGTAGCTGCCTTGAGAGTGGAAGATTTGCTTAAGGATGGAGAAGCATATCTGGTAACAATATCTGCTAGTGAAGGTCCTACTAGCAATGGAGTTGAAATTACGGATATTGCGGTAGTACAAGAGTTCGAGGATGTGTTTGCAGCGTTGAAAGAGTTACCTCCACCTCGGAGTAACCCTTTCACAATTAACTTGGAACCTGGAGCTAAGCCGATAGCAAAGACTCCCTACCGCATGGCACCCGCATAGTTAGCAGAGTTGAAGAAACAACTTGAAGATTTAATGGAGAAAGGTTTCATAAGACCTAGCTCTTCACCATGGGGAGCTCCGGTCTTATTTGTCAAGAAGAAGGATGGTAGCATGCGACTTTGCATTGATTATCGGGGAATCAACAATATCACCATCAAAGATAAGTATCCTCTTTCGAGGATAGACGAGTTGTTGGATCAGCTAAGGGGAGCAAGTTGGTTTTCGAAGATCGACTTGGCGTCGGGCTATCATCAGATTCCAATATCAGAAGGTGATGTCATGAAGACTGCGTTTAGAACTCGTTATGGACAATACGAGTTCGTAGTAATGCCTTTTGGACTTACTAACGCACCGGCGGCCTTCATGAGATTGATGAATGAAGTCTTCCACGATTATCTCGACAAGTTCATGATAATCTTCATCGATGACATTTTATTATATTCCAAGACAGAGGTCGAGCACAAAGCACACTTGAAGCTAGTGTTGGAACGGTTAAGAAACCAGAAGCTGTATGCCTAGTTCAGCAAGTGTTTTTTCTGGAAAAGAGAGACCGGGTTCTTGGGGCACCGTGTGTCTGGAGAAGGAGTTTCTGTAGATTCGGAAAAGGTGAAAGCCATCGAGGAATGGCAAAGGCCATCAATGGTAACCGAGGTAAGAAGTTTCCTCGGGTTAGCCGGGTATTATCGAAAGTTCATCAAGAACTTTTCTTCGATCGCTAAGCCCTTGATGAAGTTGAACGGAAAAGGAGTTCCGTTCATCTGGGGAAACGAAACGGAAGAAGCATTTCAGAGATTGAAGAAAGCTTTGACCACAACACCGGTATTGGCATTACCTGAACAAGGTAAACCTTACACTGTGTACACAGATGCTTCTAGGGTTGGGTTGGGTTATGTGTTGATGAAGGAAGGCAAAGTAATTGCTTATGCATCAAGGCAACTCAGGAAACATGAGGAGAACTACCCAACACACGATTTAGAAATGGCGGCAATGGTGTTTGCGTTAAGGATTTGGAGATCTTACTTATATGGAGAAGTCGTGGAAGTATTCATAGATCATAAGAGTCTCAAGTACTTGTTCACACAGCCTGATTTGAACCTCCGACAAAGGCGATGGATGGAGTTTGTGGCGGATTACGACCTGAAGATTCAATATCATCCAGGCAAAGCTAATGTGGTCGCAGATGCACTAAGTCGTAGAAAGTTGGCTTCTGATGTTGGAAAGGAAGTGGAAGTGTTATCAAGTGAACTCAAGTTGATGACTTTATGGGCAATTGAAGGGGAGCCAAGTGAACCTTTAGGCATGCGAGCCGTAAACCAGGCAGGTTTACTCGCACGGATCAGACAGGAGCAACAACGTGATGAAAAGTTAAAAGGGATCATCGCAGAAGTTAAAAATCAAGAAGCTCCAAACGCAAGTGGCTGTCATGTGGCAGCAGATGGTACATTATTACTTAATGGGAGGATATCAGTACCACAGGGAGAAGGGCTACGAGATGAGATTTTGAAGTCGGCGCATCACTCGTTACTCAGTATCCATCCCGGGAGTACGAAAATGTACCGAGATATCCGAAGGGATTATCATTGGCCAGGAATGAAGAAACCAGTGGCGCGATGGGTGGCTCAATGTCAAACTTGTCAACAAGTCAAAGTCGAGCATCAGATTCCAGGAGGATTGTTACAAAGCTTACCAGTACCTCAGTGGAAATGGGATTCCATATCCATGGATTTCATCACTGGGTTACCGCCGGCTCGAGGAAGATCAAATAATGCAATATGGGTGATTGTCGACAGACTGACGAAGGTGGCGCACTTGTTACCTATGACGGAAACAGATAAGGTAGAAGTATTGGCAGAGATGTATGTGGACCAAATTTTGAAGTTGCATGGTGTGCCAATAGATATAGTCTCCGATCGAGATCCTAGATTCACCTCAAATTTTTGGAAGGCGTTACAAGAAGCTGTGGGAACTAAGTTGTTCATAAGCACCGCGTATCATCCCGAGACGGACGGCCAAACCGAAAGAACCATTCGCACCATAGAGGATATGATGCGGATGTGTATATTTGATTGGGCGGGAAGCTGGGAAAAACATTTACCATTAATCGAGTTCTCCTACAACAACAGCTTTCATTCTAGCATAGGTATGGCACCATATGAGGCGCTTTATAGGAGGCCATGCAAAACAGCTTTATGCTGGACCGAAGTTGGAGAAAGAAGAGAGTTCGGACCCGAAATTGTAGAAGAGACGACGAAAAAGTTGGAGATCATTCAAACCAATATGAAGAAAGCGCAAGACAGAAAAAAGAAGTACGCTGATCAATCAAGGAGAGAAATGGTGTTCAGTATTGGTGATTGGGTTTATCTAAAGGTGTCAGCTCAAAAAGGAAAGGACCGATTCGGGAAGGTCGAGAAACTAGCGGTAAGATTCATTGGGCCTTACCAGATTATACAACGAATCGGAGAGGTAGCTTATCGTCTAAACCTACATGGAGAGATGCAAATACATCTGGTATTTCACGTATCAATGCTGCGGAAACATGTTCATGATCCCAACGCTATTGAGTCAGAGCAAATCGAAAACCTGCAAACGAACCTCACTTATCCAGAGGGACCAATCCGAATAGGTGAGCGCCGGATACGAAGTTTGAAGAATCGAGAAATTCCTCAAGTCCAAGTTTTCTGGGGTAAGCGGAACCGGGTAGTTGTGACATGGGAGGATGAATTAAGATTCAAAGCGTTGCATCCAAAGTTCTTCCACGAAGATGTAGTGATGGAAGAAGGGGGATCACCGGATCCTTAGAGAATTCGGGGACGAATTCTAATAAGGGGAGGAGGATGTAATACCACGTCTTAAAAAAAAAAATAAAAAAAACCCTAATTTTGGTTTTATGGAATTTCTCAGGGAAGCCGAAGGCTCGGGAAATTTGTATCCTCAATATTAAGGTTAGTCTGGAGTCTATTAAACATATTTAGCTCATCAGAACGGGAGCGGAAAAATATTTGGGATTGATCGCGGGACGAAAATTAACCAGAAGGGCCGAAATCGCGCAAATCGACCGAGAAGCTCGAGGTGGCTTGATCTAAGGGATCAGGACGTGGTCTCAACCATTAAACCTGCTGAGTGTCAACACAAGAAGGAGGTGTAGATGTGCATGAAGCAGTTCCATGCAGCTCGACACACAGAAGCACGAGGTGTCGCAGTACCTGCGATCTGCGCATGCGAACCGACATGCAGAGGCCCGTGTGTCACGATGCATGAACACCAGACATGCTGAAGGGCAAGTGGACGTGGAGGTGTCTTATGGCATGGCCAGGAGGCATGCAACAGGGCATGTGGACACCCATGTGTCGCCACGCATGCGACCAGAAGCATGCGAGACGACACACATGCGATCAGGTGGAATGTTCTTATTGGCCGGCAACTTCTATATATACCAAGCCACCCTTCACCATTTTTACTCATATCATTCCATAGAAACCAAAGCAAAACGTGGCTAGAGAGAGAGAGAGAAAAAGAAGTGAGGTGCTTTAGAAGTATAGACATTTCCAAAGACCGATAAGCTGCCGGGAAATTCTGAAAAACTGTCCAGAAGTGAAAGAAGTTTTTTTTCAGAGTTCTGATCAGTCCTGACCAGTCCACTCAAGACATCGACGTTGGGTTTTGGGATTTAACATCACGGTACCAAGACGAAGGTTTGGAGGGGAGAAAAAGGGTTTGGTCAACTTCCGGAATCAAAGAGTCGAGCCACATCGCTTAATCACTGTGAGTCACGGTTAATTGTTTGTTAACGTGTTTTTAATGCAGGTTCCTGACATCGGAGACGGTTTCCGAGCTAGGATAGCCAGACCGGTCTAGGTGTCAGTTTGTGGATCCGAGGCTTGAGACGATGTCTGGGCTAAGTGGATAGCAAGACTAGTCTAAGCACCCGGATTATTGTGATTATGTGATTATTATATGTTGTTATAGAGTGTACCTCGTGTTGGTACTGTTGTGTGAGAACCTCGTGGTGGTTCTAGTAGTAGTTTGCAGGTCATTGCTTCCTCAAATGGTACCACTAAGCCGGTCGTGGTCCGGAAAGTGGTGGGCTTGGTTGAACTTGGCTTGATCGATAGAGGACCGGGGCACGGCGATTCCGATTGAGGACCGTGACCGGGCGATTCCCAAGCGTCTACATCTGTGTGGTGTAATAGTGAAGGGATTGCCGGTGTCCCTTATGTGGAGGAAGAATGATTCTGTTGGGCCCTAGGAGTATATATACATATATATATGTTTTTTGATTGATGCGACACTCATAAAGAGTGTTTTGATTTAATATGGTTTAATGGTTTATTGCTTAAATCGGTCTTGTTTTATGATCTTGAATGTTGCTTGTTGAACTACTCATCTTGCTTGTGTTTGGGGTTAGGTTTAGAATGACGGGTAGTTGTATATGCTAGATAGGGAACCCTGGCTCACTGAGTGAAACTAGTTCACTCACTCCTCACATCCTTTTGCAGGTGACCAGTAGAAAGGACCATAGCGCTCGAGGAACTGTTGGAGCTGGTGTAGATTGGACATCTTTTTCTATAGACTCGTTTTCAAGATATATAAATGTATGTTTAATTTCGACTAAGTCCATGGACCATATGTATAATATTTTGGGCTTGTGAACTTCATGTTTTATATATATGGAATAAAGTATGTTTTATATTCGTGACGTGTTGAATCTGATATTAGGCTAGTCCAACCTAACACAACCCTATGATTTGGTACGGGTTGCAAAGCCTTAGGCCCAAGATTAGAGGAAACGAATTTTGAATGGATATTCTGGGTTACAGAATTATGTTTGTGACTTGGAAAGTCTATTCTCAACCCGTCGTAACACTTTCGGACTTGGCAGAGGAAGGTCGTTCGGGCATGTTCTTGTTTGATTGTTGCCCGGCTGACTGACCGATGTCTAAAACGGTTCGGGGGTGTTACATACATGCTCATTCAAACTCTTGATGTAGATCAAAATGTCATCAAAGTAAACTACAACAAAGTGGCCTATGAATGCTCTCAGGACGTGATTCATCAATCTCATGAATGTACTAGGTGCATTTGTGAGACCAAATGGCATAACAAGCCACTCATATAACCCATGTTTGGTTTTAAAAACAATTTTCCACTCATATCCCTCTTTCATCCTAATCTGATGATATCCACTTTTTAAATCAACCTTAGAGAACACACATGAACCATGCAATTCATCTAAAATGTCATCAAGTCTAGGGATAGGACGTCTGTACTTTACAGTGATATTGTTGATGGCTCTGCAGTCTACACACATGCGCCAGCTTCCTCTTTCTTTGGCACCAAGAGTACTGGAACTGCACATGGACTCATGCTTTCTCTGATGTGGCCTTTCTCCATCAACTCATCAACCTGTGTCTGCAGTTCCTTAGTCTCTTCAGGGTTGATTCTATAAGCTGGCCGATTGGGAAGATAAGCCCCAGGAACAAGATCTATATGGTGTTCAATCCCTCTAATTGGTGGCAGTCCATTGGGGCTCTCTTCTGGAAATGCATCAGAAAATTTCTGCAAAAGAAACTTAAACTCACTCAGTAGCACCGGTTCATAGTCAGAAGAAGTCATTAGTGCACCTATAAAGACAAACAAAAGCATAGACTGTTGGAGATACATAGGTTTCTTAACCTAGATACATAGGTTTCTTAACCTCACTGTTTTTGGCCATGAGGTGAATCTCCTTGTCTTTCTTTCCATCATGTGATTTTTCTTTCTCTATAGCTTCTTGTCTTCTGAGCTTGAGTTGAACTTGGTCTTGATGAACCTCCTGAGGTGATAAGGGAGCTAGAACAATCTCTTATCTCTATGGGTGAAAGAATGGCGATTTGTGAACCCATCATGAATGGCTTTCTTATCATACTGCCAAGGCCTTCCAAGGAGAAAATGGCTAGACTCCATAGGCAGAACATCACAAACTATCTCATCTTGGTATCTCTCAATGGTTATAGGAACCATAACTTGGTCTGTGACCTTCAACTCGCCATCTTCATTCAGCCACTGAAGCAAATAAGGTCTTGGATGTTTTCCAGTTTTTAGACCAAGCTTTGCCACAAGAGATTCACTAGACACATTAGCACAACTTCCACCATCTATAATCAGGCTGCAAACTTTATCATAAACAATGTAACGAATGTGGAAGAGATTCTCTCTTTGATCATGCTCCTCTGGTTTGAACTGAACTTTCAAGGATCTTCTAGTGACCAGAAGCTCCCCACACACTGGTTAGTCTACAACTTCTTCCTCACTAACCTCATCCTTCTCATCCTCAGAGATCAGTTCACCACTCTCAAGGAAGATCATGACTTTCATGTTAGTACACTCGCTGGCATAGTGACCAAAACCATGGCATTTGAAGCACTTCACATATTTGTTTCTTGTGGCCGGTGCTTTTCCTTGGTCACCCTGACCAGACACCTTTGGTTCTTCTTTTGGTTTCACAAACACTTTATCTTCTTTACAATAGGATGGTCTGGTGGTGTTACCATAAGAGCTTTTAGGATTCGGTTTCCTCTTCATCTGCTTCTCATTGAGAATTTCCTTGTGTAAAAACTAATAGATATCCACATATTCCTGCAACCCCAATCTATCTTGAACTTCACGGTTGAGACCAGCTAGAAATCGTGCCATAGTTGCCTCATGACTCTCTTCAGCAGCTTTCAACATCAGGATTTCCATCTCTTGGTAGTAGTCTTCTACACCTTTTGTTCCCTCAGTAAGTCTCATGAGTTTCTGATGAACCTCCCTACTGTAATGACCAGGAACAAAGCGTTTGTTCATAATAGTCTTGAGTTCAAACTATGAAGACACTTGTGGTTCTCCTGTTCTCCTTGTGGTTGTAACAATTTGATCCCACCAATGTAGAGCATATCTATTGAACTCTGTAACAGCCAGTCTCACTTTCTTAGACTCTGAAAATATCTGGCAATCAAACTCAAGTTCCATATTCATTTCCCACTCCAGATACGCACCAGGATCGTTTGTACCACTGAAAGATGGTATTCTGAGCTTAAGGTTGCCAAGGCTGTCGTCAGCTCTGTCTTGAGCAACTCTGTGTGCCATGCGCCTAGTTTGAGAAGTTACCCTTACTGATCTGGCATCATCAGTACTACGGCCAGAAGAGGTATAAAGATCCGCATGTTCTTCCACTGCTGCAGGTCGCTTGCCCTTTCTCTTTTCCCTAGCTGCTTTCCTAACATGTGAAGAAGTACCCAAAACATTGTCAGTAGCAAAGGAAGCTCTTTCAAATTGAAGTTTCTTATCCATTTTTTTCATTAGTGTAGCCATCATGGCCCCCATCTGAATTTTATCAAACTTAAAAGTGGGTGGTTCATCTTGTTCATGGCTCCCATCAGACATGGCTTTCTGTTAAGAAACTAAACAAGAAAAATTAGCACATATGAATAGCCAAAGCCTCACAATCTCTCAAGTGTTTCTCTTTTGTAATTGTTTTTTTCAGTGAGTTTTCTCTGTCAATCCAATAGCTCAGCAGCAAACAAAGATGAAACTTCAGAGAACAAACCCAAACCCCAAAACAGAAGAAAGAGATAGACAGATTGCAAATATTTTGTTTGCAAGAGGCATTACCACCAAGGCTGGATTTCTCTTCAGCCAAGATGAATTTCTCTTAAAAAAAAATTTTTTCGTTCTTTTTTTAAATCTGGTTGGCCCTCTTGCAGATACAACAGATAGAAATATAAGAGATTTTTGAGAAAATTGCAGAGAATAGATAACAGATTCCCAAAACCAAAGAGAGAAGTTTTAGAATCAAACCCATATCAAGAGCTTTCAGATCTGCTCTGATACCACTTGATGAATCCCTTATGAGGAGATCTTTTTTTGTCCCTGTTGGAAGTCATTAGTGCACCTCAGAAGAAGTCATTAGTGCACCTTTAAAGACAAACAAAAGCATAGACTGTTGGAGATACATAGCTTTCTTAACCTCACTGTTTTTGGCCATGAGGTGAATCTCCTTGTCTTTCTTTCCATCATGTGATTTTTCTTTCTCTATAGCTTCTTGTCTTCTGAGCTTGAGTTGAACTTGGTCTTGATGAACCTCCTGAGGTGATAAGGGAGCTAGAACAATCTTCTTATCTCTATGGGTGAAAGAATGGCGATTTGTGAACCCATCATGAATGGCTTTCTTATCATACTGCCAAGGCCTTCCAAGGAGAAAATGGCTAGAGTCCATAGGCAGAACATCACAAACTATCTCATCTTGGTATCTCCCAATGATTATAGGTACCATAACTTGGTCTGTGACCTTCAACTCGCCATCTTCATTCAGCCACTGAAGCAAATAAGGTCTTGGATGTTTTCCAGTTTTTAGACCAAGCTTTGCCACAAGAGATTCACTAGCCACATTAGAACAACTTCCACCATCTATAATCAGGCTGCAAACCTAATCATAAGCAATGCAACGAGTGTGGAAGAGATTCTCTCTTTGATCATGGTCCTCTGGTTTGGACTGAAATTTCAAGGATCTTCTAGTGACCAGAAGCTCTCCACACACTGGATAGTCTACAACTTCTTCCTCACTAACCTAATCCTTCTCATCCTTCTCATCCTCAGAGATCAGTTCACCACTCTCAAGGAAGATCATGACTTTCATGTTAGTACACTCGCTGGCATAGTGACCAAAACCATGGCATTTGAAGCACTTCACATATTTGTTTCTTGTGGCCGGTGCTTTTCCTTGGTCACCCTGACCAGACGCCTTTGGTTCTTCTTTTGGTTTCACAAACACTTTATCTTCTTTACCATAGGATGGTCTGGTGGTGTTACCATAAGAGCTTTTAGGATTCGGTTTCCTCTTCATCTGCTTTTCATTGAGAATTTCCTTGTGTAAAAACTCATAGATATCCACATATTCCTGCAACCCCAATCTATCTTGAACTTCACGGTTGAGACCAGCTAGAAATCGTGCCATAGTTGCCTCATGACTCTCTTCAGCAGCTTTCAACATCAGGATTTCCATCTCTTGGTAGTAGTCTTCTACATCTTTTGTTCCCTGAGTAAGTCTCATGAGTTTCTGATGAACCTCCCTACTGTAATGACCAGGAACAAAGCGTTTGTTCATAATAGTCTTGAGTTCAAACTATGAAGACACTTGTGGCTCTCCTGTTCTCCTTCTGGTTGTAACAATTTGATCCCCCCAATGTAGAGCATATCTATTGAACTCTGTAACAGCCAGTCTCACTTTCTTAGACTCTGAAAAATTCTGGCAATCAAACACCAGTTCCATATTCTTTTCCCACTCCAGATACGCACCAGGATCGTTTGTACCACTGAAAGATGGTATTCTGAGCTTAAGGTTGCCAAGGCTGTCGTCAGCTCTGTCTTGAGCAACTCTGTGTGCCGTGCGCCTAGTTTGAGAAGTTGCCCTTACTGATCTCGCATCATCAGTACTACGGCCAAAAGAGGTATAAAGATCCTCATGTTCTTCCACTGCTGCAGGTCGCTTGCCCTTTTTTCTTTTCCCTAGCTGCCTTCCTAACCTGTGAAGAAGTACCCAAAACAATGTCAGTAGCAAAGGAAGCTCTTTCAAATTGAAGTTTCTTATCCATTTTTTTCATTAGTGTAGCCATCATGGCCCCCATCTGAATTTTATCAAACTTAAAAGTGGGTGTTTCATCTTGTTCATGGCTCCCATCAGACATGGCTTTCTGTTACGAAACTAAACAAGAAAAATTAGCACATATATGAATAGCCAAAGCCTCACAATCTCTCAAGTGTTTCTCTCTTGTAATTGTTTTTTTCAGTGAGTTTTCTCTGTCAATCCAATAGCTCAGCAACAAACAAAGATGAAACTTCAGAGAACAAACCCAAACCCCAAAACCGAAGAAAGAGATAGACAGATTGCAAAAAATTTGTTTGCAAGAGGCATTACCACCAAGGCTGGATTTCTCTTCAGCCAAGATGAATTTCTCTTAAAAAAAAATTTTTTCGTTCTTTTTTTAAATCTGGTTAGCCCTCTTGCAGATACAACAGATAGAAATATAAGAGATTTTTGAGAAAATTGCAGAGAATAGATAACAGATTCCCAAAACCAAAGAGAGAAGTTTTAGAATCAAACCCATATCAAGAGCTTTCAGATCTGCTCTGATACCACTTGATGAATCCCTTATGAGGAGATCTTTTTTTGTCCCTGTTGGAAGTCATTAGTGCACCTCAGAAGAAGTCATTAGTGCACCTTTAAAGACAAACAAAAGCATAGACTGTTGGAGATACATAGCTTTCTTAACCTCACTGTTTTTGGCCATGAGGTGAATCTCCTTGTCTTTCTTTCCATCATGTGATTTTTCTTTCTCTATAGCTTCTTGTCTTCTGAGCTTGAGTTGAACTTGGTCTTGATGAACCTCCTGAGGTGATAAGGGAGCTAGAACAATCTTCTTATCTCTATGGGTGAAAGAATGGCGATTTGTGAACCCATCATGAATGGCTTTCTTATCATACTGCCAAGGCCTTCCAAGGAGAAAATGGCTAGAGTCCATAGGCAGAACATCACAAACTATCTCATCTTTGTATCTCCCAATGATTATAGGTACCATAACTTGGTCTGTGACCTTCAACTCGCCATCTTCATTCAGCCACTGAAGCAAATAAGGTCTTGGATGTTTTCCAGTTTTTAGACCAAGCTTTGCCACAAGAGATTCACTAGCCACATTAGAACAACTTCCACCATCTATAATCAGGCTGCAAACCTAATCATAAGCAATGCAACGAGTGTGGAAGAGATTCTCTCTTTGATCATGGTCCTCTGGTTTGGACTGAACTTTCAAGGATCTTCTAGTGACCAGAAGCTCTCCACACACTGGATAGTCTACAACTTCTTCCTCACTAACCTAATCCTTCTCATCCTTCTCATCCTCAGAGATCAGTTCACCACTCTCAAGGAAGATCATGACTTTCATGTTAGTACACTCGCTGGCATAGTGACCAAAATCATGGCATTTGAAGCACTTCACATATTTGTTTCTTGTGGCCGGTGCTTTTCCTTGGTCACCCTGACCAGACGCCTTTGGTTCTTCTTTTGGTTTCACAAACACTTTATCTTCTTTACCATAGGATGGTCTGGTGGTGTTACCATAAGAGCTTTCAGGATTCGGTTTCCTCTTCATCTGCTTCTCATTGAGAATTTTCTTGTGTAAAAACTCATAGATATCCACATATTCCTGCAACCCCAATCTATCTTGAACTTCACGGTTGAGACCAGCTAGAAATCGTGCCATAGTTGCCTCATGACTCTCTTCAGCAGCTTTCAACATCAGGATTTCCATCTCTTGGTAGTAGTCTTCTACATCTTTTGTTCCCTGAGTAAGTCTCATGAGTTTCTGATGAACCTCCCTACTGTAATGACCAGGAACAAAGCGTTTGTTCATAATAGTCTTGAGTTCAAACTATGAAGACACTTGTGGCTCTCCTGTTCTCCTTCTGGTTGTAACAATTTGATCCCCCCAATGTAGAGCATATCTATTGAACTCTGTAACAGCCAGTCTCACTTTCTTAGACTCTGAAAAATTCTGGCAATCAAACACCAGTTCCATATTCTTTTCCCACTCCAGATACGCACCAGGATCGTTTGTACCACTGAAAGATGGTATTCTGAGCTTAAGGTTGCCAAGGCTGTCGTCAGCTCTGTCTTGAGCAACTCTGTGTGCCGTGCGCCTAGTTTGAGAAGTTGCCCTTACTGATCTGGCATCATCAGTACTACGGCCAGAAGAGGTATAAAGATCCTCATGTTCTTCCACTGCTGCAGGTCGCTTGCCCTTTTTTCTTTTCCCTAGCTGCTTTCCTAACCTGTGAAGAAGTACCCAAAACAATGTCAGTAGCAAAGGAAGCTCTTTCAAATTGAAGTTTCTTATCCATTTTTTTCATTAGTGTAGCCATCATGGCCCCCATCTGAATTTTATCAAACTTAAAAGTTGGTGTTTCATCTTGTTCATGGCTTTCTGTTACGAAACTAAACAAGAAAAATTAGCACATATATGAATAGCCAAAGCCTCACAATCTCTCAAGTGTTTCTCTCTTGTAATTGTTTTTTTCAGTGAGTTTTCTCTGTCAATCCAATAGCTCAGCAACAAACAAAGATGAAACTTCAGAGAACAAACCCAAGCCCCCAAACCGAAGAAAGAGATAGACAGATTGCAAAAATTTTGTTTGCAAGAGGCATTACCACCAAGGCTGGATTTCTCTTCAGCCAAGTTGAATTTCTCTTAAAAAAAATTTTTTTCGTTCTTTTTTTAAATCTGGTTGGCCCTCTTGCAGATACAACAGATAGAAATATAAGAGATTTTTGAGAAAATTGCAGAGAATAGATAACAGATTCCCAAAACCAAGGAGAGAAGTTTTAGAATCAAACCCATATCAAGAGCTTTCAGATCTTCTCTGATACCACTTGATGAATCCCTTATGAGGAGATCTTTTTTTTGTCCCTGTTGGAAGTCATTAGTGCACCTCAGAAGAAGTCATTAGTGCACCTTTAAAGACAAACAAAAGCATAGACTGTTGGAGATACATAACTTTCTTAACCTCACTGTTTTTGGCCATGAGGTGAATCTCCTTGTCTTTCTTTCCATCATGTGATTTTTCTTTCTCTATAGCTTCTTGTCTTCTGAGCTTGAGATGAACTTGGTCTTCATGAACCTCCTGAGGTGATAAGGGAGCTAGAACAATCTTCTTATCTCTATGGGTGAAAGATTGGCGATTTGTGAACCCATCATGAATGGCTTTCTTATCATACTGCCAAGGCCTTCCAAGGAGAAAATGGCTAGAGTCCATAGGCAGAACATCACAAACTATCTCATCTTGGTATCTCCCAATGGTTATATGAACCATAACTTGGTCTGTGACCTTCAACTCGCCATCTTCATTCAGCCACTGAAGCAAATAAGGTCTTGGATGTTTTCCAGTTTTTAGACCAAGCTTTGCCACAAGAGATTCACTAGCCACATTAGAACAACTTCTACCATCTATAATCAGGCTTCAAACCTAATCATAAGCAATGCAACGAGTGTGGAAGAGATTCTCTCTTTGATCATGCTCCTCTGGTTTGGACTGAACTTTCAAGGATCTTCTAGTGACCAGAAGCTCTCCACACACTGGATAGTCTACAACTTCTTCCTCACAAACCTAATCCTTCTCATCCTTCTCATCCTCAGAGATCAGTTCACCACTCTCAAGGAAGATCATGACTTTCATGTTAGTACACTCGCTGGCATAGTGACCAAAACCATGGCATTTGAAGCACTTCACATATTTGTTTCTTGTGGCCGGTGCTTTTCCTTGGTCACCCTGACCAGACGCCTTTGGTTCTTCTTTTGGTTTCACAAACACTTTATCTTCTTTACCATAGGATGGTCTGGTGGTGTTACCATAAGAGCTTTTAGGATTCGGTTTCCTCTTCATCTGCTTTTCATTGAGAATTTCCTTGTGTAAAAACTCATAGATATCCACATATTCCTGCAACCCCAATCTATCTTGAACTTCACGGTTGAGACCAGCTAGAAATCGTGCCATAGTTGCCTCATGACTCTCTTCAGCAGCTTTCAACATCAGGATTTCCATCTCTTGGTAGTAGTCTTCTACATCTTTTGTTCCCTGAGTAAGTCTCATGAGTTTCTGATGAACCTCCCTACTGTAATGACCAGGAACAAAGCGTTTGTTCATAATAGTCTTGAGTTCAAACTATGAAGACACTTGTGGCTCTCCTGTTCTCCTTCTGGTTGTAACAATTTGATCCCCCAATGTAGAGCATATCTATTGAACTCTGTAACAGCCAGTCTCACTTTCTTAGACTCTGAAAAATTCTGGCAATCAAACACCAGTTCCATATTCTTTTCCCACTCCAGATACGCACCAGGATCGTTTGTACCACTGAAAGATGGTATTCTGAGCTTAAGGTTGCCAAGGCTGTCGTCAGCTCTGTCTTGAGCAACTCTGTGTGCCGTGCGCCTAGTTTGAGAAGTTGCCCTTACTGATCTGGCATCATCAGTACTACGGCCAGAAGAGGTATAAAGATCCTCATGTTCTTCCACTGCTGCAGGTCGCTTGCCCTTTTTTCTTTTCCCTAGCTGCCTTCCTAACCTGTGAAGAAGTACCCAAAACAATGTCAGTAGCAAAGGAAGCTCTTTCAAATTGAAGTTTCTTATCCATTTTTTTCATTAGTGTAGCCATCATGGCCCCCATCTGAATTTTATCAAACTTAAAAGTGGGTGTTTCATCTTGTTCATGGCTCCCATCAGACATGGCTTTCTGTTACGAAACTAAACAAGAAAAATTAGCACATATATGAGTAGCCAAAGCCTCACAATCTCTCAAGTGTTTCTCTCTTGTAATTGTTTTTTTCAGTGAGTTTTCTCTGTCAATCCAATAGCTCAGCAACAAACAAAGATGAAACTTCAGAGAACAAACCCAAACCCCAAAACCGAAGAAAGAGATAGACAGATTGCAAAAATTTTGTTTGCAAGAGGCATTACCACCAAGGCTGGATTTCTCTTCAGCCAAGATGAATTTCTCTTAAAAAAAAAAAATTTCGTTCTTTTTTTAAATCTGGTTGGCCCTCTTGCAGATACAACAGATAGAAATATAAGAGATTTTTGAGAAAATTACAGAGAATAGATAACAGATTCCCAAAACCAAAGAGAGAAGTTTTAGAATCAAACCCATATCAAGAGCTTTCAGATCTGCTCTGATACCACTTGATGAATCCCTTATGAGGAGATCTTTTTTTGTCCCTGTTGGAAGTCATTAGTGCACCTCAGAAGAAGTCAATAGTGCACCTTTAAAGACAAACAAAAGCATAGACTGTTGGAGATACATAGCTTTCTTAACCTCACTGTTTTTGGCCATGAGGTGAATCTCCTTGTCTTTCTTTCCATCATGTGATTTTTCTTTCTCTATAGCTTCTTGTCTTCTGAGCTTGAGTTGAACTTGGTCTTGATGAACCTCCTGAGGTGATAAGGGAGCTAGAACAATCTTCTTATCTCTATGGGTGAAAGAATGGCGATTTGTGAACCCATCATGAATGGCTTTCTTATCATACTGCCAAGGCCTTCCAAGGAGAAAATGGCTAGAGTCCATAGGCAGAACATCACAAACTATCTCATCTTGGTATCTCCCAATGATTATAGGTACCATAACTTGGTCTGTGACCTTCAACTCGCCATCTTCATTCAGCCACTGAAGCAAATAAGGTCTTGGATGTTTTCCAGTTTTTAGACCAAGCTTTGCCACAAGAGATTCACTAGCCACATTAGAACAACTTCCACCATCTATAATCAGGCTGCAAACCTAATCATAAGCAATGCAACGAGTGTGGAAGAGATTCTCTCTTTGATCATGGTCCTCTGGTTTGGACTGAACTTTCAAGGATCTTCTAGTGACCAGAAGCTCTCCACACACTGGATAGTCTACAACTTCTTCCTCACTAACCTAATCCTTCTCATCCTTCTCATCCTCAGAGATCAGTTCACCACTCTCAAGGAAGATCATGACTTTCATGTTAGTACACTCGCTGGCATAGTGACAAAAACCATGGCATTTGAAGCACTTCACATATTTGTTTCTTGTGGCCGGTGCTTTTCCTTGGTCACCCTGACCAGACGCCTTTGGTTCTTCTTTTGGTTTCACAAACACTTTATCCTCTTTACCATAGGATGGTCTGGTGGTGTTACCATAAGAGCTTTTAGGATTCGGTTTCCTCTTCATCTGCTTCTCATTGAGAATTTCCTTGTGTAAAAACTCATAGATATCCACATATTCCTGCAACCCCAATCTATCTTGAACTTCACGGTTGAGACCAGCTAGAAATCATGCCATAGTTGCCTCATGACTCTCTTCAGCAGCTTTCACCATCAGGATTTCCATCTCTTGGTTGTAGTCTTCTACACCTTTTGTTCCCTGAGTAAGTCTCATGAGTTTCTGATGAACCTCCCTACTGTAATGACCAGGAACAAAGCGTTTGTTCATAATAGTCTTGAGTTCAAACAATGAAGACACTTGTGGCTCTCCTGTTCTCCTTCTGGTTGTAACAATTTGATCCCACCAATGTAGAGCATATCTATTGAACTCTGTAACAGCCAGTCTCACTTTCTTAGACTCTGAAAAATTCTGGCAATCAAACACCAGTTCCATATTCTTTTCCAACTCCAGATACGCACCAGGATCGTTTGTACCACTGAAAGATGGTATTCTAAGCTTAAGGTTGCCAAGGATGTCGTCAGCTCTGTCTTGAGCAACTCTGTGTGCCGTGCGCCTAGTTTGAGAAGTTGCCCTTACTGATCTGGCATCATCAGTACTACGGCCAGAAGAGGTATAAAGATCCTCATGTTCTTCCACTGCTGCAGGTCGCTTGCCCTTTCTCTTTTCCCTAGCTGCTTTCCTAACCTGTGAAGAAGTACCCAAAACATTGTCAGTAGCAAAGGAAGCTCTTTCAAATTGAAGTTTCTTATCCATTTTTTTCATTAGTGTAGCCATCATGGCCCCCATCTGAATTTTATCAAACTTAAAAGTGGGTGTTTCATCTTGTTCATGGCTCCCATCAGACATGGCTTTCTGTTAAGAAACTAAACAAGAAAAATTAGCACATATATGAATAGCCAAAGCCTCACAATCTCTCAAGTGTTTCTCTCTTGTAATTGTTTTTTTCAGTGAGTTTTCTCTGTCAATCCAATAGCTCAGCAACAAACAAAGATGAAACTTCAGAGAACAAACCCAAACCCCAAAACAGAAGAAAGAGATAGACAGATTGCAAAAATTTTGTTTGCAAGAGGCATTACCACCAAGGCTGGATTTCTCTTCAACCAAGTTGGATTTCTCTTCAAAAAAAATTTTTTCGTTCTTTTTTTAAATCTGGTTGGCCCACTTGCAGATACAACAGATAGAAATATAAGAGATTTTTGAGAAAATTGCAGAGAATAGATAACAGATTCCCAAAACCAAAGAGAGAAGTTTTAGAATCAAACCCATATCAAGAGCTTTCAGATCCGCTCTGATACCACTTGATGAATCCCTTATGAGGAGATCTTTTTTTGTCCCTGTTGGAAGTCATTAGTGCACCTCAGAAGAAGTCATTAGTGCACCTTTAAAGACAAACAAAAGCATAGACTGTTGGAGATACATAGCTTTCTTAACCTTACTGTTTTTGGCCATGAGGTGAATCTCCTTGTCTTTCTTTCCATCATGTGATTTTTCTTTCTCTATAGCTTCTTGTCTTCTGAGCTTGAGTTGAACTTGGTCTTGATGAACCTCCTGAGGTGATAAGGGAGCTAGAACAATCTTCTTATCTCTATGGGTGAAAGAATGGCGATTTGTGAACCCATCATGAATGGCTTTCTTATCATACTGCCAAGGCCTTCCAAGGAGAAAATGGCTAGAGTCCATAGGCAGAACATCACAAACTATCTCATCTTGGTATCTCCCAATGGTTATATGAACCATAACTTGGTCTGTGACCTTCAACTCGCCATCTTCATTCAGCCACTGAAGCAAATAAGGTCTTGGATGTTTTCCAGTTTTTAGACCAAGCTTTGCCACAAGAGATTCACTAGCCACATTAGAACAACTTCCACCATCTATAATCAGGCTGCAAACCTTATCATAAGCAATGCAACGAGTGTGGAAGAGATTCTCTCTTTGATCATGCTTCTCTGGTTTGGACTGAACTTTCAAGGATCTTCTAGTGACCAGAAGCTCTCCACACACTGGATAGTCTACAACTTCTTCCTCACTAACCTCATCCTTCTCATCCTCAGAGATCAGTTCACCACTCTCAAGGAAGATCATGACTTTCATGTTAGTACACTCGCTGGCATAGTGACCAAAACCATGGCATTTGAAGCACTTCACATATTTGTTTCTTGTGGCCGGTGCTTTTCCTTGGTCACCCAGACCAGACGCCTTTGGTTCTTCTTTTGGTTTCACAAACACTTTATCCTCTTTACCATAGGATGGTCTGGTGGTGTTACCATAAGAGCTTTTAGGATTCGGTTTCCTCTTCATCTGCTTCTCATTGAGAATTTCCTTGTGTAAAAACTCATAGATATCCTCATATTCCTGCAACCCCAATCTATCTTGAACTTCACGGTTGAGACCAGCTAGAAATCATGCCATAGTTGCCTCATGACTCTCTTCAGCAGCTTTCACCATCAGGATTTCCATCTCTTGGTAGTAGTCTTCTACACCTTTTGTTCCCTGAGTAAGTCTCATGAGTTTCTGATGAACCTCCCTACTGTAATGACCAGGAACAAAGCGTTTGTTCATAATAGTCTTGAGTTCAAACTATGAAGACACTTGTGGCTCTCCTGTTCTCCTTCTGGTTGTAACAATTTGATCCCACCAATGTAGAGCATATCTATTGAACTCTGTAACAGCCAGTCTCACTTTCTTAGACTCTGAAAAATTCTGGCAATCAAACACCAGTTCCATATTCTTTTCCAACTCCAGATACGCACCAGGATCGTTTGTACCACTGAAAGATGGTATTCTGAGCTTAAGGTTGCCAAGGATGTCGTCAGCTCTGTCTTGAGCAACTCTGTGTGCCGTGGGCCTAGTTTGAGAAGTTGCCCTTACTGATCTGGCATCATCAGTACTACGGCCAGAAGAGGTATAAAGATCCTCATGTTCTTCCACTGCTGCAGGTCGCTTGCCCTTTCTCTTTTCCCTAGCTGCTTTCCTAACCTGTGAAGAAGTACCCAAAACATTGTCAGTAGCAAAGGAAGCTCTTTCAAATTGAAGTTTCTTATCCATTTTTTTCATCAGTGTAGCCATCATGGCCCCCATCTGAATTTTATCAAACTTAAAAGTGGGTGTTTCCTCTTGTTC
This sequence comes from Brassica napus, assembly GCF_020379485.1. Taxonomy (NCBI): domain Eukaryota; kingdom Viridiplantae; phylum Streptophyta; class Magnoliopsida; order Brassicales; family Brassicaceae; genus Brassica; species Brassica napus. Next base: position 50,326,381 of record NC_063446.1, on the reverse strand, counting down.
ATGGCTCCCATCAGACATGGCTTTCTGTTAAGAAACTAAACAAGAAAAATTAGCACATATATGAATAGCCAAAGCCTCACAATCTCTCAAGTGTTTCTCTCTTGTAATTGTTTTTTTCAGTGAGTTTTCTCTGTCAATCCAATAGCTCAGGAACAAACAAAGATGAAACTTCAGAGAACAAACCCAAACCCCAAAACAGAAGAAAGAGATAGACAGATTGCAAAAAATTTGTTTACAAGAGGCATTACCACCAATGCTGGATTTCTCTTCAGCCAAGTTGGATTTCTTTTCAAAAAAAAAAATTTCGTTCTTTTTTTAAATCTGGTTGGCCCTCTTGCAGATACAACATATAGAAATATAAGAGATTTTTGAGAAAATTGCAGAGAATAGATAACAGATTCCCAAAACCAAAGAGAGAAGTTTTAGAATCAAACCCATATCAAGAGCCTTTAGATCTGCTCTGATATCAATGCTTCAGTAAAGAGAGCCTTAATATCCTCACGAGTTTCTCTGCAATGTTTCAAGAACATATGCAATGGTCGAATCTCCCAAGCATGTTCAAATGAGATCTTTTGAGGAAGCCTTCTCACCATTTTCCTAAACCCATCCAGCTACTCTGAACTAATGGGATCCATCAGATGTTTAGGCGGAATTTGTTAGGGAACCTTAGGAACATAGACTCGCACTGGTGGAATCTCAGTAGGTTCGTCGGGAATAGTCACTTCAGAGCTAGTATGGTGCTCTGTTCTCTCTTATGCGCCTAAAGTAGTCTCAGCAAACAGTTGCTCCGGTATTTTTCCCTCAGCTTTCGCACATCTCAGCTCCATTGCATTACAGTGCTTAACCCTAGGATCCATCAGATGTTTAGGCGGAATTTGTTAGGGAACCTTAGGAACATAGACTCGCACTGGTGGAATCTCAGTAGGTTCGTCGGGAATAGTCACTTCAGAGCTAGTATGGTGCTCTGTTATCTCTTATGCGCCTAAAGTAGTCTCAGCAAACAGTTGCTCCTGTTTTTTTCCCTCAGCTTTCGCACATCTCAGCTCCGTTGCATTACAGTGCTTAACCCTAGGATTCATCGCACTCTTGACATTTTCAGCTGTTTGAGCAATCTGAACATCAATCCTCCTTATGTGGTTTCTCACAGTATCATAATTGGTACTCAGCTCGGTGAACATGTTGTCCATACTGGTGTTGATGTCCATGGTAACCTAATTCAATTCTTTGGCCTGAACCTGCTGACCCTGCAACAACTTTTGCATCATCATACCCAGACCTTTCAGCTCATCTGGTTGACCGTTCCCGACATCTGGAACAGCTTGCTGGTTGCTCTGCGGCTCCTGCTGATTCTGATTCTGACCCACGAACCAGTTCTGTTCCTGACTGAAAACGAAAGTTCCCTGAAAGTTCTGCGGGAAGCCTTGCTGGTCGTTTCTTTTCTTTTCAGCCCCGTGAGCAACCTTTTGAGTGTTCTGAATCTGCCCAGTCGTAGCATGCTCCATGTTGAAGATTTGCCCTTGGTTTTTTTTAGTAGCTGATCAACCTTGGCTGTCAGCTAATCTATCTTCTGGGTATCGACACTGTTGAATTTCTTGGAGTGGTCGCTCTCCTGTTCTCATTGGCTAAGCTAGCTGCCATGTTCTCAATCAGCTTAAACGCTCCATCAATGGTCTGAGTCAGGAAGTCTCCATTGCTCGAAGAGTTTAGAGCATTTCGGTATTCCCAGTCTACTCCATCATAGAAAATGCCCAGGATATAATCATCATCAAATCCATAGTGAAGGCATTCTCTGCGGTAGCCATTGAAACGCTCCCATGCGTCGCAAAAAGGCTCATCAATGAGCCGACTGAAAGAGGTGATCTATGGGAACCGAAATTTGCACCGTCGAATTCCGCAATCAGAGGAAATTCAAGAAACCCTAACTTTCCCTGAGGTCCCGGATTTTCTGCGAGAGCCAATGACAAGTGACCAAATAAATGCGGAAAATATGAAAAGATAACAAAACGAATTTATAGAAAAGGTAGATCTTATTTCGAATCCGCGTAAGAGAGTTGCGATCATTACAAGAGATTATAAAAGCTTCGGCCGCAAAAGCTGTCAGCGAATTACCTAGTTTTAGCAACCTATAACCTTAAACCTAGCTGAGTCGCAGCTTGATAACAGAAGATGAAAAATATACGAAAAAGGTTTTGATTGATTTCAGACTGAACCTTATGAAAGGCTGCCTACGTACCCCTTTCGAGGATGAAGCCGAACGTAGTTTGATTGAAAGAGTAGAACAAGAGATCGAACCGCCTTTGCGAGTTCGTCTAGTAATTGAGTGCTACTCATGGAAACAGAACATGTCGAGAATAATGGCTAAAGTTTCTAAGTGCAGAGAGTTCTAAGAGTAAAAAGAATTGTGCCCCTTGCCTCTTCAACCTCAGCGTCCTTATATACTCCTCCTAGAAGCGGTTTGCTCTTTCCATTTTTGCCCTCGGTCGAGTTTATTGCTTCGCGGAAACATTCCGTTTTCCTTCTATCTTCGTGTTTATCTTTGGAAACTTCACAATTATCCTCCGAACTTGACTTTATCTTCTCCTGCAGAATAAAAGATAAACCGTCATAATGATTGGTCTTGATTTCATATAAAATCGTGAGTGGGTTTTAGCCGCGTTCTGGACCCTCTTGGGCCGTTTTCCGACTTAAGCATTTTTACGATTTATCGAAAGAGAGCTTCCGAAACGACGTCGATTCCGAAGAAAGTTCAAATTTCTTGTATAGTGGAGGCAGATCAAGGTGTTTAGTTAACCGTTTCCGTTTTATACGATAAATTCAAATTTCATACGAGATAACGAGTTCTTGCGGTTTTTAAATCGTAAAGTTCCAATGGTGACTGTGATCGAGATGAAACAAGAGCAAGTTCGATCCGATCTCGAAGGAGGGAGCTACGAGGACGGGACAAAGATAGATTAGTTGATCCAACACGCTGAACGGACGAGTTGGACGATAGAGCCTTATAGTTGTTTCGTAGTTTGGGATTCGTTTGTCCAAGGCCTAGAGTAACCTTTCTCGAGGACTTATCGTATGAATCCTTTTCGGAATTGATACGAAACTAAATTTAGGTTTTGCTGCTCTTCTTCTTTTTTTAAAAAAAATATCTCTCTTTTTGAAAGAGGACATTTCCCGAGAAATTTTTGACATTGATTCCGTCGTAACCGATTTTGACCCCAACAGTTAGCCCCCCAGCTTGCTAGAATTTTTGCGATGTTCTTGCGAGCGGTTTGGCAGGTCAGGTAAGTTAGGCGGAATTAATGGTTGGAAGTGGCCTGCTCACTCTACTAAAAGTGCAGTGCGATAAGATTAGGGCTGTACTTTGTGAAGGCCGCCTACGCACCCTTGTCGAAGGGATCAAGCCTTTTCTGGTTCGTCTTGGAGTTAAGATTCTTAAGACCTGTTTTCCAGTGAGACCTTTACGGTCATGTTTATATGTCGTGTAGAGGTTATCAGGAATGTTGCTGCCGATGGCATTTTATATTGGACCTTTGTTGGCCTCGAGACTAGCTTACTTGGCTGTTTTAATGAATTGAGTTTAGCGTTTTAAGAGCATGTTTGTAATCGTATGAATGTAGAGGGAAGTTTATGAGTTTTCATCACATATTCTAACTCTTTGATAGATCACTATATTCGATGTTCGTTTTAGATTAGAATGTTTGAAAATTTTGCTTTTCGGAATTGCATGAACGTTGGAACACAAACGAAGAGACATATTTTGGGATCGTATCTTTCGATATCATGCCTAGATATGTTAGAGACCAGTGTGCTGGGTTTAAGGCAAGACCTAGGGTTACTTCTTGTTTTAGGGTGTGCGATGACTAATTCGGCTTACGTATCCCGTTACAGGTTCAACCTGATTCCATACTGATTTAAAGTCCGCGATAGGTTCTCGGCTTATACGACTTGTATGGTTGGAACCGAGCGTCTCTCCAAGGACAATTTCTAAGTCTCTTGGAAGTGCTGACCAGAATTTCGAATTTCTTTTATAGCATTATTATCCTTGTATCAGATGTCTTAGAGCTATCTCTATGAGATGGCTAAGTTTGTTTAGGACGTTAAGGGTTTGTTGTGATCATCAACGAACATAATGGTAGATATTACCGTTTTTGAGTCTTCGCGAAGAATACGTGTTTGAGAAGATGTTAGTGCGTATGACTGTTTGGTCTTCCAAGAAGGTGTTTTATCGAGGAAGGTCTTTTTATCGAAAAAAACTTATTTTTCAAGCATCTGCGACATCTTGCTATGCTGAAGATTTGTTTTTCTTTTGCATGCCGCGTTTCGTGGTTGAAATATTTGCGGGCTTGAAGATGTTTTGCGGTGTTGCAAGAGTTTAGTCTTAAACCTACCTCGGAGAAACATTTTTGGTTTACCTGCGGATGTTCGCAGCCAAAACTGTTGTTGTTGTTTGGATGCTAATAGTTTGATTTGCGATCGGGGAATTAGGACCGAGGGGTCGCGTAAATTTGTCCATGGGAAGAAGCATTTTCCTTCATAGTGCTTTGTGAAGTGTTGGCCTTCCGAGATCTATTTCGTGCATTTTTGAGGATGTTTCATATAGCTCTAGGAGCTTTGTTACAAATTTTTCCTTACATGCCGCATGTTATGGGTAAAGCGTAGCAGGCTTAAAGTGAATTGTGGAACGTATTGAACTTGGTCGATTGTCGACAAGTTTAGGATTTCCGTTAACCGTTTGGTTGTTAGGACTGATTTTTGTTACGAAGAATTTATCATATGATTTCCGACTATGGGTTATACGATAATTATTCTCTTAATAGATGTTAGGGGATTTTTGTGTAGGCTCTTTGTGAGTACTACGGAACGATGGACAAGCCGGTAAACCGAATGTATTTCAGGATGCTTGTAGGTATTTCGTAAGGATTTGAGAGAATAATGAAGAGAAAGACTTGAAGATACGTTTTATTAGATAGAACAACAAGAACAAACGGGGTTACAAGGTATTGAAGAAGAACCCTAATTATAGCCGTCTAGCTCTAGCCTCTAAGTCTTCGAGAAGTAGATCCCTTGCTTTAGGGTTTTAGTAGCTCTTATATAGTCGTCTAGGAGTCGGTTTCATTAGATTAAACTATTCCATATTCGAAAATACGGAAGGTTTTCCTTGTCGGAAGTTTTCCATTTTTTGGAAGGGAGCTCGGTTCCAGGGACCGAGCTCGGGGTTCCTTCTAGCGGGGACCTGGAGCGTTCCCATATCGGGGACCTGGAGCGTTCCCATATCGGGGACCCGAGGGTCTGGGTCCTGCCTGGTGGCTGGAGGAAATGATACCGGGGTATTTTCCCCAACAGTTTTCCCCTTATTTCTCGATTTCGTCATCGAAGTCGGGGAATAACTTGTGCAGTCAAGTCAACCGGGGTTGCTCATTCTCAGCAGGCTCCCCTTAGGCAGGACCCCGTTCCATTGATCTTGCTATCCTGGGTTCCACTCAAGCCGGAACTCATTCTGAACCCAGGTGAGGATCGATTCCTTCGTGTTCTTCTGGAGATGGTGGGGCCGGAACTCTGATGTTAAGATGCGTACATGCTGGAGAGAGTCGGAGAGATGATACAGGTAATGGGTTCCTCAAGATCTCGTTAGTTTTTTGGGTCCCCAGGACTGAGGGGATAGGTTCCCTTATCGTGCTTCGAGACTCGTTTTCCCGCGCAGTCTCACCTTCTTGACGCGTGTAAGTCAATCTTAGGGTTTTTGATTTTGTTTCCCCATTTTTGCTGCCTGGACTTTTGGGTTTCCTTTTATTTCTCACCAAAATCTCGCGCGATCTCCATTACTCAGGCCTAGGTTTTCATTCTATCAGGTAACACTTTCTTTCTCCCCATCCTTTATTCCGAACCTGTTAGGATGACAAACGGACTAGATCTCGCCCTAGGCTCCTCTTCGATTGGTACTAGGGTTCACTCAAGACGTAGGGTTGGAAACGAGGCCTGCGAGTCCATGGATTCCTCAGAATCTTCTCTGGACCTGACTGCCGAAATAGAGGAACTCAGGAATGCTGCTGTTGGAGAGGCTCCGCCTCCTGCGGGAGGAGACAGACTTTCGCCAGTGGGTCCGTTATCGGTAATAGGAGTAGAGGAGGTCGCAAACAGGAGAAAGAAGTTTCGTCTTCCCGACGACATTACCATTCGGATCCCTGGTCCTTTTGATAGGGTTTGGGATTTTGACCTGGGTGAGATCCCTGTATACGAAGGTTTCTTCGAATCGGGTTTCAGAGACCAGATTCCTTCTTTTGTGGCTGAGATTTCGAAGGCAGTGAAGATCTCCCCTGGATAGCTGAATCCTCCCTCCTGGAGGATCTTGATAGCTATGCGGAATCTCGGTGATCTTGAGGGTTTTACCGTTGGAGTCGCTGAGGTTCTATATTGTTATTCTATCTCTCCTTTGAACGGTGGGGAGTTTAGGTATCATTTGCATCCTCGTGGAAAAGCGTTTCCTGTGCGGGAGCTTTCGAAGGCTGAGAGAAAACGTTGCCCCGTCTTCGAGGGGTGTTGGACTTCGAAGTTTGCTTTTATACCTTTTCATGGATTCTCTCCCACTTGGTGTGCAGCTGGTGGGTCATAGAAATTGCCACGACTCCCTTTGACTGCCTGATGCTGATGAATTTTGTTTTCTTACGCAGACATATCTCGCTCGGATTATTCTTCAGGAAGGGATACGATCGAGCAGCTGTTGGAGCTTCCCCTCGAACGCCGTGAAGTCTCTTTCCTTGTAAGCGACGAAGCGCTAGATCGGTGTAGCATCAGAGGTAAGTTTTCTATCTTAGTTCCTCCTGTTTTCAGTCTACGAATTTAATCTACGAATTTAAACCAGGTTGGTTCTGTCTTTCAGGCGTGATGTTGGGTTCTAAAGGTGATTAGGCCTTGGCGGAATATAAGAAAGCTCTTGAGGCAATGTCTGCAAGGAAGGCTACAGTCAAGTGGACTGCTCCTGTTGAAGATGAAGAGGTCCAGTTTGTTGGTAGTAGCAGGCGTCAGGTGACTGCTTCTGTAGCTCCTTCATCGTCCAAGAAAAAGTCCAAGGCTTCCAGCTTTGTTCCTAAAACTCCTTCTCCTGCTCCTTTTGACTGTTCCGCAGTATTGTCTAATTTGAATGCGAAGGCGTTTCCTTTGGTTCCTGCTCGTCTGTCATTGGATGGGGACTCCTTTGCGGCCATCCGCTCTCTTCAGGGTGACCTACTCCAGGTAGCATGTCATGTTCTTTGTCTTGCTTTCACAACGTCTCTCTTTATAGGTTGGATTATGTTGATGCATGCGGCGTATCAACTATTCCATTTTGGGGAGAGGATGGAAGATAAGACTACTGCCAAGGCCGAGGTTGATGCATTGACCGCTCAGCTGCGTGAGGGGAAAGATGCTGTCTTGGCCAAAGAGAAGAAAATTAAGGCCTTAAATCTCAAAGAACAGAATCAGGAAGAGGCAATGGAGCGTGTGGCAACGGAGAACGCTTCTCTGCAGAAGCAGTTGGAGGGAAAGGAGGAGGACATATGCGAATTGAAATACGCCGCAGAGGTCTTCGATGCTGAGAAGGCAATGGCCGTAAATGGTGCCAAGGTTGTAGCCCGCTGGGAGCTGATGCGAGAATGGCTTCACCATCAGACTGACAGCTGGGAGCCTGCATCAGCCCTGGAGCAATACAAGACCGTGAAGACTACTGAGGCTGCGCTTCTTGGTCTCCCTGCTCCTTGCTTTGATGATGAGCCGCAGTTTCCTGAGAGGGATGGTGCGCCGGAGCCTGCTGACGATCCTCCTACCAACTGACCTTCTTGTTCCAGAACTCTTACCCCTGTGAAGGGGTTTCTTTCATTTTGTAGTTTCCCTTGATAAGGGTTGAAAATTTTGAACAAGGCCTTTGTGCCTCTTTTGTTTTATTGAACTGAACCATGGCCATGTTGTGGCTTTATGCTATTCAGATTTGCATCTTTTGATTGCTTGCTTGTCCTTCGTCTTCGGGATCTTTAGCTTTGTAGATCATACTCAGGTTGCTTCTGTGATTTTCAACAATCTTTCGAAAGTTTGCATGTTGTTGAGTGACCCTGGGGTCTTGAAGATTGACTCATGAGTCAGGATTGGAAAGCTGGTGAATACTGCTCAAGTGAGCTAAGCGTTGATTGCTTGAGGGTCTCTTACAGGACCTGGGCCGCATGGGCTCTAGATGTTATGATCGTCGGAGGACCCATGGATCCTGGGTGCTAAGGTTCCTTGGAACCTCTAGGCCCTGGAATGATTAGGTGACTCTGTGGATCTCGCATAACTGGATCTCCTCTGGGACCCTAGAGTCACTTGGAGAGTTTTGATAAGCTTAGGACGCGGAGGTCGTTTTTAGGAACCGAAGGGTTCTTGGACCTGAGGCCTGTCTGAGCCCGGAATTCTTTCTCAGAACCCGGAATTAAGGTTTTAAAGGGACCGCCTTCTGCCATCCCAAGTGAGGCCAATCTCGGTACCTGTTGGGGTATCGCATTCTACCGCTCGGAAGCTGGTCACTATCGAGTTCCCGTGCTGCATGCTGCTTTCTGGAGAAAGCCACTATCAGGCTTAGAGGGTGCTGGTGTGGGTGAAAACCCAAGTGCCAGGCGTTGCTGCTTTCCACGTCTGGAGAAGCAGGATATTATAAGGTGCTCCCGGACTTTTGCACTTGCTCAAGGGCAATTATACCTCGTGTCCCCTGTATTATTTTAGCACGTAGCGTTTTAATACAGGTACTTTCACATTTTTGGTATTTTTGTTTGGGACCCCGATATGCCTGAGGCTATACAGGGGTTTTAGGTAGTATTGACGGCATACTCGGGCTTGCGCAGACCCATTCCTACCTTATGTCTCATACCCGTTTTGTTTTTACGTGGTCGTACCACTTGTCATTAAGGGTTGGCCAGGATCAAAGGTCTCTTGGACCTGATCCATCTCGTTTGCCCCTTTAAGTATTATGGCGTTCCTACTACTCTTTTATAGTTGGAACTATTTTATTATATAAGCTTTGTCAGGAGACGTTTCAGCGTACATAGGAGTAGGAAAACATAATGCTTAAATAATAGATAAAATAATTAATAGAAATCATGGTCCGGAGACCGTACAAGTTATCGGCTTGCGAGGCACCCCGGTGGTTAGGCCATGTTTTACATCTTGTTGCTAGGTGATCTGCAGCGTTTGACTTGCTTTTGGGACGAGCGTCCTTGCTAGAGGGTTCCTCCTTCTTCTGCAGGGTTCTGCCTCTTTCTTGCGTCTAGGAACCGCGGTCGAGCCTCGTTTCATGCCCCGGCCCTTAGTGTTCGGGGACCACTGTCTCCTGTTGATGAAGGTTTTCAGCACTTCCATGAAACGTGTAGTCACATTCATCCACTGGAGCGACCAGGTTCGGAGGTCTCCTGCCTGGCTAAGTGTCTCGATCCTGTGTCTGCGACGCGCCCTTTGCTCCAGATCCGCCCGATGTACCCTCTGAGGAGGTCTCCTTGGAGTACTCGTGCCCCACTTGTTTATCCGCGAGACCACTGGCTGATATCTGATAAAGTTCTCGGTGATTTTGTTTATGTGAGGCGGGGGACGAAGGTCCTGCGAGGACCAGGTCTTGCGAGCAGATGTAACTTTGAAGGGCTTCGGAGGAGACCATGTGGAGCGGTCGACATAGGTACTCTGGGGATCCCTTGGGTTCTTGGAATGATTCAGGGTCCGCCTTCTCCGGAACGACAACCAATTACCTGTATCATTGACCTCTGATCCCTGGGTTTGCGGGGTCCGAGGTCTTCTCTATAATTGCTATAAGACCTTGGTCTTCCCCTTCAGGGTGGTCTGGTAGCAGGATCGAGAATTCTCCTGGTCTCCCCTAATTATTCTGATGCCCCAGGGTGTAGGGAACTTCACCATCTCATGAAGGGTTGAAGGGACTGCTCCCATGTCATGAATCCAGGGTCGTCCCAAGATCATGTTATATGCCGATTGGCAATCTACGACCAGGAATTTGGTAGACATGTTGACCCCTTCAACGTATACTGGGAGGATAACCTCTCCGGCGGTTTGCTTCACCTCGCCGCTGAACCCGATGAGTGGGGTTACCTTACGCGTCAGGGTGCTCTCCTCCAGCCCTAGATCTTGGTACGCCGTCTGGAAGATGATTTTACTGGAGCTGCCATTGTCTACTAGTATTCTTTTCACCAAGCAGTTTGCTACGGTGAGAGAGATAACTAGAGCATCATGGTGGGGAGCCAGGATCTTCTCTTGCTCCTTAGCTGTGAAGCTTATCTCGTCGGTGCCTAGAAGTAGGCGCTTCAGTTGGGTCGTTCCCAAACCATGCTTAGCGTTACGGGTGCTTTTCTTTGCGGCTGTGTTGCTTACTCCGCTTACTTCTGAGCCTCCGGATATGACATGGATCACCTGATCTTGGCGAGGTAGTGAGGCTGGTGCAGCTACTTTGGATTTCCCTGCTGTCTCTTTGCTGAGGTGGGCCTTGGCTTTCTCTAAGAGGAATTCTCGGAGATGCCCCTTTTAGAGTAGTTCGTTGACCTCGATCCTTAGGGCGATGAAGTCTTCGGTTTTGTGGCCATGATCGCGATGGAAGTCGCACTAAAGTCCCGGGTTCCGGAATGAGTCGTGTGCTTTCATCTTCGGAGGCCACTTAACCTGTTGGCCCATCTGTCTCAGTGCGTTGACTAGCTCTGGTGTTGATATTGAGAGATGGGAGATTTCGGGCCAGGTAGATACCGACATCCCTTCTTCCTTCTCTTGCGGCCGGTACTGGAACCTGCCCCTGTCTCTACTACCAGAGTCCTTGGATCTCCTTTGGGAGGATCTTTCATCTCGGTCTCCTCGATCTGATCGGGCTGACCTTTGGTCCTGCTTTGGCTGAGCCTTGGCGCGGCTAGCAACATCTTCCTCCCACTTCACCTGCGCCCAGGCTCGGGACAACACATCTTCCATGGTCTTGCAAGGATACATGGTCAGCTCTTTGTATAGCCCCCAATCTGGAAGTAGGCATCTCTTGAAGGCAGAGATAGCAGTAGGGATGCTGCATTCGGGGACCGCCACTTTCTCCTGGTTGAAGCGGGCTATGTAGTCTCGCAGGGGTTCCACTCGATGCTGGAGGATCTCGTAGAGACCATCTGAAGTCTTCTCCAGGCTCCTACTGCTTGTGAATTGCTCCCCGAATTTATCGCACAGGACTGCGAAGGAAAATATGGAGCTGGTTGGGAGATTGATGTACCATTGCAAGGCAGGTCCGATCAGAGTGGAACCGAACCCTTTGCACATCGTGGCTTCGCGGGACTCCTTAGGGAGTGCAACCGCCAACATCCTTTGCTTGTACTGCGCGATGTGATCGTCGGGGTCGCCAGTACCGTCATACATCTTGATGCTGGGGAAGGAGAACTTTCTAGGCATCTCAACCGAGGCAATCTCTTCCGCAAAAGGGGTATCCGCGTAGGAATCAGGGTTGCTCCTTTGGATTGCGGGAGCTACTCCTGGTAGGCGTTCTACCATGGATTGCATGGCATCGAATCTCCTAGAGAACATCTGCTCTAGGTAGGCGGTTTTGGAGGATTCAATTGCTGCTTTCTCGGGTTCTTCCTTCCCGTGTTGCCCCAACTACCCCAGATGTAGGAGGTTCGTCGGTGGTACCTTCTCCGGTGCTGGGCGTGTTCAGATTTCCCATAGGTCGAACCCAGGTGTTGAAGCGACGCTTCTTGTTACCTGCAACGTTGAGGGTTTGATTTTGGTCCCGAAGGGTAGTGTTCTTTGACTATAGCTGGCTGAGCTTCTCGGCGCTTAGCTCCAACTGTTTGTAGTGTTCGTCAAGTTTTTCCTTCAGGCTCTGGACTTCTGAAGAGAGGTTGGAATTTTCTCCGGTAGTTCCTTGAGTTCGGTGTATGTCGGTGATTTGGCCTTGCAGGCTGTCTATTTGCTTTTGAAGCTCAGCTGTTGTTTGAGAAGCTTCAAGTGATTCGCCGTCGTGCTCACCCACCGTCATCGTCACGTAGTTAGATTACTCCCCTCCTTCTAGCGCCAAACTGTTAGGGGATTTTTGTGTAGGCTCTTTGTGAGTACTACGGAAGGATGGACAAGCCGGTAACCGAATGTATTTGAGGATGCTTGTAGGTATTTCGTAAGGATTTGAGAGAATAATGAAGAGAAAGACTTAAAGAGACGTTTTATTAGATAGATCAGCAAGAACAAACGGGGTTACAAGGTATTGAAGAAGAACCCTAATTCTAGCCGTCTAGATCTAGCCTCTAAGTCTTGGAGAAGTCGATCCCTTGATTTAAGATTTTAGTAGCTCATATATAGTCGTTTAGGAGTCGGTTTCATTAGGTTAAACTCTTCCATATTCGAAAATATGGAAGGTTTTCCTTGTCGGAAGTTTTCCATTTTTTGGAAGGGAGCTCAGTTCCAGGGACCGAGCTCGGGGTTCCTTCTAGTGGGGACCTGGAGCGTTCCCTTATCGGGTACCCGAGGGTCTGGGTCCTGCCTGGAGGCTGGAGGAAATGATACTGGGGTATTTTTCCCCAACAATAGCCACATGACTTTTTTAGACAAATCGCAGATTGTCGTTTAGCCGTTAAGTGATGGAGCGATGGTTTCTCAAATACTTTAGCTTGGCTTGAAGGATGTGTTCACTCAGATAGCCAAGGACGTTGTAGGTCAAGGATTAGACCATGGTACTTTCGTGTTAACATTAAGGTCATGTTAGTTTATAATTTTCCTTAAAGGGGATGCTGAATTCTGATTCAGACTTTTACTGGAAGGCTTAATTGACCGAGTGCCAAAGAGCACTTGTCGAGATTGATAGGCCAAGTTTCTCGGGGTTATCCGTGTTAAGATGGCGGATAGTCATAGAAAACGATTCTCCGCCTTAGGTTTCAGTTATACGATGAATGTTTTGTATAGTGTTACCTATAGTCTTATGAAAATTGATTCGTTTTTGTGTGAGGAAGACGAAGCCTAAGAGGTTTGATACATAACCAGTGCGGAGTCATTTGTGGGATGATTGCCTGCTCGGATGTGACCGAGGGGAACGAAAGGCAGAAGCCAGCAAGCCACAAGGCTAAAAATGAGATTAATTAGATCATAATGCGAAGAGATAAAGTTTAGATTGATCATCCAAAGTCAGATCTTACAGCTTTGTATTTGTTATATGAAAAATAATTCTTCGTAAAACCTGTTATGTTTACTTGTGAAAGTTTCTTCATATGACTTGATCTGATTGTATGAAGTATTTTTCGCGTAAGTAATGGGCGACCAGTTTTACGAAGGTTGTAAATCGGTGATATGTATATACATGTCAAAGTAGCGTTGTTTCTGCGGGTTTTACGAGAAACATTTTTGTTTTGTTTTCGATCTTTGGTGAAAGTTGCTTGGAGTTACTCATGGAGTGTTACCGAATTTTATTTCGCTACGATCTAGTCGCAGAACGTTTTTCATAGGCTTTTGAGAGGATTATCATGACATATTTGTTTCTGGAACGAATTGGTCAACCAGCGGTAGTAGATCTAGCCAACAATCGGGAAGAAAATGTTCCCTTTGTTGTGCTATCTGCTACTTTTATTCTGATTTTTCTTTGTCGCAAATATTTTTGATGCTTTTCCGTGACTCACTTGGTTCAACGGAAACTGAATAAAATGGTTTGATGCGTGAAGAATTCTCGTATAATTTTTTATTTTTATATGAAACTGGCTTTATAAAGCAGGAAAGGGCTTCAAGACTTTGGCTAATCGTCGAGTTTCAGTTTGATATTGGTACATGTTTTCTATAGGCATGATTGCGACAAGAAATTCTGTATAGCATTTGAGATTATGGTCATGATCGTCTGGATATGTTGCTAGCATTTAGACGAATTTTAGATTGTCGTTTGCCTTTTTGGGATGATTTTAGTGTGGCATCGTATTGCCTAAATGTTTTTCTGCCTATTTCTGCGAGAGTTTGCTTTGACGAAAGCGTTTTCTTGATGACGAGGCAAAATGTTTTGAAGTTTGGGAGTATACGAGTATAGTATACGTACCTACTCCCTTTTTACGAAAGAAAACGGTTGAACCGATATTTTGAACGGTTGTGTACGTTTCTTCTTCCGAGAATTGGAAGGATCGATAACCTGGGTTGATTTAAAGACGACGCTGGGACTGTGATTTGGTTGTTTTCAGGTTGACGAGTTGGAATATGTCGGTTTTAAGAAAATTGCTAGAACCAAATCGGTTTTAAGACGACGTTCGTGTCTCTAGTTCTTTCTTTCTTTAGGAAGCGATCTGAATATGCGTGGCGATCATTTCTTGATTTTCAGAGAGTTTAGATCGTATTGCAAGATCTGACTGAACAATTAAGGAACAACATATCGAGACAGGAAAAATCGCATAAGACTTAGTTCGCTAGACTATCCACCTAGGTTGTAAGTTCCCTAAAGTTCTATGGCGGTCTCAAAAGATTTTTTATTTCTTAGTAATTTCCTACGAAAATTCCAAGTCTGATTTCAAAAATTTCAAGCCGAACACGCGAGTTGGACGATGGAGCCTTATAGTTTTTTCGTTGTTTGGGATTCGTTTTTTCGAGGCCTAGAGTAACCTTTCTCGAGGACTTATCGTATGAATACTTTTTGGAATTGATATGAAACTCGATTTAGGTTTTCCCGCTCTTCTTCTTTTTAAAAAAAAAATTATCTCTTTTTCAGAGGGGACATTTCCCGGGAAATTTTTGACGTTGATTCCGTCGTAGCTGATTTTGACCCCAACATGATCTTGTTCCTCAATGCAGCTTCTCTCACCTTAGTGTAGAAACTGGTTAGGAACGCTGATCGGACCTGTTCCCACGAAGTAAGAAATCCGGTGGGGAGAACATTCAACCATCGTGCAACTTTTCCATCAAGAGAGAATGGGAACAACATGCACTTGATGTAGTCAGGTTGTACGCCGTTCGCGTGAGTAAAATTTCTAACCTTTTCAAAGATCTCAATGTGCTTTATTGGAATCTCTGTCGGGAGACCAATGAACACTTTTCTCTGCACCAGATCGATCAAAGCAGGCTTGATCTCAAAGTCCTGTCTGAGGCAGGGTTGAGGAACTATTGCAGAGCGCGTAGTAAGGAAGTTGCGCGGAAGGTTTCTCTGCCCGATTGGAGCAGCCTGCTCCGGCTGTTCCAGCTTCTGTTGGGCAGCGACTAGAGCAGCATCCTGCTGAGCTTGGATGGTCTGCTGCATCTGCTGCATTTGCTGTTGCATCCTCTGCAACTCAGCAGCGGGTTCATTCTGATGGCCAGGGTCTCCCATGATGGCGTTGTTTGGCCTATGTGTTTGTTGGTTAGTTCTTTCCAAACTTGCTAGCTCTTCATTAGTAAGCGTAACTAATTCTCCTCATGCGTTTCTCCGAGTATGTCTACTGGTCATGCATCTGAAACATTAGTTGCAACAAAAAGGATAGAGCAAGTTAGAGGTCTTAAACTAAATAAATAACCGAAAAATAAAGGTAAATAGATGGTCCCCGACAATGGCGCCAAATTGATATTACGTGTATACGCACACAAATTAACCTAATGTGCACACTACCACAATCGAATGGTATGTCGATGTAGCATTTTAGGATCAAATCCACAGAGACCAACGGTTACACTTTATTTCTATGGGATCAATATTAAGCTAAAACAATGAATGGATTATAAAACTGATTGAAGCTTAGAAAGCAAGTAACAGTTAAACAAAAGGTTTTCAAAGATGATAAGCGACTTAGTCTAGAGTGATTGGACGGGTTACAAAGGATGCGAGCCAAACAACTATTCAAGTTCTTTCAGTTCGAGTCTATAACTCGGGTATCAACGGAAGATCAGCCCACTGTCGTGGTGCTTCTCCTTTTATCCATCGATCTCAATACCTAAACTCTCGTTTGGACTGAGATACAATGATAAGCATTAAGAACTGACCCGATCTGTTCACAAGACACCCTAATATCTACTTTCGCTGATGTAATGCTCATTCATGACAAGTCTAGCAACTTATTACACGGTTAATGATCAAACACTAAGTGATGAATTCAATGCAAGCATTAAGATTAGAAATGAATGAAGAAAATCAATGAATGCTTATTTATGTTCAGCTCGCGATCTAGCACCCTAACACCCTAGGCTAACAAGATCGACTACTCAGTCATAACAAGAGAAAACACAGAGATCAATTCTGAACAATACTGCATGTTAATAAAAGAGATAAAAGAGGGTTCATGGTAATCTTCTCTATGGTGAGAGAGATGGAGCCTTCTCCCTTTACAAAGTATCAAATCCCAAATCTACAAAAGCTCAAGTCTGGCTTTTTTGTCTCCAAAAACAGTGTAGAAAAAAACAGAGAAAGAGAAAAAGAAGATTATGGAGGCGACATGCGGTTGGGGGAGAAAATAAGGAGACTAGGGCAAATCCCAAAATAACTTGAAGTTTTCTTAAAAATCTCTGCCGCTGGAACATGCAGTCGGGTTTCTCCGCAGGCTCGAGAACAGCCTGCAAGGTTGTTCCGCTCTTGAAAATCTCCAATTCGGATTCTTTCAGACTCTTTTGTTATAGCTAGTCCATCTTCCATCTAATGCAACTCCAGACATGTAATGACTCGAAAAAGACTAGAAAGACTCGATAAAGACTCAAAAACACTTTAGAAAATATTGTTAGAATGTGCCAAAAATACAACATGTCACTTGATTCAACACTTGTTGATCATGTCTTATAGTTCACTAAGATACGAAACACCAAAACCTTTGTGTTTTCTCTTAGAGTTACAATGTCAAAAGTTCTAACCCCAAATATAGGTAAAAGCCGAGATATATATTAAATAATATTTTTCTATTATCTAACATATTATATCCTATATTTTCTCATCACAAAATCTTCCAATTCGTTATCTAATAATATTTTTGAATGTTTATTTTGTCAACCAAACATATGAAAATATTTCACATTACCTCCCCTTACGTTTCCTTTCTATATTCTTCAAAACGAGTGTCACACATCATTCTTCATGTGTAATACATGCAAAAAAACAAAAGCTCCAACACTGCAACAAGGTATCAAGCTCCAATTTCTTGAGCTTGCTTTCTGTTCTTTGACGGTGGATGACTGCTTCTGGGCTTTGAGGATCGTGTTATGGCAAACAGAATCGCCATTTCTGCTGAACAACAACGGACAACGAACTGGAAACCGAAGGACATATAAATTCCTTTTTGATTACATTGTCATCGGCTACATCAGCATCCATACCGACTTTAACATCAGCATCTGTATTGACTTCCTCATCAGCGATTACGCCAAGAGAATCCATATTTTCTTGATTCTCTTCATCTCGGCGCAGATTCTCCGAGTATTGGATTAACTCGAGGTATCCAAATTAGTTTTGCCCTTATGGCAGTTTGATATATCTTAATTAACGCGACAATGTGACTCGGTGAAACAGATCCCTACGAGTCCAATTCGGTAACAACAATCTCCATCTCTTTTGAAGAACATTTGTGGATTCGAAGACATTCTTCTGAAGAACAGAAGAAGACGTGAAGTAGATCAGAAAAATTATAAAGAACTACAGTGGTTGACCATAACGAAAATATAAATAAAGCAAAGACGATAAAAAGATATTAGAAGAGGTTACCTTTTGACTAAACAAGAAGTGAGAAAATGAGGCTCCAATGCTATTATTTATACGTTTATTTATAGGAGAAATAGTGCATAAAGTGAAAGGGCATTAACATTAGGTCTAAAAAATCTAAGGAGAGTCTCTATAATGTTCCTCATTACAAGGAAGTGATGGTTCAACGTCCCAGAAAGCCAGAGAAATGGCTTGAAATTAAAATAAAACAGAAACAAAAACGAAAACAAATTCTTGGTTAAACCATAGTTGAATTAAGATTAAAAGTGACGAGGTTGTTACTCTATGAACTCATTCCTTAATATTATTTGAGAACAACTATGTCTCTCGCAAATAAACTGGGGGTTTATTGTTATAAATGAACTATGTTTGTTGGGGTCAAAAACGGTGTGGGAACCGAAATTCACACCGTCGAGTTTTGTTAATCGGAGGAAAGCCAAGTTAACTTAGCTTTTTCTGAAGGTCCCGGTTATCTGCTGGGCCACACACGACACGATCAATATGAAAGAATAAAATGAAAATAAGCAGAAAAAGAGAATAAGAGGATCTTATTTCCGAATTCGCGTTTGAGCGTGAACAACAAGTAAAGACCTAGGCTACAAGAGCTGTCGGTACGTTCGCTAGTCTAGCGACCTAAATCTAAACTATTTGAGTCGCAGCTCGATTAGTAAAAACGGAAAAAGATGCCTAAATTACTCTAAGTGCTAAGTTTTTTTTTTGATGTCTTCGTCCTAGGTCTTCCTTATATACTCCTCCTTAGGTCGGTTTTCCTCTTCTTGGGCCGGATTTGTCGCGCAGCGGGCTTTTCCATATTTCCTTCTTCTTTGTGATTATCTTCGGAAATTTGACATTTATCTCTTCCCGCGGATGAGATAAACCGTCATACCAGTCTTTGGGCTCAAGTCTTTTGGGACCATAGATAGGCCGTTGTCCGCAATTCGGACCCTCTTTGGGCCGTATCGAGACTTAAGCGTTTTTACGATTTTACTCGCGAAGTAGCCGTTAGTATAGGCATGGTTCTTCCAACGGAACCCTGTTTCTTCGCATAGCCGAGGCAGTTGGTGTTAAGTTAACCGTAACCTGCTCTACTACGAAGAATAGGAAACCGTTCGAGAGACATAACCTTCCCAACTTCCCGAATACTTTTGACGATGTTTTTTAGACGGAACATTGGTGTCGTATCCACGGACCCGAAGACTGAGTTACGGAAACTTCGGACAAAGATGCATGGTTATGGGATGGGACCGGGTTCGGAATGGTCCACAGAGAATTGGCCGCGCTCGCCGGGCGAGCTGATCCGTGCCACGGTCGAGATCACCGGCGAGCCGACCGGCAACACGGTCGTGCTCGCCGGGCGAGCTGGCTCGTGTCACGGCCGAGCTCGCCAGCGAGTCGACCGGCAACACGGTCGTGCTCGCCGGGCGAGCTGGCTCGTGTCGCGGCCGAGCTCGCCGGCGAGTCGACCGGCAACACGGTCGTGCTCGCCGGGCAAGCTGGCTCGTTTCATGGTGGAGCTCGCCGGGCGATCCGTTTCGGCTATTCGTTTTCTCGGCTTTTGAAGTTTTGACCGAGATTCGTTTTTTCTGAGGACTTTCGGACATCGATTCCGTCGTGACCGATTTTGACCCCAACAGTTAGCCTCCCAGCTAGCTAGGATCCGTGGACCTGGGTGTTAGGTCGTAGCTTGCGGTATGGTGTGTTCTAGGTGAAATTAGACGTAATCGTTTGTCGAAAGATTGAAGGTGAATAGTAAAAAATTGTATAAGTAAGGGAAGTAAGTTTTTCAAATTCTTTACTCACTTCTTCCCTTAAGAAAAGATTCCTCCAAGATAGAAATTTTTTCTCCAAGATCTCTCTTTGCTCAAAGAAAATGTCTTCAAGAAAAGGATCTTCAAAGAGGAATTCTTCCTCACACTCATCTTCGGGTGACTCTTCTGCCAATGAGGTGATCGCCCCGAAAGAAGAGTTTGAAGTTGAGGAAGAAGCAAAGGATATGTACTACAAACCTCTTTGCGGCTCGCCTCCGCCTTCGCAAGACATCCGATTCCTAAGAGGCCCGTGAGGTCGCCAAACGCACCCCTCACGCCGAGCATGGTCTCTCCTGACCACCTCACGACTATCAGGGACTTTTACCAGATTCCAAGTGGAGCCGTATTTCGGATCCCGAGTGGCAACGAGAGTGCGAAGAACCCTCCGGAAGGTTTCTTTACTTGCTACAAGGCCTTCCTGGTGTATTGCCGCATGTGGTTTCCGATCCCTGGTACCATCGTCCGCGCGCTTCACCACTTTGGGCTTTGAGGATTGTTGGGATTATTTCCCTTAGTTTTATTTCGAGGTTTGATGTATCTAGGCCGAGTGTGGCCGTATTTGATTTATGTGTGTTATGGCCTTGCGAGGCTATGTGAACTATGTGTTTGAGACCGGCCGTTTGGTGGCTTTGGGTCCTAGCCGTTTTTTGCAGCTTCTATATATATGATGAATGATTGACATTCTCTGTGTTTTAGTATATACTTCTGCCAAGTGTGAGGGAAAGATACGAGTAGTCCCTTCGTATCTTAACTCTTAGTTTATCGTCTTGTTCGTTTGCTCTTACTGAACGAGGGCGTTCGGAAACGTTTAGGAGTTTCGCGAAGTTTCGTGAGCGTATTACATATAGACGATGGGACATGTTTTTAAGATCTCGTATCATGTCTTGAGATGTTAGTGGACCAGTAGGACTGGGTTTAGGGCAAGACCTAGGTTTACTTTCGGCTCTAAGGCTGTGCGATGACTGATCGACTCTCGTTTTGCCAGTGGGCGATTTCCACCTGGTTCTTTCCGATTTAAAGTCCGCGACTTGGCGCCGGCTTATATGACTTGTATGGAACGAACCGAGCACTCTCCAGAGACCGTCTGGAGTGCTGACCAAAATTTTGGATTTCTTGTATAGCGCGCTATGGTATCCTCGTCGGACGTAAGAGAACCTTTACTTTTACGAAAGGTTAGACTACGAGTTCTTTTTTTAGAACGTTTTGGGTTTGTCCATAGGGGCCAATCGACGGGCAATTTGTTTTTTTTTTTTTTTTTTTTAGAGTCGTGGACGGACCGCGTGTTTGAATAATATCTCTCGAAAATATTAACGACGTCTCGCTTTTTCCGAAAGGTATATCCTTTGTAGTGAGAAAGTTACGATCTTCGTTTTTAGAGAAGATGTATTTGGTCTTACTTGACCATTGATACGCAGTGTTTGTTGTTTAAGTTAGTTCCCATCCAAGGACTGTTTGAAAGGTGTGCGTGTTTGGAGACCCTTGTCTTGGGTGTTTCTCAGGTTAATCTCCGATTGTTGTGGCTTATTGCAAGTGAATCGGGAGACCGAAATAAAATGAGTTTTATTGGAAAAGTTTCGAAAATATCGAGTACATGTGTGGATATTCCGAACTTTGTGGGAGTATACGAGTATACGTACCCACTCCCCCCCCCCCTTTATGGAGAGGGGGATAGCTGAACTTGTCAATAGGACAAGCTGCCTACGTACCTCTTTCGAGGATCAAGCCATCTCGTAGTTCTGCTTTGTTGTTGCGGGCGTTCCTACTCGTTGGATAGGGCCGCTTCTGTTACTTCGGCCGTTGAGGCTTTAGTTAAATCGGCGGCCGTTTCGTGAGTCGGGTTTTCCGCTGGTGGGGCGATGGACTTCGGGATCGCGTCGCTGTCCGGAGCGGTTGCCTGGGCGAGTGATTCCGAATCGCTCTTTGTGAAACCTTCGGGAGTACTCTGAGTTTTCTTGACTCGCTTCGGGCTAATCGCAGGGGTGTTCCGAGTTTGTCGTAGCTTATGCTCGGCCAAAAAGCAGAGCCTAGATTGTTTCTGGCATCCCCAGATTACTGCTGTTCCGTTTGGTGTTGGGAACTTGATGCTAAGGTGGTAAGTCGACGGTACCGCCTTCATTGCGTTGATCCATGGGGTTCCCATGATAACATTATAGATGGTTGGGTTATCGACTACGGCGAAGTCAATGATTTTCGTGACTTCCCTTGCCATGACCGAAAGTTTGATCGATCCGAGGGTCATTGATGTTGTGCCCTAAAAACCGGTCAGGGGTTTTGGTTCCGGGACGACTTCCCTGAGTTCGATGTTCATTCTCCGGAAAGTGTCACGGAAAATGACGTTGACCGTGCTGCCTGTGTTGATGAGGATTCTTCCCACTTCGAGGTCTCGAATCACCAAGTCGATGACCAGCGGGTCGCAGTGAGGTTTATCTTGTCCGACGGTTTCCTCCTCCTCAAAAACAATCGTATCATTTGGAGCGTTGTCGGTCAGGGACCGAGTCGTCCAGTTAGAACTTGTTTCCGCCTTTCTTCCGTAGGCCTTGATGGATGAAACAGAGTCGCGGTAGAATTGCGATTCTCCGATGATCATGTTTATCCTCTGGCGGGAACTATTGTCTCCATGGTCATCCTGCCTTCTTCCGCGTTTCTCGCCAGACTGGTTTGCGCGTGCGTCCCTCTCGGGAGACTCTTTATCAGTCCTGGGAGGGCGGTCGGAATCCAGGACGAGGTCTTTTATGCTAGTGACCTTCGAGAGGTCACCAGCGAGGAGTTTTGCGGCTAGCCTTGCGCCGAGAACTTTGCAGTTCGTAGTGGAATGACCTTTGGTCTGGTGGAACTCGCAGTAGGAGTTATCCTTGTACTGGTTCCTGGTCAAGGTGTTTCCGGAGGTCTTTCCTTGTTCGTAATTGATAGTGTAGTTGTGCTCGCCCTGGACGTCTTCTCCCTCGTGGTGGACATACTTGTCGTTTCGACAGCTTTTTTTTTTGTGGGCGTCTTCTGCGGGTTGTACTTCTGGGAGAGGATTTTCATCTCCTCTTCCATTACGATGAAGTCCGTTGCCTTATGAAGAGCATCCTGAATCGTTCTCTGTTTTTCGAGGGATATCCATTGCCGGAATTTTGACCGGTACCAGAGAGTTTTCTTCAGAGCATCGATCGCCACTTTGTCGCTGATCACGGTGACTCTTGCCACTACTAGCTAGAATCTGTTCATGAACTCGCGAAGTGGCTCGTCTTCTCTTTGAGACAGGCTCCAGAGATCGACGTCCGAGGTTTCTCTGTCCATGAACATGGAATACTGCTTGAGAAACTCTGAAGCAAGTTGGCGGAAACTTCCGATGGAATTTTATTTTAGGCGAGAAAACCATTCGAGCGCGGCTCCTTTGAGGTTTTCGACGAAGAGGAGGCAGTAGCCAGCTTCTCGTTCGCGTTCCTTGAGTTTGCACCTCCCCATCGCGATCTGGAAAGACTGCAGGTGCGCTTTCGGGTCGGTGGTGCCATCGTAGATGGGAATTTTGATCTTCCATGGGTCAGAGACGTTGGTCTCAGTAATCCGGGCAGTGAACGGGGTTTTGTGTGCTTCCTCGAGAAGTCTGTCGATCTCAGGCGCAGCACTTGTCGCGTGGTGGATTTGTGATTTCACCGCTTTCACCTCCGCTGCGGTTTTCGCGATGTACTCACGGAGATCGTGGATCTCATCAGGATTTCTGGCAGTCTTGCGAGCTTGTCTGTGTTGGCTGCGGTGGCCAGCTCCTCCTGTTCTACCCAATAGAGGTTTTCTTCTTTCTCGGTCATGGGTCTTTCGAAGGACGGGTCCTGTCGAGTGGACTGGCTTCGCGTTCTTCTTGGGTGGATGTCAGCACCGTCGTCCGAGTGATCGGACTAGTCGCTTATATCCAGGTCGATGCACTCGATTTCTTCTCCTTCGTTGCTCTCGGTAGGAGGTGGAAGGTTCTCCGCAGTTGGCTGTGCACCTGGCTGGAGCGTTTCATCAGGGTTTTGGCCTGAGGAAGCCTTGTCCGCGTGTGCAGCTCGATTGCCCGGAGTCACGAAATCAAATCATCTACCGCTGCGGGCTCTAGTGGTCCCGCGCGGGGATTTGCTCCTGGCCTTCGCCGTTGAGGTTTCCACCTGTTTTGCGAGAGAGGCCACGAGTTTTCCTTGTTCGTCCGACTTTTTCTGAGCGGAGGCGAACATTTCCTTCATCTGGTCTAGTATCGCGGTGTCGGCAGTGACCGTTGATACGTTTCCAACTGGAGTTTTATCAGCGTTGCCTTCGACGGGAGTCCCGTCGTGCGTTTACGGGTTTTTGTCAGCGTTGGTCGTCATATCGGACTGAGCGTGTGTGGTTGCGAGAGAGATAGATCCGTACCCCCCCCTCCTTCTAGCGCCAAACTGTGGGAACCGAAATTCACACCATCGAGTTTTGTTAATCGAAGGAAAGCCAAGTTAACCTAGCCTTCCCTGAAGGTCCCGGTTATCTGCTTGGCCACACACGACACGATCAATATGAAAGAATAAAATGAAAATAAGCAGAAAAAGAGAATAAGACGATCTTATTTCCGAATTCGCGTTTGAGCGTGAACAACAAGTAAAGACCTAGGCTACAAGAGCTGTCGGTACGTTCGCTAGTCTAGCGACCTAAATCTAAACTAGTTGAGTCGTAGCTCGATTAGTAAAAACGGAAAAAGATGCCTAAATTGCTCTAAGTGCTAAGTTTTTTTTTTGATGTCTTCGTCCTAGGTCATCCTAATATACTCCTCCTTAGGTTGGTTTTCCTCTTCTTGGGCCGGATTTGTCGAGAAGCGGGCTTTTCCATCTTTCCTTCTTTTTTGTGATTATCTTCGGAAATTTGACATTTATCTCTTCCCGCGGATGAGATAAACCGTCATACCAGTCCTTGCGTTCAAGTCTTTTGGGACCATAGATGGACCGTTGTCTGCAATTCGGACCCTCTTTGAGCCGTATCGAGACTTAAGCGTTTTTACGATTTTACTCGCGAAGTAGCCTTTGGTATAGGCATGGTTCTTCCAATTGAACCCTGTTTCTTCGCAAAGCCGAGGCAGTTGGTGTTAAGTTAACCGTAACCTGCTCTACTACGAAGAATAGGAAACCGTTCGAGAGACATAACCTTCCCAACTTCCCAAATACTTTCGACGATGTTTTTTAGACGGAACATTGGTGTCGTATCCACGGACCCGAAGACTGAGTTACGGAAACTTCGGACGAAGATGCACGGTTATGAGATGGGACCGGGTTCGGAATGGTCCACGGAGAATTGGCCGCGCTCGCCGGGCGAGCTGATCCGTGCCACGGTCAAGCTCGCCGGCGAGCCGACCGGTAACACGGTCG
This sequence comes from Brassica napus, assembly GCF_020379485.1. Lineage (NCBI taxonomy): Eukaryota > Viridiplantae > Streptophyta > Magnoliopsida > Brassicales > Brassicaceae > Brassica > Brassica napus. The sequence continues at coordinate 50,301,605 of NC_063446.1, read as the reverse complement.
TGCTCACCGGACGAGCTGATCCGTGCCACGGTCGAGCTCGCCGGCGAGCCGACCAGTAACACGTTCGTGCTCGCCGGGCGAGCTGGCTCGTGTCACGGCCGAGCTCGCCGGCAAGTCGACCGGCAACACGGTCGTGCTCGCCGGGCGAGCTGGCTCGTGTCACGGCCGAGCTCGCCGGCGAGTCGACCGGCAACACGGTCGTGCTCGCCGGGCGAGCTGGCTCGTGCTCGACGGGCGAGCTGGCTCGTGCTCGCCGGGCGAGCTGGCTCGTGCTCGCCGGGCGAGCTGGCTCGTGCTCGACGGGCGAGCTGGCTCGTGCTCGCCGGGCGAGCTGGCTCGTGCTCGACGGGCGAGCTGGCTCGTGCTCGCCGGGCGAGCTGGCTCGTGCTCGCCGGGCGAGCTGGCTCGTGCTCGCCGGGCGAGCTGGTTCGTGCTCGCCGGGCGAGCTGTTTTGTTTCGCGGCAAAGCTCACTGGCGAGTCGACCGGCAACACGGTCGTGCTCGCCGGGCGAGCTGGCTCGTGTCATGGTCGAGCTCGCCGGGCGATCCGTTTCGGCTATTCGTTTTCTCAGCTTTTGAAGTTTTGACCGAGATTAGGTTTTTCTGAGGACTTTTGGACATCGATTCCGTCGTGACCGATTTTGACCCCAACAAACGGTTATCTCCAAATCAACGTCTAAAAGTTGTATTTCTATACAAAAGCTTTCTCAACACACTCTCGACAAAAGTTCTCGAAGCAAAAGACTCGAGAGAAATGGATCACGGAATCATACGAGCTATCAACTCGCCGAACGGGCGAGCTGGATCGAACGTCCCGTCCAACTCGCCGAACGGGCGAGTTGGAACGATCACACCGTCCAACTCGCCGAACGGGCGAGTTGGAACGATCACACCATCCAAATCGCCGAACGGGCGAGTTGGATCGATCACATCGTCTGACTCGCCCGTATGGCGAGTTGGACCAACTCCTCTCGTCGTGGACCGGGTCTCATGCCCTTCACTGAGCCTCGACGAATCAATCCCTCGTTTCATATCAATCCGAGTAACCATTGGAGCTTTACATTAAGAACCTCGAAGACTCGTTCTCCCGAATAAAGTTCATGGTTATCGTATAAACGATGACGGTAACTTAACAACGCGCTTGTCCACCTACACGAGAAGTGTGAACTTTATTCGGGAAATCGACGTCGCATCATGAAACGTTCTTTCGAAAGAAATCGTAAAAACGATTAAGTCGGAAAACGGCCAAAGAGGCCTAGAACGCAGCTAAGGGCCCACTTACGATTTCATAACGAAATTGAGCCAAACGTTGCTATGACGGTCTATCTTTACTTGAAGAATAATATAAATCTCACGAAATCGGAAGATAAATGTCAAGTTTCCAAGATAATGAGGAATATCAAAAGAGAAAGAATATTTCTGCGAAACGATAAACTCGACCTAGGGGAAAAAAGGAAGCGGGAACCAACCTAGAAGGCATATATAAGGGGAGCTAAAGCCATAGGCGCGGGGGGGGGGGGGGATTGGAGACCTAGAAAAATTCTGCTAGCTCAGGAAAACATAGAATTTAGGCGGCTTGATTTTACTTAGACTCTTTTCGTTCTTGTTCTAAGATTGACCTAGCTAGTCAAACACTGTTCGTCTTGTCTTTCGGAAACCCTGTAACTTTACTCTTGTCAAATCAATAATACGCCTCTGTGCAATCTACTTTCGATATTCTGTTATCTTTGTCTCTTTCGTTTTCTTGTGTTTACGCAGATAATCCGGGACCTCTGGGAAATTTGGGGTTTGCACTTTCCTTATTTTACGAAAATCGACAGTGCGAATTTCGGTTCCAACAGTTCGGCGCTAGAAGGAGGGGGGGGGGGTCAGATTTTCTAACTCAAAAACACCGAACATCTGAGACTTAATATGTCTAATCAAACAGGCAGCGATGTCATCTCCTTTAAGGAGAGAGCAATGGCCGATCCGGTTAAACCTATCAAGCATCTCCTTGGCGTCGAGCTGACAATCCCGAATATCGATGTCACAAGGATATTGGTCGACACCGGAAGCTCTGCTAATATCATCTTCAAAAATACCCTCGAAAGAATGGAAATCAGTCTATCCGGTAGTAGGACTCTCGGGGGAAGCAACAATGACTCTCGGCACAATCAACCTCTCGCTTAAAGCCGGCAGCATGACGAAAATCATGGAGTTCTTGGTCATCGATCGAGCTGTGTCGTATAACGCGATCATAGGAACTCCATGGCTGAATTCAATGCAAGCAGTCCCGTCAACAAACCACATGTGTCTCAAATTCCCAACCCCTTGCGGAATCGAGACCATTTGGGGATATCGGAGAATCTCGCGAGTCTGCTTCGCTGCGGAATTGAAGCGAAAAAAAACCCTTCGGCGGAGGTTCCGCCTAAAAAGAAAAAGAAATTGTATGCCGTTGGCAACGCCCTAGAACAAGACAAAACTGAGATCTTTTAGAAATCACGAGTAGCCGAAGCTTTGGAGGGAAAACGCGAACCGACCTGCGAGCTCGTTGTCTCGGTTTGCTTAGACGAAGCATTCCCAGATCGCTGCGTCGAAATCGGCGCGAACCTGAGCGAGTCTCTGAAAGTCGAGCTCATAGCTTGCGTGAAAAGAACTTAAACACGTTCGCATGGGCCACAGAGGACATGCCAGGGATTGATATCAACATTACATGTCACGAGCTCAAAGTCGACCCGATTTTCACACCTATCAAACAAAAGACACGAAAGTTGGGACCAGAGCGCGCTGGTGCGGTTAACGACGAGGTCGAAAAGCTCCTCAAAGTCGGATCCCGAGTGGCTCGCTAGCCCAGTCGTTGTCAAAAAGAAAAACTGAAAGTGGCGAGTGTGCGTCGATTTCACTGATCTTAATAAGGCATGTCTGAAAGATAGCTTCCCACTGCCACACATCGATCGCTTGGTCGAAGTGACGGCATGGAACAAACTCTAATCTTTTATGGATGCATTCTCCAGTTACAATCACATCATGATGAATCCCAATGATCAAGAGAAACCCGCATTCATAACCAACAGCGGCACATACTGCTACAGAGTGATGCTGTTCGGTCTTAAAAATGATGGCGCAACTTATCAACGACTCGTCAACCATATGTTCTACAATGAACTCGGAAAAACAATGGAGGTCTACATCGATGATATCCTCGTAAAATCCCTCGAAGAGCGAGATTATATCACTCACCTCCAGGAATGCTTCGAAAGGCTAAACTTATACAATATGAAACTCAACACCACACAGTGAAGGTTTGCAGTGGCATGAGCTGAATTCCTGGGGTATCTCGTCACCTTCTGCGGATTCGAGGCCAATCCTAAATGGATCACTGCGCTGATCGAAATGGTGTCACCGAGAACGAAGTGAGAAGTGCAGAGAATAACCGGAAGAGTCGCAGCCCTCACCCGCTTTATTTCACGGTCAACGGATAAGTGTTTACCTTTCTACGACACCTTGAAGGGGAACAAGAAGTTCGAGTGGACCGAAGAATGCGAAAAAGCTTTCCAACAGCTGAAACACTATTTGGCCACTCCCCCGGTGCTCGCAAAACCTATAGAAGGGGAAACACTCTTCCTGTACATCGCAGTATCAGTCACGGCTGTGAGTGGCGTCCTCATCCGAGAGGAACGCGGTGAGCAAAAGCCCATCTTTTACGTAAGCAAGACTTTGCTCGATGCAGAGACACGTTATCCGATGATGGAAAAACTGGCGCTCGGGGTCGCAATGTCAGCACGAAAGCGGAGGCCGTATTTCTATTCCCATACAATCGTAGAGCTCACATCGTTCCCACTGTGGACAATATTGCATAGCCCCACTGGAAGGTTAGCAATATGAGCAATCAGGCTGAGCGAGTACGACATCGAGTACCGAACAAAAGCTTGCGCAAAATCTCAAGTACTCGCCGACTTCTTAGTAGAACTCCCTGCAGGGTGCACGACTAACCAAGAACCCGATTCGACCTGGACCCTCCACGTCGACGGATCCTCTTCCAAACAAGGCTCCGGAATCGGGATCAGACTCACGTTGCCGACATGGGAAGTGCTTGAACAGTAATTCCGACTGATTAAACAACGAAGCCGTGTACAAAGCCCTAAAAATACGCAATGTTCACGCCTACTGCGATTCCCAACTTGTTTCAAGTCAATACACTTGGGAAAGAATGGATTCTTACTTAAAACTCGTCCAAAACTTGGCTCAAAATTTCTATCAATTTGCTCTCACCCGGATTCCTCACGCCGAAAACGCCCAGGCCAACGCCTTGGCGTCCAGCTCAGATCCAGGTCTGAGCAGGGTAATTCCCGTGGAATTCATAGAGCATCCTAGCATCAGGCCGCCTGTCATTATAAACATGATCGACTCACCAGACGGGGACCCTGAGAAAATCGATCTCCAGGCAAGATAAGATTCCGATCAGTCCGAGTACGGATTCGAAAAACCCTGGACAGAGACAATCCTTGCGTACATCGCCGACGAGAAAGTCCCAACAGAAAAATTGGAAGCCCAAAAAATTAAAACCCAATCCGCACCATATGTCCTGGTTGACGAAGAACTCTACAAGTGGAGATTTTCTGGACCACTCATGACCTGCGTAGAAGGGGAGAAAGCGCGAAGGATAATGGAAGAGATCCATTCTGGAACCTACGGATATCACTCTAGTGGAAGGTCCCTCGCAGTCAAAATCAAAAGCCACAGACCCTATTGGCCAACGATGGTTAAAGATTGCGAGAACTTCACGGGAAAATGCGAAAAATGACAGAAGCACGCTCCCACTATCCATCACCATACCCGTTCATGAGATGGTCGATGGACATAGTCGGACCCATGCACAAGTCAAAACAAAAATGATTCTTGCTGGTTTTGACGGATTTCTTCTAAAAAATGGGTCGAAGTGGACTCCTATGCAAGCATTAAAGAAGCCCAGGTCGAAAGCTTCGAATGAAAAAACATTGTCTGCAGACATGGAGTCCCATACAAAATCGTAACGGAAAATGGATCTCAATTCATTTCGACCAGATTGGAAACCTTCTGTGAAAAGTGGAAGATACGACTGACCAAATCGACTCCTAGATACCCGCAATGTAATGACCAAACCGAAACCATTAACAAAACCATCCTCGATGGGCTTAAGAAACAGTTGGACGCCAAAAAAGGTAGATGGGCCGGAGAAGTCGTAGGAGTTTTATGGTCACATTGCACAACTCCGAGACGTGCAATAGGAAAAACTCCATTCGCTCTCGTTTACAGAGCATAATGTATAATCCCAATGGAAGTTGAATTCCCCAGAGTACGCAGAAGATTACTCCCAGAACGAAAAGATTCAAACAATCTAATGTTGCTGGACAAGCTCGATCTAATCAACGAACGTCGGGAACCAGGCCCTTATACGAATTCAAAACTATCAGCAGGTGGCTGCGAAGTACTACAACACTAACGTACGCAACCACAGATTAAAATAAGGTGACTTAGTCCTACGAAAAGTTTTCCAAAACACCGCTGAGCGGAACGCATGAAAACTCGGAACCAACTGGGAAGGACCTTACAAAATCTTAAAAGTAGTCCGACCAGGCGCGTACGAAATTGCAAACAAGCAGGACATAAAAATTCCAAGAACTTGGAATGCGATGCACCTTATGAAATACTACCACAAAGAAACACTTCGCACTGAACTACGAGACGGTTTGATCCCTGAAGAGGGTACATATACGTATACTCGTATACTCCCACAAAAAAAATCAAAATTTCCGATCCCAAACTCGATATTTTTGAAACTTTTTTAACGCAGCGGAAAACATCCCAAAATCTGTACATCATCGGAACATTCCATCACTCGGAAAACGACGAAAAATTTAACCTTCGACAAAGCGAGACGTCGCTGACGCTCGAAAGGAAACACTCACTTTTAAAACAGTCCGCCCACGACTATAAAACACACACTCCTTCTTAGCATGTATCCTTCGCGAAGAGTATAAAACGGTAATATCCACTGATAAGTTTGTTGCTGATCACAACAAACTCTCAACGTCCTAAACAAACTAAGTCATCTCATAGAGATAGCTCTCGTGCACTCAACACAAGGGTAATAGCGTTATATAAGAAATCCAAAATTTTTGGTCAACACTCTCGGGAGACTTAAAAATTGTCCTCGAAGAGATGCTCGATTCCGACCATACAAGTCACGTAAGCCGAGAACATATTGCGGACTTTAAAGCGGGACGGAATTAGGTCGAAAACGATACGGGAAACGTACGCCAAAGTAGTCATCGCACCCCCTAAAGCCGTGATTAAACCTAGGTCTTTCCCTAAACCCAGCACACTGGTCTCTAACATCTCTAGGCATAGTATCAAACCCACTGATACGAGATCCCAAAACTTGTTTTTTGACTGATATTCGATCATCTTCAAAAATCCCGCAAGTTTACTGCGGAAAATTCTCGAAACAGATCACGGATACAACAGTTCACCCAGAGTTAGGTTAAAAGATGACAACTCGTAGTCTTCCCTCTACACCCATATAATTGATTTGATAAGCTCTTAAGGACGCAAAAACGAAGTTCATTCAGAAGTCTCAGAAGCGATGGGGATTCAAAGCCACAAGCGGCCAGTACCAAGATAAAAACACGGCCACACTTGCCCAGAACAAAACAAGAACATAAAAATAAAAGTCTCAAACGAGACTGCAAACTCAATCATCATCCGCACGTGGAGCCTCACCTTCGCCAATCGCCCCTTCTGGGATCGGAGCTGCGCTTCCTCCACCATCCTCGGCTACGAGATCCTGACCCTCGGGTTCACTCGAACGGGACAGAAGGATGCACTTAGACTTCAGGCCCACGACGACCAGGTCAAAGTCTCCTTCCGTATCCACCAACTCTGCCCTATGGAAGGGAAGCGTGGTCTCTTCGGCTTGCGGAGAAATATACGCTTCACCGACCTCGTTTATCCCTCCCTTGACGTCTGCAAAGGCCAAATCCCCGACGTGGATGGCCGCCAAGGAGTCAAGGGAATCGGCTATCCTCGCCAAACGGGTCTGAAACTCGGCGCGCATGGCTTCCTTGGCTTCGAAGATGGCGCAGACCGATGATCCTTCCCCACTCTTGACCTTACGCTTTAGCCGACGCAACTCCAAGGACTTAGCTGCCTTCGCAGTCTTCCCAAGATCCCGCTCAGCTCGCCAATCCGAGACTCAAACCGAGCTGCTTCAAGGGAATGAGCATCCTCAATGACCTTCAACTTCCCTTCAAGCTGCGACGACTTTTCTCGTGACTCCTCTACCTCCTCAGCAAGGCGCTCGACCTCCGATCCGCATTCGCTGATCATCCCGTCAATCAATGAAACAAACTGCAAGACAAAAGCGGTGATCAAGAAATGATCGACACGCACGCACTAAGAAAAAGAGAAGTTTTTTTTTTGCTCAAAACGAACCTTGGTGTGATGTCGTGTGATACACTAAAATTGGATCTTTGTCTACTGTCAAGTTAACAGTGTAGTTGTAATATCTTTAGATTCAATTCCAGAGGACCAGTTCACACTTTATCTTTGTGGGATCAAAATTTAGTTAAAACGAAGTGGGGGTTTTTAAAGAAGTAAATATCGTAAAGATTAAGTAACAAGATTAGATTGTTTCGGATTGATTTAAAGGCGCTAGTCTAGGGTTTCTTCTTCAGGTATGGAATCATAAGCCAAACAATTATTCAAGTTCAGTTTACAACAAGTCTAAACTCGGATCACTCAGGCTGCTGGTTTGATGTCGAAGTTGAGTAGTTTCACAGCCCAAGCTGCCTTATACTCCAACTCAACCGGCAGGTGACAAGCTTTACCGTACACCACATTGTAAGGAGTGGTCCCGATTGGTGTTTTGTAGGCTGTTCTGTAAGCCCAGAGAGTGTTGTCTAGCTTGAGCGACCAATCCTTGTGACTTGTGTTAACTGTTTTCTGCAGGATGCTCTTGATCTATCTGTCTGAAATTTCCACTTGCTCACTAGTTTGAGGGTGATATGGCGTGGCTACCTTGTGTTGCACGCCGTTTGTGGGAACCAAAATTCGCACTGTCGATTTCCGTTTAAATAAGGAAACTAGGAAAACCCTAATTTCCCAGAGGTCCCGGATATCTGCTAATACCACACGCCAAGCAATCAGAACACAAGAATGACAACGATAAAGTATAAGAAATCGAAAAGAGAGCAAAGTAGATCTTATTCTGAATTCGCGTTTGAGCGTTACAACAAGGTAAGAGCCTGGGCTACGAGAGCTGTCGGCGAGATTCCTAGTTCTAAACCCTAAGACGGCAATAACCTAGTTGAGTCGCAGCACGAATAGCAAAAACGGAAATATGCCTAAATCGCTCTAAGTGCTAAGTTTTCTCTGAAAAAGACCTCCTCCATGCCTCTCGCCTAGGACTCCTTATATACTGGCTCCTAGGTCGATTTACGTTTTTCCTCTTCTGCCCTTAAGCCGCCATAGCATAAAAATGGAGATATTCCATTTTTTCTGATCTTCGTAATTATCTTCAAAATTTCGTATTTATCCGCGGAAACTTGACATTTATCTTTCCTCGCGAACCAAGCGTAAACCGTCATGCGGCTTACGGGCTGTTGGTTAAGAAATCGTAAGTTGGGCCTCGAGTCATGTCTTAGGTCCCTTTGGGCCGTCTTCTGACTCGAAGCGTTTATTACGGCTTCTTACGATGAAGAGTGAACTTCCCGCGGTTTTTACCGTAAAATTTGATCGATGACTTAGAATGGCGGGAAACATGAAATGGGTTCGCTACGGTCTTCGGGAGATAGCATCGAAGGGTAGACGAGAATGCATGGACCAATGTCGTATTGACGTTTCGGAAGCGATCGGTCGCAATGTTGCGACCGAGCTTCGGCTCGAGCTCGGTCGCTACGCGGCGAACGCTTGGTCGCTACGTAGCGACCGAGCTTCGGCTCGAGCTCGGTCGCTATGTAGCGACCGAGCGGACGAATGCTCGGTCGCTACGTAGCGACCGAGTTGGCTCGAGCTCGGTCGCTACGTAGCGACCGAGCGGAACACGCGTTCGGTCGCTGCGTAGCGACCCTTTTTGAGCTCTTGTCTGATGTCTCGTGTTTCCTCCGCAATGCTTTTCGTATGGAAGAATCTATTTCGAAAAAGTATTTGTCAAAGAAGGTTTTTCTTTTTCTTCTTCGGGGATTTGGACGTTAACTTCGTCGTAACCGTTTTCGACCCCAACAGTTAGCCCCCCAGCTCGTTAGGATCGTGGATTTCTAGTGAGATCCCAACGTGCGGTATGGCGAGTTCGGACGAGATTGGTGTATTTGGGCGAAGTTCGTGTCCAAAAATCCGCAAGTAAATAGTAATTTCTCATGCCTATAAGAAGGGAGGTAATTTCTTCACAATGTTTACACTTCGTTCGTGTAGACGCCGCGTCCGTTGAGGAGAGTTGTATCCCATTGTTCCGGAGGTTGCCGAACGATCGTCCCTTCATCAATCCTCTTGCTCCGTTTCTTGAGGACATTATTGCGGTGAGGGATCTGCTCAGGAATGGTCCTTTTTTCTGGACTTCCTTTACGCCAAAGAGAGTTCGAAAGGCGCTGAGGTTTGTGCATCCTAGTCCTGCTTTGGGCGGAGAAACAAGGAGTGATTCCGAGCCTGATGACCAAGGTCCCAACGCTGCTCCCACGATTGCGACGGGGCTGAATTCTTCAAAGGGGAAAGATATTGGCCTCGGTGACCTGGAGTTTTCGGTGGACGATTGCATGCTTCCAGGATGGGATCCGGACCTTGCTTTCGGCGATGGAAGCGGTACGAGCGAGGTCCCTATTCCGGACTTTGATGATTTCTTTGCTGGTCTTCCGTCGGGCTTCGATGCTCCTCCAGCCACAAACGAGTCGGGGATGCCGAAAGTCGTCGCGGAAGGATCTCGTATCATCAATGGGGTATAATCTTTAAGAATTTTGACGATCATTATTATATTTTTTTTTGCTTATAACGTGTCAATCGGTTTTACAGGGCTTGATCTTGCTTGGATCGGCCATTGAGGCGAGCCATAGAGAGGCCATGATCTATTGCTTTAAAGCGGAGAAGGCGGAAAAAGATCTTGCTCGCATGCGTGACGAGATGTTGGCGCGAGATGCTCAACTTGCTCGTGATCATGCCATGGCTGTTCGTAGGGCGGAACGGAAGGGCAAGAGGAAAATTGTCGAGGTGATGAAGTCTCGCGCCTCTTAATTTCAGGTTGAGTACGGGAACCTCAAGGACGCTTTCAACTCGCTGGGCGACTTCCGTGAGTATCGCGGCTCAGTCGGGAGCCTTTGGAAGACGCGGGCGGATGACTATGTTTTCGGGAGGGAGATGGAGTTAATGAAGGGTGGCATGAAACCACGCTGAGACGCTCATTTCTCAGCTCACGCTGAGACACTCATTTCTCCGATCGATGGGAAGATTCAGGGGTTCTGGGATCCCATCCCGGTTTCTCCTGATACCGTAGAAACCACGACTGATTTTGCTGGTGACGATGAGGAAGTGAACAATCCCGCGGATGCATTCAGAGCTTCCTTGTCCGGGAATTTCAACTTTGATCTGTGAGTGTTTGACGGGAAGAAGTTTTTCCCTTATCTAGTATTTTGCGGCCAAGTGTGGCCTTTGTTCATATATGTCCGGCCGAGTGTGGCCTTCGAACTTTGTATGGGCCTGTTTTGGCCGTTTTTATTTTTATCGGGACTGGCCGTTGGTGGCTTTGAACCCCTACCTCTATGCGGTTTATATAATGGATGTTTGTTTGAGTTACTTTGTTTCGAGTGGGTTTGAAGTAAACATGAGTTGTTTTCTCATATTTAACTTCGTTGAGGCGTTCAATCTGTTAGTTTGTTCGTGAGTTTTTTCGTAGAAATTACTTATTCTTACGGACTTTTCGGAAACGTCAAGATATGAACGGAGAGAGATGTTTTAGGATCTCGTATTGTTTAGATATCATGTCTTGAGATGTCTGAGACCAATGCGATGGGTTTAGGGCAAGACCTAGGTTTACTCTCGGTTTTAAGGTTTGTGCGGTGACTAGCCGGCTATCGATTTTCCTGTTGCGATTTCTACCTGATTCGTACCGATTTAAAGTCCGCGATAGGTTCTCGGCTTATATGACTTGTATGGCATGAATCGAGCATCTTTCCAGAGACAATTTTTAAGCCAACTGAAGTGCTAGACCAAAATTTCGGATTTTTTTTTGTAGCGCGCTTTTGTCCTTGTGTTGGACGTTCGAAGATCAAAAGAGTGATCAAGTTGCGTTTGTTTAAGACGACTGATGTGTCCGTCGGGGCCAATCGACGAACGGAGTGTAAGTTTTTTGTGGTCGCGTTCGGACAATTTGTTCGTATCGTCTCGACTTTTAACTTGGCGACGTCTCGCAGTTATTTCGAAGACTATACGTATATTTTCAGTGCTGAAGAGAGATTGTTTTGCGATTTTGGGCCGTACGAGGCTGCTGACAAGAGTATTAACGTTTGTAGATTTTCTAAGCGTGTTCTGAGACTTTTGCGTTAATTGAAGCGCAAGTGTCTTAAAAAGGAGGGACGCATATTGTAGTAAAAAATTTTGAAATCTCTAAAAAACTCGATTACAATAACGCATCTTTTCCTATGTGGGAGTATACGAGTATACGCACCCACTCCCCCCCCCCTTTTTAGAGAGGGGGATAGCTGAACTCGTCTTTCGTCGAGCTGCCTACGTACCTCTTTCGAGGATCAAGCCATCTCGTAGTTCTATTTTATGCTGCGAGCGTTTTTACTCGGCGATTGTCACCGTGCTGGCCGCCTTGATCGTGATGACTGTGGCCGGGTCAGCGTTCTCTTCCGGATGTTCCGGTTGAGTCGTAGTGGCGGCTTCGGACTCGTGCTGAGTTTCGACACCCGAAGCGTTTGCGTCAGCAGACGATGTTAAATCGTCTTTTCTTGAAACGTTTTTGGTCGAAGATTTATCTATCTTCGTGCATTTGCGATTTGCCATTGCAGAGGTTGTCATCTGCCTTAACTTGTGCTCCGCGAGGAAGCACAGTCGTGACTGTTTCTGACCTCCCCATATAGTTGCGACTCCGTTTGGGGTCGGGAATTTGACACCCAGGTGGTACGTCGAATGAACGGCTTGCATAGCGTTGAGCCATGGGGTTCCCGTGATCACGTTGTAGATGGCAGGATGATCGGCTACCACAAATTCGATGATTTTTGTGATCTCCGTGGCCATGACTGGTAGCTGAATCGACCCGAGGGTCATCGATACTTCGCCTGAAAAGCCTGTGAGCGGTTTCGGCGTTGGAGTTACTTCTCCGAGTTTGATGCTCATCCGATTGAGAGTATCGCGGAAGATTATATTGACCGTGCTTCCCGTGTCAATGAGTACTCTTCTGGCTTCCAGATCTCGTATGACGAGGTCTATGACGAGCGGATCGCAGTGGGGTTGATCGATCCCGCCGGCTTCCTCCTTTGTGAAGGTGATTGAGAAATTCTGATCATCTCGGGTAGGCGACAATGTAGGCCAGTTTGCGCTCGACTCCGCCTTCCGCTGGTAAGCCTTGATGGCCGAAACCGTATCGTTGCAGAATTGCGATCCTCCGATGATCATGTTGACTCTGCGACGATTGTTATCGTTCCCCTTGTCGTCTGGCTTCCTGCCGCGTTTATTCCCAGATTGATTTCTTTGAGGAAATCTCTCCGCGGGAGGATTTCTGTCCGGCTTCGAGGGGCGATCGGTTTCCAGGATGAGATCTTTCACGCTGGTCACTTCCGAGAGCTCTCCAGCTAGTAGCTTCGCGGCCAGCCTTGCTCCCAAGACTTTGCAGTTAGTCGTGGAGTGTCCTCGGGACTGGTGGAACTCGCAGAAGGTGTTTTCATCATATCCTTGATTGCGAGTCCACGTATTACCCGTGTTTCGGCCCTGCTCCGAGCCGATCGCGTAATTGTGCGCTCCTTGGAGATCTTCCCCCTCGTGATGGATGTACTTGTCGTTACGAGGGTTATTCTTCTTCGTTTTTTGGATCTACATCTTTCGAGGATGGTCTCGCCGACTTATGTTTTTGCGATAAGACTTTCGTTTCTTCCTCGATCATGATGTAGTCTGTCGCCTTGTGGAGGGCGTCCTGGATCATCCGCGGTTTGTCGAGGGATATCCATTTTCGGAATTTCGACTTGTACCATAGCGCCTTTCTGAGCGCATCGATGGCCACCTTGTCGCTTATCCCGCTGACCCTGGACATTACCAACTTGAATCGGCTGATGAACTCGCGGAGGGGTTCGTCTTCCCTCTGGGATATACTCCAGAGATCGACATCGGAAGTTTCTCTATCTATGAACATAGAGTATTGCTTGAGAAATTCCGATAGAGTTTCGCTTAAGGCGCGCGAACCATTCGAGGGCTGCTCCTTCTAGATTCTCGACGAACAGGCGGCAGTAGCCGGCGTCTGTTTCGCCGTCCTTCAGCCTCGCTCTTCCCATCGTGATGTGGAAAGCCTGAAGGTGCGCTCTCGGATCGGGTCGTACCATCATACTTCGGTACTTTGATTTTTCCTGGATCGGATACCCTCATATCTGAGATGCGAGTGGTGAATTTGGGATTTTACGGCTCTTACTTCTGCCGCAGTCTTGGTGATATAGTCGCGAAGATCGCGTATATCCGACGTCTCGCCAGCAGATTTCTGTGCTTGTCGGCGTTTACTGCGAGTGAGCTCGGTTTGCTTTTTAGCCAGCTCTTCTTGTTCGTTCCAATAGAGGATTTCCTCCTCTTCTGTCATTGTTTTGTCGAACGGAGAGCTTTTCCGAGTGAATCGGCTTCTGGTCCTCCTTGGATGTCTGTTGACGTCCTCATCAGTATCGTTGGAGACATCGCTAGGATCCAGGTCGACTTGCTCGACTTGCTCGACTCCGTTGTCCTCCGAAGCCTTCGCGGGAGGCGGAGGGCTTTCAGAGTTTCCCTTTTCGATGGGAGATTTCTCGCTAGGGTTTTGACCCGAAGGTCGTTCCTGCGCGGATCCAGGCCTGTCGAGTGGGGTTGCGAAGTCGAGTCTTTTCCCGCGAACTTTAGTGGTTCCGCGGGGGCGGATTGCTCGAGTCCTTGCCGTTAAAGTTTCAACTTGTTTGGTCAAGGTGCTCACGAGCTTATCCTGTTCTTCCGACCTTTTTTCGTAGGTGGCGAACATCTTTTTAACCTCCTCGAGTGCCGCGGCGTTGGCTGGTGCGTTGGCCTCGAGCGCCGCTGCGGGAGTGTGGAGATCATTGCCACTGCTTCCGTTAAGAGGAGTCTGCACGTTATCCACGTCGTCCGTTGACATGTCTTGTTGAGCGTGATGTGGTTGAGAGTTAGATTGATCCGTACCCCCCCCCTCCTTCTAGCGCCAAACTGTGGGAACCAAAATTCGCAATGTCGATTTCCGTTTAAATAAGGAAACTAGGAAAACCCTAATTTCCCAGAGGTCCCGGATATCTGCTAATACCACACGCCAACCAATCAGAACACAAGAATGACAACGATAAAGTATAAGAAATCGAAAAGAGAGCAAAGTAGATCTTATTCCGAATTCGCGTTTGAGCGTTACAACAAGGTAAGAGCCTGGGCTACGAGAGCTGTCGGCGAGATTCCTAGTTCTAGACCCTAAGACGGCAATAAACTAGTTGAGTCGCAGCTCGAATAACAAAAACGGAAATATGCCTAAATCGCTCTAAGTGCTAAGTTTTCTCTGAAAAAGACCTCCTCCATGCCTCTCGCCTAGGACTCCTTATATACTGGCTCCTAGGTCGATTTACGTTTTTCCTCTTCTGCCCTTAAGCCGCCATAGCATAAAAATGGAGATATTCCATTTTTTCCGATCTTCGTAATTATCTTCAAAATTTCGTATATATCCGCGGAAACTTGACATTTATCTTTCCTCGCGAACCAAGCGTAAACCGTCATGCGGCTTACGGGCTGTTAGTTAAGAAATCATAAGTTGGGCCTCGAGTCATGTCTTAGGTCCCTTTGGGCCGTCTTCTGACTCGAACCGTTTATTACGGCTTCTTTCGATAAAGAGTGAACTTCCCGCGGTTTTTACCGTAAAGTTTGATCGATGACTTAGAATGGCGGGAAGCATAAAATGGGTTCGCTACGGTCTTCGGGAGATAGCATCGAAGGGTAGACGAGAATGCATGGACTAATGTCGTATTGACGTTTCGGAAGAGCTCGGTCGCTACGTAGTGACCGAGCGGAACACGCGTTCGGTCGCTGCGTAGCGACCCTTTTCGAGCTCTTGTCTGATGTCTCGTGTTTCCTCCGCAAAGCTTTTCGTAAGGAAGAATCTATTTCGAAAAAGTATTTTTCGAAGAAGGTTTTTCTATTTCTCCTTCGGGGATTTGGACGTTAACTTCGTCGTAACCGTTTTCGACCCCAACACCGATCTTCTTCAATAGACCTGCAAAGATCTTGTTGATGAAGTGACTACCCCCATCACTGATTTGGGGTACCATGACATAGATCTTATTCTGATTGTTCTTGAGCAGCAAATCGACCTTAGCGGCGAGGTAATCAATCTTCCTAGTGTCCATGCTGTTCACCTTCTTGGAACGGTCAGTCTCCTCGTTTTTGTTCGACGAACTAGCTGCCATGTTCTCTATTAGCGCGTGAGCTCCTTCTGTGGTTTGAGTCATGAAATCTCCATTGCTCGCTGCGTTTAGAGCATTGCGGAACTCCCATTCCACACCATCTTAGAAGATTCCTAGAACATGGTCATCGCCGAACCCGTCATGAGGACACTCTCTGAGGGTTTCATTGAATGGTTCCCATGCTTTATTGAAAGGTTCATCAGCGAGTTGTTTGAAGGAGGAGATCTTGTTCCTTAAGGCAGCTGTTTTGGCTTTCGTGTAGAAGTGGCCCAAGAAAGCTGCTCTAACCTGTTCCCAAGAAGTTAGGGAACCTGTAGGTAATGACTTAAGCCATCATGAAGCCTTGTCCGCTAGAGAGAATGGGAACATCATGCATTTGATGTAGTCGGGTGGGACGCCGTTTGCACGAGTGAAACTGCATATCTCTTCAAAAGCTTCGATGTGTTCCATTGGTATCTCAGCTGACAGTCCATGGAACATCTTTCTCTGGACAAGATTGTTCATGCCGGGTTTTATCTCAAAGTCTGCCCTTTGACATGGTGGTGGAGCGATAGCATAGCGCGTAGCAGGGATGTTACGCCGTAGGTTTCTCTCACCAATTGGGACAGGTGGTTCCCGCTTTGCAGCCAGTTGCTACGCTGCCATTGTTTGCTGCGCTGCCATTGTTTGCTGCAACTCTTGCATCTGTTGCATCTGCTGCTGTATCTGTTGCATAGAACCGGCCATTTGTTCTGGAGTGCCGAAGGCAGCCATTGTGGCAGTGATTGATTTTTGTTGACGGTTGGTTCTTTCTAGATTTGCAAGTTCCTGATTTGTAAGCGAAATTAAGTCCCCTTGTGTATTGCTCCGAGTATGTCTACTGGTCATGCACCTAGGTCATTAACTGCAAAAAGGATTAAACAAGTTACAAGTTTTAGACTAAATAAATAAAAGAAAAATAAAGGTAAAAAGCTGGTCCCCGTCACAACGGCACCAAAACTTGATACACTAAAATTGGATCTTTGTCTACTGTCAAGTTAACAGTGTAGTTGTAATATATTTAGATTCAATTCTAGAGGACCAGTTCACACTTTATCTTTATGAGATCAAAGTTTAGTTAAAACGAAGTGGGGGTTTTTAAAGAAGTAAATATCGTAAAGAACAAGTAACAAGATTAGGTTGTTTTTGATTGATTTAAAGGCGCCAGTCTAGGGTTTCTTCTTCAGGTATGGAATCATAAGCCAAACAATTATTCAAGTTTAGTTTACAACAAGTCTAAACTCGGATCACTCAGGTTGAATCAACCCACTCTCGTGGTATTGATTCCTTTGCAAGTCGGTCTTGATGCCTAGACTCTCGTTTGGATCAAGTCGCGCCAGCAAGCTTTAGAGATCAAGTCCGATATGTTCACAATACACCCTAATATCTAGTCTCGCTGACTAGGGATGCAAAGCTCATTCAAATCATATCAGGTTATCAATTAACGGCTAGCTAAATCGATTAACCCTAATTCATGCACTAAGTGATCGGTTCAATGCAAGCAATAAGAACAGATATGAATGTAGACAATCTCAAGATGACTTAATTATGCTTTAGCTTACGAATCCAAAACCCTAGAACCATAAACTAACTCGGTGACTACTCAGACATAACACAAGAACAGAGAATCATGATTTCTGAAAAATACTGCATATAATAGATCAAAGAAATCAGAGGGTTCAGGATAATCTTCTCTATGAGATACATGAGGCCGTCTCCCTTACAAGTAGCAATCGCTAAAATCAAAGCTCTCTCTCAGGTCTTTTCTTGCGTAAAAACTAAGGTAGGTCTAAAATAATAAATAGGAGACTATATGTATGGAAGCCACATGCGACTATAAGAAAGAAATAGGAAATCTAAGGCAAATCCCGAAATATTTGGAAACTTCCTTTTTTTATCTCTGTCGCTGGAGCAGGCACTCAGGCTGCTCCGGTTGACTGTTCTGCGCGAAAGACTCCAATTCATACTTTTCTCTCTTCTTTTCCCCTAGCTGGTCCATTTCCCATCCAATTCAACTCTACACCTGTTATGACTCGAAAAGGGACTAAAAAGACTTGATAAAACCTTGAAAACTATTAGTAAGACATACATATAATGTGCCAAAAACACAATATATCATCGTGATCGAACGTCCTTTCCAACTCGCCCGTTCGTCCAACTCGCCGAACGGGCGAGTTGGAACGAGCACACCGTTCGGCGAGTTGGACCGACCGCATCGTCCAACTCGCTAATACCACTCAAATTACCCTAAGGAGTGAATTACTCTCTCAAATAAGAGGTTCAATTGTAGTACTTAGGGATCGAATCCACAAGGAGCTAGGGAACCTATTAAATCTAGTAATTTATTAATTCTAAGTGTTTGTTTGTTTTAAGGTTCAAAATGTAAATAGCAATCCTAATTGAGCAAGTCTATTGCTCGACTAACAAGATGATTTGGGGTGTAACTTATTGGAAAGGTATTAGATGCAAGGTTTCTATTCAAGTGTTGGAGATTATAATCCTATAGATGCCTATCAGTTGCATGCATGATATATTAGAGCTCAACCTCTTAGACACAGTGATCAGCGATGGCAATGGGTCAAATCCATGGTATATCAACTCCTATAGATAGTAAAATACTCATATACCATGGGTAAAAATGGGTCAAATCCATTGTATATCAACTCCTCCAGACTTACCCTTTTGCTTGTCCTCAAGCAAAACAAACAGGCAGTCTCTCTGAAAGAGGTTTGAAAACAGCAGGGACTTATAGATATAAAACATAGAAATCATCACCTCTACAATTTCGCAAACCACATCTAAAAAGTCCTAATTACAAAAGCACATTATACAATATCCTAGCTTAGCAACCAAATTCAACTAGTTTACAACTCAGCAAATCCTGTCTGGCATTCCCCTCTACTAACCTCATTTCTTAGCATAAATATAAAAGTGCATGTTTTACCTTGGGAGTATCGATCACAGGATGCAAGGATTTCAGACAAGTATATGGAACTGCAGGTAAAAGTTAGTTCCTAATTTCTCTCTCTCTAATTTCTCTCTTGCGTCAAAGTTTGCTTCCATTGCACGATCAGTGACCAAGATTGGACAGGCTTCCATGAATCAAGTCTTAATGGTGGTTGCCACCAAGCCCTGTTCACTTCTTTTTGATCTATATCCAAGAATTCTTTGTGAAGCGAGCCTTGAAGATTGACGCCTCCAAGTCCC
This sequence comes from Brassica napus, assembly GCF_020379485.1. Classification (NCBI taxonomy): domain Eukaryota; kingdom Viridiplantae; phylum Streptophyta; class Magnoliopsida; order Brassicales; family Brassicaceae; genus Brassica; species Brassica napus. The sequence goes on along the minus strand of NC_063446.1, from coordinate 50,282,754 downwards.
GTTCGAATTCTTTATTTGGAATCTTTATGAAGCAAGCCTTAATGGTTATAGCCACCAAGTCATGTTCAGATTCCTCCTAACTAAATCCTAAGTCCTATTTAAATAATAATTTTTGGATTTTTTTTTTTAATAAATAAAAACTAACTACTCTAGGGTCGAAATAGAGAGAGAAAATTGTGATAAATAAATTTACATAAGGCTTTACCTTCCAGACTTGTCTGAAGAATCCGATCTCATGTATACCAAGCCCCAAGACAAGCGATTATGTCAGGTTTAGTGTTGGAGGTCAGTTTGGTTCCTTCAAACAATGAAGGCAAGTGTGTATAGTTGACAGGTTGATCCACTTTAGCATCTTAGTACTATCTGCAATCAGTAAATCTAGAATGGTGCTAAAGAGTGGTTAGATATTCAACTAATAAAATCATAGTCCCTTTCACATAGCTAAGCATAATTTAAAAAAAATCTTTTTATAAGAATCAGAATAAATCATATCAGTAAACCTCCCCCCAGACTTAAATTACACTGTCCCAGTGTAACACAGTCGGAGTTATGGTGGAAATATAAACCTGGCCGGAGTGGAGATCGATCGATGTGCATAGGTATGCATCGATCGTCGTGTGTGATCGTCTGTCGATCGATGTCAACGTGTCGTCCACGGTCGATATGTTGGAAATCATCCTACTTGGGTCTTGCAATAAATCTGAAAGAATAAAAACGAAAGTAAATACTAATAACTAGGAAAACCAATTAAAATTACCTAATAGTTGGTTGCCTCCCACTCAGCGGTTTGTTATAGTCATTTAGCTTGACTTTGGAGGTATTTGGCTAGTTGGTGGAAAAACAGCTACTTGTTGGGAAACAAGCATCCACTTTATCTCTGCACATTCTGGACCAAGCTGCAATGAAACTTCTTGTGGCCTCATCATTTCTGGTCCATCTCTCATCCATCTTTTGTACTGCATTTGAGATGTTATGTATCCTTTCTAGGATGTCTTCAATGCTGAACTGATACCAGCTTATCTTGCTGTAGGCGTATTCTGATAGCTCGTTCAGTTGCTCCTGCATTGACTCCATGTGGTTTGGTATCAGCTGCGTATTGTCTGCCATTGACGTGGTATCGATCGATGCGACTAAGTGTCTATCAATCGTTTCTGGTGCTTTACTTCGATCGATTTGGAGTGTCCTCCGTCGAACGATGCTGATATCTGGTGTTGAGATGCGAGTTGCCTCTGAATGGCTTTGACTTCCTTTTGTAACCATTCTGCTTGGCTATCTAGTCCACTGAGTTTGACATCGAATGGAAAATAGATGCCATCACATCGCTTCTCAAGTCGGTCCTCCAAGGTGTCTATAGCTGTGTAAAGCTTTGATGTGATCTGATCAACTTCTGCTGCTGTGTAGGGAAGATGTTCTGTAGGTTTCTTGACGTCGAGCGATGTCCTTTGGAACCTATCGATCGATGTTGAACCTTCTTCTTGAAAATCGTGTTGATCATTAAGCTTGCCAATGTCCTTCTGGACATTCATCATCTGTGTAGACAAGGTGTCCAAGTATCACATGATAGGTGAGGTGAAACGGTCGTGCATATCCTCATAAGATTTTAACCTATCCTCCAATGCTGCGAACCTTGTGTCGATCGATGTGATGTTGTAGATATCGATCGATGTGGCTGGTTGTGGATCATTCATGCGAATGTTATTCAGTTCTTGCTGTAGCAGATCAATTCTCGTGCTCAACCAGTCCACGTTGTTGTTGAGAGGGTTGTAAACGTCGTTAATCCTCGTGTTGATGTATGCGATCTCCCATTCATCCTTCTTCCCTGCCAAACTTTTTGGTTCTGCAGGAATCTGGGATGTCTGTGGCTTGACATCGATCGATGTTGCTTTGTTGGCGTCGATCGATGGTGATGTCGTAGCTTCTTTATCAAGGTTGTGCTGCATACTTTCAATCTATGTCCTCATCTCTGGCATACATCTGAAAAGCTCATTGTAACCTCTGTCCAAAGGCTGATAAGTGTCATCTACCAATGTCTTGAGTTAATCTCCTAACTTTTCCTGAGCTCCACAAATACCAGTCACCATCTCATTTATCTCATCCTTGGTGTAGATCTCAGGTGTCAGATTTGTAGGTGTGAAGGAAGTGGCATGTGCTGGAAGACATATGTGACTCTCTCGAAATAGTGATGCTCTCTCCAGAATTTTCCTGATGTCATCCTTGGTAACAGAAATCATATCACCAGCTGCGCTTCTTGCATGTCCAGACTCATCTCTGTAGACACCATATTCGTCCTTCTGTTCCCATCTGAACTTTCTGGCTCCGTAGCTGTCATAAGCGCGACGTCCACATTCGTAACATCTATCGATCGATGGTGAAGGTGCCTTATCGATCGACGTTGGTGTTAGCCTGTCGAACGATGTAGCCTTGTTGATTGATGCTTGGCCAACAGGTCTGCACGATTGGTGTGAACCAACTCATGTTATGGTGGCCCTTGAATGTTCGTCTAGAACAGCTGGATTGTTGTCTGGAATGCTGCGTTGCTGCGTAAACAAGTTGTCTGGTCCATTGGCCACTTGAAGAATATCTGCTATGTCCTCTCTGGATACTTGTAGAATCCTTCTATCCATAGCTCTTGCATGGCCATCTTGGTCCCTGAAAATACCAAATTCATCAGACAATAGAAAGTCGTAATCAAAACTTATATTCTTCTTAGTAGATAAAGAAAGTTTAGGTTTAGAATGAGAATCGATCGATGTTGATACTGGTGTATCGATCGATGGTAGATGTTTGTCTGCTGAATTAGGGTTTTTGGATCGAATGTTCTTCCTGGGTGTTCCTTCTGATTGGTTTGTGGGAGCATTCATCTTTTCTGCTTTTGTTTCGTGAGAAGTAATCTGGGGTGCAAAACTCCTTATATAGGTGTTGGTAAATCTATTTGGAATTGGAATATTCCCTTTTTCCTTTTCTGAGGCGGCGGCTTTAATATCGATCGATGTACCAGGTGTGGTATCGATTGATGCAGAAGATCGTTTTGCTGGATGAGGGTGGGTATCGACCGATGCTGAGTAGATGTTGTCGATCGATGGTGTATGCGTGTTGTTGAAGGAATGGGTTGAATATCTTTCATCCCCCATAGCAATCTCTGTAGCTCTTTACTTCCAGTAATCCTCATTATACTCCTCAGTAGGATCCTCATTGGATGAAAGAATCACAGTCTCCACTGCAAAACTTTCATGGAATCCACTATCTGGCCAACTGCCTATCGAATAGTCATCTCGTCCGTTCTTGTTGGGTTGTTGAAAGGCAAAGTCTGGACAGTACTGATCTGGTAATGTGGAGTGGTCTACCGGTTGCATCCCATCGAGCAACGTGGGATAGCGTTCATCGGTCATCGTTGACTCATTGGAATCGATCGATGTGACAGTGTGAGTCTCAATCGATTCCGAGTACTCGGTTTCGTACTCTGCTCCACAATGGCATGCTGCAATGTAGCCAAGATCATTTCCAAGCTCCACGATGTTGACCAGTTGTCTCACAACTCGAACTAGGTCATAGTGGACGTCTGGATATATCAGTGTCAGACACAGTCTGTTGGTGTTCATCTCACATACAGCTCCTACTGTAGCTAGGAAAGCTCTTCCAAGCATAAGTGAAGAGTTCCAGTTAAGCTTGATGTCCAGGACATGAAAATCTACTGGGACAAAGGCATTACCAATCTGTACCTCAAGGTCTCTTATGATGCCTCCTGAGCTCCTTTCTGAAAGATCCACGAAGGTGAAAGATTCTGATGAGGGCTCTATTTTTAGACCCAGCTGGTCTACCATAAACTTAGGCAGAATACTGACTGATGCTCATGTGTCACAAAGTGCATGGGGAAATTCAATTCCTTTTACCATACATGGTATTGCAAACTTCCCAGGATCACTCTTCTTCTTCAATGTGATCCTTAGTTTCAACATTTCCCTGATGTAATGAAACATTCTCCTAATGTCTTCCTCAGCCTCCTTAGTCTCCCTGAAGAACATCCACAGCCGGTGTGTGTAATAAACTTCATCAAATTGTTTCTCCACTGGGAGTCTGAGGACTCTCTTAGTGAAACCATCCATCTCCTTCTCATTAGCTTCCCTCTTAAGGTGTTTAGGAATCTTCTCCTTCCTTTTCCTTAACACTCTTCTCTTAGTTGTCATATCAACTTGCATAGGCTCTGGTGTAGTGTCTGAAAGGTTGGTTGTAGGTTCTGGTGGGTTTGCTAAAGGTTTAGGTGGTGGTCTGAGTGCGTTGATTCGGTTACTATCAATAGATGGTAATCGCACTCGGTAGGCGAGAGGTGCCCGTCGATCGATGGGAGGTGAGGGGGGACGATCGATGTCGGTCTCTCTTTGTCGATCGATGGCTGGCTCGTGCGGTCGATCAATTTTGACGTAGAAAGGGGAGGGTGGGTGAGGATGTTTTTCTGCGAATTCCTCATAAGTCATGATTCGAACTGCACTACACTCCGCAGTCGATTCAGCGGATGACGTCGATCGATTTCTAGAGTAATCTGTCGATCGATCTTCATCATGGTCTGTCGATCGATGTGCATCCATTGACATCGGTCGACACCAATGTGATCCGCCGAAGCTCATGGAGCTTTGAACTTCGAAATCTCCTTCTCCAAGCTTCTCATGCTTCACCACTTGCCAGAAATCATCATCTAGGATGGCATTCACGTGGTGTTTTGCTTTCTCAACTTCTACCTCTCTAGCCAAGGCTTTTTGCCTCTTTACAGTGTCTCCAGTCTAAACCACTTGCATATCAAGCTTCCTTACTTGAGTCCCTAAGGTCTCAATCCTTGTGTTCAGACTGTTGTAGGCTGAATCTATCATTCCATTGAAATCCACAGTGAGTTGTTGCTGTCCTTCCAGAACTCTGTCAAGCATTGTTTCAATCTTGCTTTCTTGAGTCTGTGGGGGTGGATTCTTGTAGTATGAGTTTCCATAGCCTCTGTTGTTGTTGCTGAAAGGTTTCTGGAACTGTGAACTCTGGTTACACCTCTGACCATTGCCATAGAAGTTTCTGTTTCCACCCTGGTTTCCAGGCCTCTGAAATCCAGTACCTCCAACGTAGTTCACATCTTCTTCTCCTTCCATGTCTACAGCTACTTCTCCTTCAGCTGAGCAGATCTGCTTCCTAAGAAGCTCATGAACCACATCTAACTTTGCTCTCACTTCGTCCATCTGCTCCTTTCCTAGGGATGCAACAGACTTCTTCCTCTCAAAGTCAGTGTTCTTGGTGCTGCTGCTGTATGCTAGATTTTATATCAGTCTCATAGCCTCCACCGGATTCCTGGTGTTGAAATTTCCCTCGTTAGCTTTATCAAGAGCCATCTGATACCTCAAGGCGATACCTCTGAAGAAAGTGCTTAGCAGTTACACTTCATTGAATCCGTGGTGTGGACAGTCTCGCTGGAAGAACTTGAATCTGATCCACGCATCTTTAAAAGACTCTCCAGTCTCCTGCGTGAATGTAGCAATTTTGCTCCTCAAGTCTTCAGCGCGTGCCTCATCAAAGAAGTTTCACAAGAAAGCATTCTTGATGTCGGC